>NC_056743.1:1514043757-1514376257 GCF_019279795.1 Protopterus annectens
TGTGTGGCTATTTATACCTCATATATGGCTTTGGATGATTTGATCAAGGTTTGGCATTCCCTGTTTAGTCTAGCAAAAACATTTTTTGGCATCTTGACAGTAAGATTTATTTTGCACGCAGTGTGTTTTTTTTCTTTTGTTATAGAGACTGCTTAGATTTGGCTTTCACCATAGGGGTTTATTTTTGAATTTGGTGTTGTATTTACTTATGAGAGAGGCAGAAGCTTTTATGCATCTATTTGCATATGCATATAATTCAGCACTGAATGATTTTGCATAAGAAGTGGGGTTGTCAAGGTGGAAGGGTTTTTTTTTTTAAATTTAGCCGAGTTATTACTCAGTTTTAGCAAGCTAGCCTATGCATAATCTGCATACTGAGATATGCTTTAGGCTTCAGTTTTATAGCTGATTCACTTCTGGCCTGGTTTAGTATGACAGGAAGTTACAATTTGTGGAGAGCAAAGCCACTCCATACTGGTAGTTGGTACAGATCAAGTCCAGGATTTTATTGCCTCTTGTTTGAGTGCAGACTAACTGGTCCAAGGAGTTTGTATTGAGGAAGTCCTGAATTCCCTAGGCATAGATGTTTTAGGATGTAGAAGTCTCCCAGTTTACAGAAGGTACTTTAAGTCTCCTATGAGAATGGTGTTTGGCTTAGGACACAGGGACTCTATGCTAGTTAGTTAGGAGGTATGGGCCAAGAGGGTCCTATAGCTAGCTATGATATGATAATGGGTTTTGTTAATAGTAAGTTGGATGTAGAGGAATTCCAGGTTATTACTTTGTTAAATGAGTCTGGAGATTAAGATTTTATTTAAGAATATGGAGACTCTGCCACTAGTAATGCCCTTGCCTGATGTGGGGGACCTGAACATGTGATAGTCATTAAAACCCTGCACTAATAGAGTGATTTCAATGATCTTGAATCAGGCCTCTGTGATGATGCATGTCAATGTTTTCCAGGGTAAGGAGTGCTTGTATGGAGTTGATTTTTTTGTTAAGTCTCTTAACACTGAGCAGCAATGCCATAATGTTATCTGATTCTGTTAAGTTATGCTTGAATCTTTAGAAGACTGATATTACCTATAAAGGCACTATATAGGGTATATATCTCTATCTGTCTATCTATCTATCTATCTATCTATCTATCTATCTATCTATCTATCAGTCTATATCTGTATATTTATTTATTTTTTCAATAATTTTTATTTATTTTTTTTCATTGATCTAAAACATCATACATAGTAGAACAGGTAGCGGTAAGACCTCTTCACAGTAAGCAGTTGATATACACTGAGGGTAATACAAACAAAAATAAAACAATCAATCAATACTATTTACACTATATACATAGATGCTCTCAATATTCGAGAGAAAAATTGTTACATTTCAGTGAAAATGATTGTGATTGCGAGTATATCTTAGAAAAAGGAGGGAGAGGGAAAAGAAGAAAAAATTCTTGAGCTATGAATATAGTTTTTAGTATGGGATCTCTTATTTGTAATTAAGTCTGATATATTGTCATGAGCTAGGCAAAAATGATATTGAAGATTTGTTCCCATAATTTCCTGTGTTTGATGTTTTTATTACCCTTGTCGATTAAAAGTTTATGGGCTAAAAGATGTTTGGTCACCATTAACTTAAAATTTTCCCAGGATATGTTATTTAGGTTAAGCCAATTGGTTGCTATATAGAGTTTCAGTAAGAGAAAAATATTGATCATAGTAATTGCTTGAGTTTTAGAGATGTTGTTTGGTAGGATATGTAGAAGAGTGAATTCCCAGGTGAGTGTGGATGTTTGATAGCCCATTTTTTGTAATTGGAATTTAAGGGCATTCCAAAGTTTAAATACACATTTACAACTCCAGAATAAATGGAGAATATCAGCCGTTTGCATTTTACAGTGAGGACAAAGAGGGGATTTCATAGAGTTAAATTTATGTAAGATAGCGGGTGTGAAATATGCGTTGTTATAGATCATCAGTTGGGTAAATGCCAATTTCTTAAGAGGTATGGATTTATTTGTTAAGTTGATAGCTTGGTTTAGTTGAAGGGTATTGATGGATGGATTGTTCTTTCTCCAATAGTCCAAGACAAGCAAATCTTTTTGGAATTTATTGTCTTTGATTAGTTCATATGCATTAGTGATATATTTTTTAGTTGAGAGGATGGTCTTCCATAGTGAGTTACAGATTGTTATATCATTGTTGCTTATATTGGAGTTTTGTAAATAGCTGGTACATAATTCTTTAATTTGACTTAAAATCATTAGATAGGATTTGGGGAGGTTCAAATGATTTCTTATTTCTTGTATAGAACCTATATATGTATATTTATATTGTACCAGCAGCTAAAACAATTGCTGAAAACAAAAAATATCTTTTGCTCATATTGCAGCATCATTTTGGGTGATGGTAGAATGCTGCTCAAGGCAAGATTCATACCAGCTTTAGAAACATAGTCTGAAGGCTCCTTTGTTTCCTTTCATACAGACCAGAGAGGTATGTCCTACATCATTTATGCCCATGTGTACTATGGCCAGGGCTGAATACAGTACAAGGCAACCGAGGCAGCTAGACAGTGCTGGCTGGAAGGCCCAGCCATGCAACATTATTTTTTAATAGTCAGTTTTGCTCCCCATGCAACTACATCAGTTTTTTTTAATCTGTTTCATTTATATCCAATTTCCTGATCTGCATGTATGCACAACAGTCACTGTTGACTGCAGAGCAAACTTCTGCAACAGGAGAGTGAGACTGGGCAGATAAACATCCAAGAATGAACACATAAGATTTAAATTGTGTAAGGATTTTCTTCTTTCAGCACCATGATGCCATGCCAACAGCTTGGAAATAGAGAGGTTAGTGTATTTGCAGATTCTTATTCCATGATTTGTATTGGCCAGTGAGTGTGTGTGTGTGTGTGTGTGTGTGTGTGTGTGTGTGTGTGTGTGTGTGTGTGTGTGTGTGTGTGCATGTGTGTGTGTGAAATGCCCCAGTCAGAGGCACTGTCTAGTTAAGTGACTTGCTCAGAGTCATACTGAATCAGACCCTATACCTTTGTTATGGGAGGCAAGAGTTTAATCCTCCATACCAATGGTAATTCAGTGAGGATTACAGTCTGTCCATGTTAGTCATAGTGTTCATAGCTATGTGAGTCTAAATTGCATGTTGATGGAAAACCTATTCTATTAACTTCTTAAGTGATTTAGAGTACTCTACTCTTAGCTATCTCCAGTTTTGCAGAGCATTTCTGATTTTACCTCATATTAATGCCATGCCCTAACCTTGAGCAATTTACTTAATCAGGCAGTGCTTTGGGGCAAGTAGAAATTTGGGCTAGGCTCTTCAATGGTTCCCTGGAGTGCAAGCATATTAACTCCCCATTAGCCAGAGTAGTTATGGTATAAAGAAGGAAACTGATTGCAGTAATCAGGAGCATCATCGTATGACCATATTCATTAGAGTGATCCGGGTTTCCTTATTCAGTTGAATGTTGACAGTGTGTTTATTATTTAACTGTGAATAAATCTGACAGCATTAAGCCTAAGAGTTTAATGTTAATACTCTATGAATACGTTTTTATTTAACTTGGGTTTTTTTTGTTTATTTGCAGACACATGTAGAATGCAATGTATTTGGACTACATCAGTCTAGCTTTTAATGCAGATGAATAAAGCTATGAACTGTTAAAGAGTTGCTTCCTGTAATACATGGTTTGAATCCCTCAGCCTTCATTTGTCTTTTATATGACTCTGCCAATTAACTTCACCAGGCAGTACTCCTGGGCTGCTCCTGAAAAGTGACATATGCATCCAGTGGGCTGTTCCAGCCTGTTAGAAATGCATTACACATTTGTCTTGAATTCCTTCACCTTTCACATAGACTCTTATTAGTACTTCACTATATAATATTTGAGTATGAATCTTTGCACATAGCTTGTAATTTAATGGGTTGCCAGATGCATTTTCAGTAAATGTCAATTTCAAGTGAAGAGAAGTTTACCCTTTTTTATGCTAAGTCTGTTTTCAGTGTGGGAATATTGTGTTTAGAAAATTGTCAATTTTTTTTTTTTTTTTTGTAAAATTTGAAATAAATATTTTCAGTAAAATCCAAATATTTGTGATAATTGCAAAAGTAAAGAAGAAAATAATATGTGCACTCCCAGGCTTGAACAGTGTAGCTGGGAAGAGACAACCAAGTAATGCTATACCAGTTTATTGGTATGGCTGACAGGAGCCTGATTCATTACACTGCTTAGGCCATAATCTGGCTTTTTTGACTCATGAGGCGTATGCTGCATCAATACATCACTAAGCATGATATCAGGTGGGTAGCTATTCTTGATTACAGAGAAGACAGAGGGATGTCAATAGTGAGATTTACGTGTCCTGCAAGCATGTAAGTCCCCTCAAAAAATATGTTGCATGAAGTAATATTTCTGACTTTTGTATGACTTATGGATTGTTGAACAAAAGTTGCTGCAGAATTCATATTGTCTTTGATTGTCTAGCTCTATTTATTGCACTAAAGAATGAATTCCGTCACTAACAGACTTGAATTGTACAATATATTCTAAACATGTTGCATTTTAGTAATATATTTTTTGCAGTACCTCCTTTATAATCTCTAGCAACTGCAAACGTGTTGACCTTTGTCAAGGTTATATAGTCTGCTTTAGTTGGAGTAATGATCAGAGCTGTCTGATCTTCAGCATCTATTATGGAGTCATTATTTCATATTACTGTGATATAGTCTTCTTTACAGGAATGGGGATTTTAAAGTATTTCAGCATTTATTTAAAAACTATTACTCTGGCAGTTAGCTCAGAGTACTAAAACACCAGCACGGTAATGAGGTGCTTCCTGTAGCAAGGCGTAAGGTTTTAAATCTTTCCACTCCCATTTACCTACTGTATGACATTGAGTAGGTCACTTAAACTGACAGTGCTTTGGAGCAGTAGGAAATCTGGTTTAGGCTCCTTAATGGTTTCCAGGACTGCATGCCTTGTAACTATGAAGCTGTTGTCATTAATTGCCAGCAATTACCCATTGCATAGCTGATCTAGTTTGCCAGTTTTTTAATGTAACATAGGCAATTTATACTCAAATGGAACAGGCATTGCATTTTTAGATGAATCACTGAAATGCAAAGTTGTTTACAGCAGCAACCTCTGAATTAGTAATAATAATCTTTAATGTGGAATTAGTCAGGTAACCTTTACATCTGTAGAGATTATGCATATTGACTTAGCATATGTTATCAGGAGATTCATATCGCTTATGTTCTCATAAATGCTCTTCTGTTTAAACTGTGCTACATGTGGTTGGATGTTATGTTATGATGCTAGTGTTCTTTATGCAGTTTCATGTCGTTCATCCAAAGCTATGAGTAAAGTACATGTAATTTACTTCTTCATAACAATAAGGGGTGTACGCAGTCAGCAAAGTGGCCATAACAGCTGTTGGGGGCTGTCTATGGATTAAAGTACCTTAAGCTCTTATATAGTACTTTTTAAACAGTCTTTAATATGGCTTTGCAGGACTATTTTGCATGTGTGTTTCAAATAAGTTGGAATATTTGGCTATTGCGTGTTTTGTGTGAAACAAACTTAAAATATGTGACTTTGGTCATGATTGTTGTTATTAATGTTTTTGACACAGACATCTGTGAAGGATGCAGTCAACAATATGACAATATAACTATAATTGCTTTGTTTAGGGGATGCCTGTGGATATAAACGTACATATAATCCATAACTGGCCAGATATTTTTTCAATTAATTTGAGTTTTAATGCATTTTCAAGGAATGTGAGTTTCAGGGGAAAAAAAGTTTACTGTTGCTCATGCTATCTTTAAATGTTTTGTGCAGCAAATGGCCATCAGTGTTTGTGCTTTAAAATGTAAAATGAAGGTTTTAAATCGAATCTCTGTAATCACTGTAAAAGTAAAAAGAAAACAGTAAGAGACTGACTGGGTTTAACGAGTGCTTATGGCAAATGGGGAGAGAGAGACAAGTAATGGGGCACTGGAATGGCCCTGGGAGTGGGCCCTTGTCCATTTGACAGTGATACAGTGCTAACAGTGACTGTGTCATATGTGTCATATGTGTATTTGTGGTGCAAGGATTTGAGTGCTTATATGATATGGCAAATCCTGGTGTCTGATAAGGAACTGAACATGACCCTGTCTTTGCACAACCTGGTGAATGGTGCATCAGTGTGTCTCACATATAGAGCTAAAGTGCCTGAGATAAGTGGTAGGATGCACACTGTGGGACAGATGAAGAAATGAACACATCATAGCAGGTGCCAAAGTAGCTCCAACTTCCGAGAAGGTCAACGAGAACTGATTACAGTGGTTTGGTCACATGTTCAGAAAAGCAGAAGATGATTTACTGAAGAAAATTTGGGAGAGACAGGAAGAAGGCACAAGGAAATGAGGATATCCAGCAAAAAGATAGATGGAGTGCATGAGAGAATACCTGTAACAGTAGACATAACTGTCAATGACTGGAGATTGGCAGAAGCATAGCTGGCTCAACTAGTGCCCTATGGTGATACAGCAAATCAGCATTCCACCCTCTTAGCTCTTCAAGAAAAAAAAAGTTCTTCACAGTAATTCCTCACATACAGTTAGATGTATGTACCTACAGCTCTTCCACTGAAGTGCAAAAAAAAAAAACAAACAAACAAACAAACAAAAAAACAGCCATTCTTTCTACTGGCACACCAACCAGGTATTAATGAATACACCCTCCCTCCTGCCCCTAGCAGTTCAGGTTCCATTTCTGTGCCCTGTTCCTAACCCACATTTTATTTAAAAAAAACAACTTTTTTCTTAATTTAAACTGTAGCAAACAGTTACTTCAGACAGTGTAGACCCTGCCTGCATGGAGTGCTAAGGTGCTCATGCTTTAGTTAGGAAAAAATCTTCTTTTAAACTACAGCAAACTGTTTGCTACAGTTTACCCTGCATGCAATGAGTAGTAGATTGCTCAGGTTTTGATTATTATAAAAAATAGAGATTTTCTATTTTTTCTTTTTCTTTTTTTCTTTTTTTTTGTTTACTTTTAAGCTGTAGAAAACTGCTTGCTACAATATAGCAAGCAGTTACTGTAGTTTAGATCACAAATGGAGTGCTACAGCACTCAGTTTTGACTGCAAATGCAATACTGGCTTTTAAAAGCTGGTATTGCATTGAAGAGATCTGGATAAGCTGATTGCACCCACACCAACACTTTGCACCTAGGGCAGTTGCCCATCTTGCCCCACCCTAGCTATGATACTGGAGATTGGCACTGAATAGAGGGAGGTGACAGCCATTGATACAATACTCTGACCCTGTGTAGAAAATGAGAGAGATCACTGGCTTCAAGTGAAAATTTCTTCCAAAGGAACCATGCTTGTCTTTTGCTATGGTCTACCAGCTAACTTAAAATTTCCAGAGTCAATCACTCACGGTTTTAATTCATACACATCTCTTGTGGTTGTTTCAACAGATGGATATCTGTTTATTCATTGCTAACTAATTTGTTGATTTCTAACCTGCATCTACAAATATCTGCAAGGATCATTCTGCTACCAGCTGCTGACAGACAGTAAACTGCACAGTGAAATTCTCAATACAACAATCTTAGCTAACAAAATTCTGTCTCTAATATTAGAAACAGTGTTTTCTGATCATGTTATGAATAATAGTTGTATACTATTCAATACTCAGTGTTTTGTCGAATAACAAATCAGATTTTTTAGAAAACAGATGTTTTGGATACTTGTAACTAGATGCTGTGCGCAAGAATATACTGAAATGTATCAAATGGTTCGATTCCAAACTGTCAGTGTTGTGCTTCTCTGCACACGTTTGCTCTACATATTCTAATATGATTTCACTTCTGAGGTTGTGCTTCTCTGCACAAGTTTGCTCTACATATTCTAATATGATTTCACTTCTGAGGTTTATATCTTATGAAACTGAAATAGCTCCATTATTACTATTGGTCTTGAGATAAAGGATTTTCAGTGTTTCTACAATATATATAAATGCACAACAGCCTCCATGTTTGGTATCCATTACTTAAGCAAGCTCTGCTACTTTTTACTTTCATTGTCATCAACAGGAAAGCTTTACCAGTTTTTCACAGCTACATAAAAATACATTTTCAGTTATACTTTCATATACTGCCACATTTGTTGTTTGGGATATTGTATTATTCAGTTACTCTTGATAAATTCTCTCTTTATATGATCACTAACCAGTCTGTTTTACAAAATAAAAAAATTTCATACCACAAATCACTCTGTATAAACAGTATCATCATTCATTAATTAGCAGTTTATGTCATGTAAAAATGTCAACTTGTATGGTGCCTTTAGGTAGATCATTTCTCTGCTCATATACTCTTTTTAAATTATTCTTTTATCCTTTACTTAGCTGCATGTATCTTGTAAAAATTACTTTATACTTCCTTTGAACCATATTCATACCCAGAAGCACTCTCTGTTACCTGTTCCTTCATATTAATACTAAATATCTCCTTTTCATGCATGTCAGTAAACAAGTTCCTGACTTGGACATTATGTATGCAATCTACTTTCTAGATCCTTCTTGCTGTATGTAAGTTTTGCAGTATGGATTTGCTCACGTGGGCATGATCTCATTATCAGTCTGTGTGTTTTTGTCGATGTGACATGTTTGCTGTAGGCCTCATAATGATGCTGTCAGAACTGAACCCGATATTTGCATTTATTTGTATTGACAAAATTACACTCACACACACAAGGATGCCTGTTTGGGTATAAGCACAGACATGCAAGCACATGCGCACATGAACAAAAACAATACAGACACACACACACACACACACACACACACACACACACACACACACACACACACACACACACACACACGTGCCTACATGCACACACACATATGCACATATACTTTAATTACTATGGAACAAGTTTTCTTGACCTTCACAAAAGCTAAGAATACCTCATTCACGGGCCCTGATAATACCTCATCCATGGGCCCTGATAATATAAAAGGTTGCCTGACTATCAGTGCCAAATATGGACTATCTGATCCCCTACTTAACCTCTTTAATCTAAGCATCTCCACTAACTACATTCCTGAAGCCTGGAAAACAGCCATTGTAATGCTTTTACAAAAGGATGGCCCAACCATGGAACTTGGTAACTGTAGATCTATTAGTCTCACTAGCCTCATAGGTAAAGCTACAAAGTATATTATTTTAAACCTCATTAATCCAGACATTAAAGACCTCTTAACTCTAGACCATCATCAATTTAGTTTTGTCTGAGGTAGGTTCTGTCTGTTTAACCTCAGTAATTTGTTTTGAAAAAGTGACTGAAACAGTAGACAGTGGCTATTCAGAGCATACATCATATCTCAACCTGGTCAAGTCAGTACTTCCATACAGGTGTTATTCACAAAACTGTAAATCTGAATGTAATCCCTTATTTGCTGTGGTGGATAGCTAACTGGTTGTCTGACAAGAAACTATGTGTTTAGAGTCCCAGGTGCCACTTCTAAAATCAAAGAAGTTATCAGTGGTATACCTTAGGACTTACTGGTAGGTCCCCTTTTATCTAGCATCTGTTTCAAAGACATCCAAGCCAACACTCATAGTCTATGCCTATCTAAGTTTGCAAATAACACTAAATTGGGTGTTATTCAGTCTTCTACTAACTTACAATTGTTCCAGCATGGGTTAGACCATGTTACCAACTATTGCAAGGACAATGAGCTCAAATTAAATGTAAAGAAATGTAGCATAGTTCATTTTGGTAAACAAAACATTTTCCAGTACCATATAGTTGACATGCTATCTCATCAGACACTGCTGTGAGGGATCTAGGTAATAAGAAGTTTGGAAAGCCTTTTACATGGCTTCTACGTGGCTCATCTAATTTCCAGTGGCATCTCCACTAGATCCAAAGATGCCTTAATTCCTATTCATACGTTATCAAACTCATTAATGAATATGATGCACGTTTCGGCATATGTTTGTGAAATATATCACTCAACTTGATAGATCTCAGAGATTCATAACTAGAAAGATTAGTGGCCTCAAAAATCTTAGTTATCAGGACAGTGGCACAGACTGGCAGGCTTGTGTCTGTGTTCAATCTCGAACAGACTCCTCTGTGGAGATATGTGCTGAACTTTTCAAGCCATGAAAGATCCAACCCACTTTGACCTCTTATTCTTGTATAGAACAAATGGTATCTCAAAGACCTAGTTAAAAGAACTAAACCCTCATCAACAGCCAAATAAGACACACTAAGGAAACAGTTTTTTTATTCCAACATATCACTCACCTGTAGATCAAATTTCCATTACATGTCAGTAGAGGAGTACCCTTACCACCTTCAAGGTAAACCTAGATCACTGGATGGTCATCCTCAAATTCTTCCCTGCTGTATCATGTTTTGTCCTCCTTGAAGCTGGTGGAAGCTACTGAATATTTCTTTTTTGGCTACGCTTTTAATAGTTTGCAAAATGATTGCCTTCTACTTACCTATGAACATATGAACATTTAATTTGGACGTACTAATAATCATCTCAACCACACTCAAACTGAAATGCTTTACTCTATGCCAGAGATCACAGTCACTTTATCACCATGATTGCCCATTACCAAAAGTTCAAAAAATAAATGTGAGAAAACCAGATACAGTAATCCATAAAAAGAAGACAAAAGTAACATTGATCATTGAAATTGCTATACCTAGTGACTACATTGTCTTGTGTAGAGAGAGACACAAAGTACCGCGTTTTGGAGGTAGAAAAGAGGGCAATGTGGAAGAAGGATACCCATACAGTTCCAATAGTAGTAGGAGCAACGGGTCTTATAAAAACATATTTACAATCATACTTAGATATATTACCGATACATGTAACTCACTATGAATTATTGAAAATAACTGGGGGATCTTAATGGCTATACCAGAATTACGTCATAATCTCCACGGGAGACCTAATTTTACATATAGGAATTTAAATAATTTGAAAATGATATTGTGCTATAAAATCTTTAAACATCATGAGAAACCTCAAGTAATATATAAAATAAGCACTCATCCATGCTCGAATTGCAGCTGCTGTACAGATATTTCTATGAAGGACAATAACATCTTTGTCCACCTTGTTACAAATAAAAAAATACATTTTTAAATGTACTACAGCATGTAATACAGTATATGTGATAAATCTGTCAACATGCTCAAAATGTCCATCATTATATGTCGCAAAAAGTACCCGGACGCTAAAGGAAAGAATAATCAAGCATAAGTCAGATATACACACACAGGTACAACAAAATGCATTAAGCAAGTATATTATGGATAAGGGTGTTGAGCACATATTTAAATTTAAGGTAAGAGAAACTGTACATAAATAAGAGGGGGTGACACACATAATTTATTAGAGAACAAAGAATATGGTTGGATTTTAAGACTGCAGGCAGATATAGAGGCTGGGTTGAATAATAGCATTAAACCGGTTTTAGTTAATAAACAAATGCAACTGCATTAATTTATGTAATTTTAAGTATTATAATGTTATACTATATATTTTTTTTTTGTTTTAAATGCATTAATAATTATTCTATGTTTTCTATGTGGCTTACATGTTTCACGTGTGTATATTTTATAAGAAAGAGGCTAAATGTATTAATTCTTAAGGATATTTTTTAAGGGAATGTATGTCTTTAAAATTAGATAGTTGGTTGAACTTTAATTGAAGGTATGTGATTAGCTGGCCGTGCTCACATGATTTTAGTTCTATAAAAACTGAAAGAGTGAAATAGAATGTAATAAGCACTGAAGAAGGATTTATTTATGAAAGCTTTGCAATAAAGTATTGGCGTTCTTGAAGATGGATTTTTTTTATTGTGCTCTTATCCTCTAACTTCTGGTTCATCAATTCATTAACCTCATATCTGTTTATTTTAGTTGACAGAAAATGTGTTAACTTTTATGCAAGATTGCTATAATACCAGAATGGAGAATAGGCCCTTTCTCCAGTAATGCATAATCTCAGAATTGGTATATTTAATTAGCAAGGTGTGTCTATATGGGGGGTGATATTTCTTAGAGCATGTGCACCATTCTGTTTATTTTGTTTTTTCAATTTCTTTTAAGTTTTAATGTTGATATACTGAAGTACTGAAGTTTCGAGTAACCTCAGTAGATATATATATATATATATATATATATATATATATATATATATCTATATATATATATATATATATATATATATATATATAGATATATAAAATATGTATATGTATGTAAGAGTGTGTGTGTGTGTGTGTGTGTGTGTGTGTGCATGTGTGTGTGTGTGTGTGTGTGTGTGTGTGTGTGTGTGTGTGTATATACATATATATATATTATATATATATATATATATATATATATATACATAAATATAAATGTATACGTGTGTGTGTGTGTGTGTATATATATATATATATACATAAATATACATGTATATATATATATATATATATTTATATATATATATATATATATATATACATATATATATATATATATATATATATATATATATATATATATATATATATAGATACACACACACACACACACACACACACACACACACACACGCATATATATATATATATATATATGTATATTATATATGCAACCAGTAGAAGACTATATCTTCCTTGCCCACATTTAGAGCCATGATGACAGAATAGGCACTTTTTTCCTTTTGAGCCTGAAGTGGATACCACTGGTATATAAAAAGTGAATGAAAGATATAAACCATTACAGCTATTCAAACAGATATAGGTTTTGATTAGGTTGCAATCTATGAAAGGATGAGACAATTTCTAAACAGTGTAAATGTAGTCAACTAGTAGTAGTAGTTTGTAGCTTGTAGTCAAGCGGGGACATCCACCCAAACCCTGGACCCCACAACTCCTCCAGTGATACTCAGCCTAACAACCTCATCCACCTTCAAATTACATCCAGTAGGAAACCAACTGACCTCCTTATCTTAAGCCTAAATATCAGAAGTATAACCAATAAAATCCATGAACTCCATGCTACCATAGACTTATAATCCCCTAATATTATCATTCTAACAGAAACCTGGTTCAAACCTCACATTATCAGTGAGCAAATTCTCCCTTCAGGCTACAATATCCTAAAACAAGATTGGTTGCACAAAAAGGGGGTGTTGTAGCTGTAATGTATAAACAGAATCTTAATATTCAAATCCTAAACTTATCAACCCCCCCTTAATTGACAAAGAACAAATAATCTATACCAACCTAAAAGTAAACCAAGACAAGACCATTAACATAATAGGATGCTACTTCCCACCTGGCAACAATATCCCTCCACTAGGAAAACCTCCTCAGCTGGGTAAATCATCACCTTCCACAAGAAACCATAATATTAGGTGATTTTAATATAGACTGGCTATCCTGTTTCAACCACCATCCAGCCCACGATCTAAATCTTAATTTTTTTTTCCAACTTATCCAGACACCCACCAGAATAAATAAGAATTCCAATAAGCATTCTACTCTTGACTGGGTACTAGTCAGCAAGAGCCCCCAATCATACATAGCTGGCTGCCTACCAGATAGCCTCAGTGATCATACCCCAACTTTCCTACTCAAAAACACATATATCAGGCTAAACCCATTACCTATCAGCAAATACGTAATAAAGTAAACTTTAACCCTGACAACTTCAACCTTGATGACGCTGTCCAATTTTTCAGTACCACCTTCCTTAAAGTCCTAAACACCCATTACTAGAGTTAAAGCTCAGTCCTCCCCATCGCTACAAAAAGCCACTAGATCAGAAATGAAAAACTGAGATAGAGCCTGGAATCACTGGCGCAAGCCAAAAAACCCTCTTATAGACAGAAATTCTGTGAATTACGTAACAAAGTCAAAAAAATTAATAAAACAGGACAAAATCCTATATTACCAATCTGCCTTGAACTCCACCCAAAACAACCCTAAACAATTCTGGTCAACCATCAATGCCATCCTCCACCCAGGAAAAGTAGGATCCCCTCCACCAAACAAAACAAACTCCTCTGAAAACATTGCCACCTCTTTCAACACTCACTTCACACAAACCGTTCTATCACTAGCAAAACAACACAACCCCTCTCCCCTACCCCCTCCAACTACACCTAGTAACCTGCCCACTGCATTCAGTTTCTCTCCTATCCTTACCTCCAACATAAAAAAACTCTTATCGAAACTAAAGGCCACAAAACCAGCAGCTGACAACCTCCCAGCTCAGTACCTTAAAATTGCAGCTGAAGCCCTAGCCTACCCAGTTGCAATCCTGATTAACCGATCCTTATCTGAAAGCTATGTTCCTTCACAATGGAAAATATCCCACATTATCCCCCTCCACAGAATTCTCCAACTACTGGCCCATATCAATTCTGTCTTCTCTATCAAAAATACTTCAGAGATCCATTCACTCTCAAGTTCTAAACTACCTCCTTACTAACAACCTCCTATCTACCACACAACATGGTTTCCGACCATACCACAGCACAACCACTACCTTACTTGCATTCACTAATACAATCTTTCAACATAACAACAATGGTTATTTCAGCTCTACAACTTTCCTAGATCTATCTAAAGCATTCAACATGGTCTCTCATAAACAACTGCTCACTGTCCTCAATACTCTATACTTCTCACAATCTGTCACAAACTGGTTCCAGAGCTACCTGACTGACCGCCATCAGTCCATTGTTTGGCATAATGATATATCCCCCCAACTCCCTGTCTCAATAGGTGCTCCCCAAGGATCCATCCTTGGACCCTTACTTTTCTTCATATTCAGCCTCTGCTAACAAACAAGCCACTCTCATACAGTACGCAGATGATTCCACCATCATCTGCACATCCCACTCCCTACCTGAACTTCAAAAGACCACACAGGAAGCCTTTTCCTCAGTTGAAACTTGGCATTCAGATGCACAATTAATACTTAACCCAAACAAAACAAAACAAAACAAAACTCCTCATCTTCCAACCCACCAAACACAATCTAAACACCCACCAATTTAATATTAAAGTCAGTGACAACACCATTGTCCCCCCAACAGACCACACCAAACTACTTGGAATTGAAATTGACAATAACCTCAAGTTTGACATCCACATCTCGTTAACCATAAAAAAAGTACACAAAAAACTAGGAGCTTTATACAGAAATAAGCAATTCCTCACCAAAACAGCCAAGATTTCAGTTGCAAATAGCCACCTTATCTCCACCCTACTCTATGCCTCTCCAATATTTACCAACCTAAGTCAAAGTGAGTTAGGTAAACTCGAAGCTTGCTACAACAAAATAGCAAGGTTTGCCACTGGAGCAAACTACCGTAGCCACCACTGCACCTCACTTACTGAACTAGGCTGGCTAGAACTCCCTCACCTCCTTCAATGGTACCAGCCCACAAACTACTAAATCATCCTCTAAAGGCCCCCCCCTCCAAAATCTACTCCAACCCTATCATACCACGAGACCACTACACTCCAGCAACAAAAATCAATTACAGGTAACTAGAACCAGGAACTCTTCTGGAGAAGCTCTCTTCTCCTACTCCATATCAAAATTATGGAATACCCTTCCTCACACTATAACTTCTGTGTCATCATGCACTAACTTCAAAGCTGCTCTAAAATCTCATCTAAAAGCGCACTGGGCATGCCCCTGTAACAAACTTCTCTAACATCTCTACCCCAACCTCTCTAATCCCTTTCTTCCATCCCTCTAACTACCTCGGATTGTAGCCAAATACATTGCTTTTAAACCTATATCTCAGCTGTAATCTTAACCACTGTTATTCAAGGGTAATAGCTGCTAGTTCAGCTATTAAACTACTTGCTAGTCTTTATGGCACCAATGATGTAAGTGTTGTACCATTTAACTAAATACTTAACTTCATTTTGAACTATAACTGTTCACTACTATTGTTAAACAAAACCTACCTATACTTCTTGTAACTTGTAATTAATTGTTGTTTTTAATTGTTTTTATTGTGGATCTTTTCTCCCCGGGCCTTCGTTGAAAAAGGACCTGTGTCCAGTCGGATTTTCCCGGTCAACAAATGTAAATAAATAAATAAATGAATGAATAATAACTAATGAGAACCAATGACAACTAGTTTAATGTGCTGTAGGGGCGGTGGTTGAATTACTTCCATGTAAAAGAACAGTGTGTTAGGCTCATAGAGATAATCTCTGTGCTATAAAGCCTGGCACTCGACTTTGACTCCATTATGTTGTTTTCCTTACCTACCAACCCAGCTATTTGTCACTGCGCCTAGTACTTAATTTTATGGATGTTTCTTGTTTCAACAGTTGCTTAAGAATGGTGTCCTCCTGTTAAGGACATGTTCCCTTTACATCCAGGACAGCGGCACTTTTATTATGGGGTGAGTGTATTACCTTCCAGTTTTGTACAAGCAGGTGCTGAAATTCTGAGCTACTACAAGCTATATACCGCAACGTAGTTCTTACACCATAAATACATGTTACATGTACTGTGTGGTGAAGTTTTATGTCTGAAAACCAAAGCCTACATTTTCTAACTCCCAAGCATATAGAGACTTCTGGATAAAATAGCTATTTAAAAATAGCTGGAAATGGCGTAATTCCCATTTATGGCAAATAAATGCATGAGCATTACTGCCTGCATTGCACCCATCTTTTATTACCTCATCTTGTCACATGGCATAGTGCGAATGATAGAGAAGCCGCAACAAAAATGTGCCTTAAAGCACTTGGAGAAACTCAAACTGACTCAAAAGGCAGTCATGACTATTTATAAAATGGAAAAAATAACAGCTTGTCTAGTCTGCTAGACTCAAAAATGTGCTGTATTTATGAACATTCCAAATGGTTGGTTTACACAGCTAAATGACGCTGCTAGCAACATATTTCTAAAAAGTGGTTTGTAGGGGTGGGGGAGGGAGTTGTAGAGTATCAGAATAAACAGAGAATGGAGCAATGAAGAAATACATTTTAGGGGTTGCTCATTCAGGATTCATAATATGTGGAATGTTGATGACTTTGCAAACATCCTTGCTCAGGAATTCTGTATAAATGTACAAGTCAGACAGCAGTATGTCAGTTAGTAAAGTAAAGGCTATAATATACTACCACTAAACAAAACAGTTGAAGGTAATAGCACAACACAATAGTTAATATGTATATATATATATATATATATATGTATATATATATATATATATATATATATATATATATATATATATATATATATATATAAAATGACTGAGACATACATTTGAATGTTACTAGTGCACAGGACAAACATAAGGCTATCTTATGAGAACTGCTGTCTGGGGGAGGGAAAGGTGGAAATAAAATGTTCGATAGATAGAACAGCAGCTTATAAATAGTGGAAATATTGGGTTGTCCATTTTGTCTCCATGCTTATTGGCAAAAAGGCAAAGGTAATAAATAACCAAATAAAGCAAAAAGGGGCAAGTCAAAAGAAAAATCAAAGACAATGTGCTGCAATGCTCACAGTCCTGAAGAATAAAATACTTGAATTACTGTTGTTTGTGGAAGAAGAAGCGGAACATTGTAGCAGCAAAAGAAACAGGTTACATAGAAAATCATGAATGGGGCATACGTATATAAATAAATCAGGGTGTATAATCTGTAGAAAGGATAACAAAAGGGTGTAAAATAGATAAGGAATTAAGATAACAGAACAAATAAGTAAACAAAAAATATGGCCGCTACAGGTCATGTTGGTAGTTGTTAATGGCAGTCCAATCCACGCTAGGAATGCAAACAACCATAACAATAACTCTAAATGCAAAAGTTCTATGGCAGATATACAGGCTGTGGCATTGTTTTCATCTGTCACTCTCAGATAATAGGTTGTTCTATATTCTTTTATTAGTCTTATAATCTTTAGGTAGACAGTACCGGGTTAACTCTGCTCTTTGATGTCATATCCTGTCCATGTGCATTATGAAAAGGCTTTGAGGCAAGACTCGCCCCTTTAAAGAATCATCTTCCCATCTTAGTACGTAGAAAGAAGACCATCAATTTCTCTACAAACAGAGGGCTCTAAAGGCATTCATAAAAAAAACAGCAAATTAAGAGGCAAACGTTGAAGAACATTTATTGCAAAATCAGACCCAAATGGTATTCATCAGAAGGTCAAGACCTATATCATAGTAACAACTCACATAAAGGCAATCCAGAGTATGTGGTGATATGCATTCTTCTGATCTATATAACACATACAGGTAGCACTGGCCAACTCCCACAATTCCTCAGTTGTCTTCAAAGACAGAGTTGATGTACTACTTCAGAGAATTCTTTTACAGCATTATGACACAGAGTTTTACAAATCCTGAACAACTGGGTCGACTCTTCAGGAATATTGTCAGTGTGGTAGTTTCCAAGGATAGATGACTTCCCAAAGGATACAATGATATATTTTTTGGCATTTAGTTTCAGTCCATAATTTTGGCACCAGTTATTTATTTGTGACAAATCTTCCTGCAGGATGGCTAAATCATTTAAGGATTCAATGACTCCTCCTAGCTTGCAGTCATCTGCAAACTTGGTTAGCCAGAGCCTTTTGGTATCAGCTTTTACTTCAGAAAAGCAAATGACAAACAGGAGAGGTCCCAGCATAGAAACCTAGGGTACTGCACTAGTAACTAGCCTCTTTGTGGAGATAACTTCCTCTGTTTTGATTTCCTGTGCTCTATGTCTGAACCAGCTGACAATCCATCAGGTAACAAAAGGGTTTATTCTCAGTTTATTTAGCTTTTCTACTGTGTCTAAGTGGGGGATTGTGTCAAAAGCTTTGACCGGGTAGAGTTGTGGTGTATACCATTTTGCCTTCATCCTTTGCTTTGGTGACCTTTTCAAAAAAATTCCAGTAGGCTGAATAAGCTTGACCTGTCCTTGATGAATCCAGTCTGGGAGGGGTCCAGCATTTGGGGTTACCTATAACCTTACTGATTTTGCTCCATGGTAAGTTTTTACATATGAGGTTGGTCAGACGTATGGGTCTGTGATTATCTGGGTCTGTGGAAGGTCCTCCCTTAGACAGGGGAATGACTATAGCTGTTCTCCATTTGCTAAGTACAAACCTTGCATGGAGGCTGAGGTTGAATAGTGTTGTTACGGGTGTGACTAAATTGTGCTTCATGCTATTTAAGATGTATCCTGGGACATTGTCAGGACCCATCAATACAATATTTTTAGTTTTTGAGAATGCTTAGTCTTGCATGATAGCTGGAGGTGAGCCTGTTTTAGATATATCTTGAGGGGCAGACGGAGAGGAGTGAGGGGTAAAGTTAGAGTAAGTAACATCATTCACAATCAGCTCAGCATATTGCTAGGTTGCAATTTTGAAATTATGAACATAACTTAAAAAGACATTGTGATTGTCTTTGGTTTGGGTGGTTATTTTAGTCTCAAACTTGGTTTTGATTGATTATTATTAAGCACCTGAGCTGGCTGTTTATTTCAGTGATGACAGCCCTATCATTCTGGGAATTAGCTTCATACTTTTGTTAACAATTCTCTTCCTTTTATTGTAAAGCTTGTTGATATTATGGTTCTACCATGTGGGTTTTTTCTGGGGTTTGACCTGCAGTTGTTCTTATGGGATACAGCTCCATCTATGTAGCTGTTTACATACTGGTATAGTGTGGTGATGTATGTACAGCTCCATGTATTCAATTTAGTTAACTGAGTCTGGAGGGGATCGGAAGCTTGCCAATGTATCACTTAGGAATAGGTAGTTTGTCTTAAAGAAATTTCTAAAGATACCTTTGGGTGGAAGGGATCTCTGGTTTCATTTTTATTTTAAAGGTGACTGCTTTATTGTCAGACTTAATAAGTGACAAAGATGTGCAAGGGATGGTGCAAGATGCTCCCGTATTAGTAAGAATAAGATCAAATATATTGTTCCCCCAAGTGGGTTCTCTGACTAATTGTTCCAGGGCATTTGTACTGACAAAGGACAGGAATGTCTGTGCCTGTGCACTAGTGGTGGTGTAGGTTATGCCATTCTATAGCTGGATTGCTTAGATCACCTAGAAAAATGGTACTGGCTTAACATGGAATGATTCTAGTTCCTATTGATATGGGACTTTTCTTTTCAGGAAAAGGTCTAGTGCATCATACTGATTTACCAGCCTTAATGTGAGACTCTTCTTGTTGATGATTGAGACACCTCCAACTTTTTTCCCTTCCTGCACAGTAGCTAGTCTAAACATGTGGAAGGCATTATAGCCCTGCACATCCGGAGTGCTGTCCACCATTTTAAACCATATGCCAGTCACTTCATGGACATCAACATCCTCCAGGGTGAGGATTTTTTGTTAGGAGTGAAGTTTCTTCTTTAGGATCCTAGCATTGATCAGTAACACCTTTATATTTTCCTTTGGTTGTTTCTTTATATTGGTAGGTTTATCAAGTTTACATTGTCTCATAAGGTCAGCATGATGGTGGACAATGTCTTTGCCAATAATTAGAGGGGACACATATAGGCTATTCTTGGCGAAGCAGCATGGTGTGTCAGTCATATCCTTCCAGGCTGTCAAATATCGGACCCCCTTTGAATGACATAAAAAACTAAGCCAGATGTTGAAGTCTATTATTTTTTACTCATATTGTGGCATCATCCTTGGAGAAGGTAGAATGCTGCTCAACACGTGGCTCTTACCTGTCTTGGACACATAGTCAGAGAGCTCCATCATGTCTCTCTTCATATAGTCCAAATATCAGTATGAACTATGACAGAGTCATGCTGGTACCTGAAGTACAAAGACTTGAGTGCATGCATGATCTGATGGCTATTGGATCCAGACAAGCAACTGTCAGTCTTTCCTCACTTAGCATGTTAAAACATGCATCTGTATGTCTTACAACGGCGTCACCTATTACAAGAATATTTGGTTGGGTCGATGCTGCCTTATGGCCTTAACATATATGACTTTGGGATGCCTTGTGCTATTTGAGGAGGTAGGCTTAACTTGCTAAGTGTGCTTTGTGCCTGTATTGAGTTTTATAGGTCTTTGAGGTTTAGGCAAATTAATGTTTGTAATCTCAGAATATGAGAGATTATGTACATTGTGATGACCTTGAAGAGGTCTGATGTGTGGTGTACTGCTGATGATGTTGGTGTTTGAGTTTACTGTATGTGAGATATTTTTTCTCAAGGATATTATTTATGTACATCTCACGCACACACTGTGTTATGTTGTTTGAGTAATAGATGATCATCAGACAGCATGAGACAATCCTTACAATCTCCATCTATGTGAAGCAGAGTTTCTCCTTAACCTAATTCAGGTATAACTTGGACAACTGGATGGGGAACAGGAAATTCATCCCGGGATTGACATCTATGTCCCTAATAGACATAGGCAGCCTGTAAATAGTTCATCTCTGAAGCCTCTACTAACACTTATCAAGGGTACCAGAACTTGTCAGAGATTTGGGATGCATGGCTTGGCTTAAAAAGGCCCTTGTGGTCATTAGCCTAGTAAACACCTATGAACCTATACCCATTTCAATCAGGCTGGAAAGAGAAGTTGTGATGAAAAACTCCGTGATTCCAACAGACATGCCTCTGGGGGCAGAGATAACTACAACTCCTTGGAGTTCAGTTTTAGGATAATGTTTGGGTGGACTTGGTACAGAGTATTTACATTTCAATACAAAACAACTAATCTGGAAACCTTCTTCTAACAGCAAGCACATATAAACTAATTATAGTAAAATATACCTCACTAATTTGATACTAAATCAGTGAAACCAGTATTGTACACTCAGTATTAAACAGTTTTATTAAAGATCTTTTATCCTGCTGAGTTGTTTAAGGGGAGAGACTTTGTAAAATTATACTTATGTGCTTATTGTCAACAGCTGATAAATGGGAAGAGGGAGGGAATTATGTTGTCAAATTATCATAAGGAGTAGGGAGCAACAGATATACTTGGTTTATGAACACAACTACAATGGGTGGATGGTGACAGGGGAAAAACAAATAGACCCTTAGCTCTTAGCTGACTGGTGTAGAAGTGCCTTAATGCAAAGGCTAGTCCTGAACTAGCCTGATATGCACTCAGTACATAAGAATGAAACTAATGTTTAATGCCAACAGTGAGACCACCTAAACAGCAAAATGCAGTGCAACTATGTGCTAGAATTACTAATGTAGGCCTAAAGACCATAGCTAAAGCAGACACAGACCGTTAAAATGAATATAAAAACAGATCAAGAAATAATAAAAAAGAAAAAAAAACTTATCCTTCATGTAACCCAACAACTTTGCTTTGAGGAATACAAACCCATTTACCATAATTAGATCACAATCCCGAAAATGTGTTTACTTGGAAGAGTATTTCATTACAAATAGGTCTTGCACCTGTAATCTAGAAGTGGTTTCCACTTTTATAAAAGCCGCATTTTGCACCTGTTTTAAAGTTGTTGCTTTCTGAAGGATGATTGCCAACGTACTGGAGTATACAATTAGAAAATGATATAGCAGATGACAGAGGTTTATTTTTGTGACTATGATAAAAAACATATTTTGATGTTTCATTCAGACATTCTGTATAAAAGTCTAATAGATTATCTTCTTTAGTTAACAGGCTTGTAGATCAGAAAGGAGCTATGAAAATGTTCATCTCTCTTATACTTTCTATAATTACTGTTACCTTTGCAAATAATGTTGTCATGTTATCCTGATTAGACTTTAGAAAGGCATTTGACATTATGACAGACAAGGAGTTGCTGAATAAATTGGAAAGCCTTGAAGTGAGAGTGAGGGTACTTATTGTTGTTATTTACTTGTTTAGTCAAATCTGACCTTTCATGGCCTCAAGGGTTTTAACAAACCAGGACTGCCTGTAGCTGCAGATTTGTACTCATTACGTCAGTGATGTTGTCTGTCCATCTTAGCGTATGTCGCCCACTTCAGTTGCCTTCGATCATTCCCAACATCAATGGTTTCCCTAGTGAATTCTGTCTTTGCATTATGTGGTCAAACTATTTGAGTCTTAGTTTGAATGTCACACCTTCAAGTGAATGGTCATGGTTTATTCCTTTTAATAATGACTGATTTGATTTTCTTGCAGTCCACAAAATAATCAAAAGTGCATCAGTTTTCTGATGAGGAGCTCCAGTTCTCACATTCATATGCAATTATTGAAAAAAATATATAACCTTGACTAGCTGAAATTTTTTGACAATATGATGCCTTTACTCTTTAAAATCTTATCCAGATTTACATATCTTTTCTTCCAAGAAACAAAAATCCTTTACTTTCATGGCTTCAATTGCCATCTGCAGAGATATTTGAGCCCACGAAAATAAAACCTGTTACTGCCTCCAATTTTTCTATATCTATTTGCAAAGAACTGACAGGATAATATGACGTAATTGTAGTTGTTTATGCTGTTTACACCTTTTGTTTTCACATTCATAAACAGACTTCTCATGTTTTCCTCAATTTCAGCCATCAGAGTAGCAGCATTAGCTTATCTGAAATTGTAAATGGTTCTCGCAGCAATTTTGGGTGCAACAGCTGATTAATCTAACCCCAAATTTTGCATGATCTATTCAGTGTATAAATACTACCTGGACTTGTATTCCAGAGATAAAACATTATCTGATATAAGGACAGAGACATTGAATAAACTCAGGCATAGTCCACACCCAAATACAAAGAGTAAATCTAAGTATAATTTACACCCAAATATAAGGCGTAACTTAAATGTAACCTCCCCCAAATCATATTGAGTAAATGACCCAAGCATAACCCTCACCCAAACATAGTGAGCAAACCCAAACATGATCTATAGCTAAGAAAATAATAACAAAACAATGACCAATGAAAAAAGAAAGCCCTAAATTAAAATCGATCCTGTGGATTTCATCCATTGCTTTTGGTATTTATGATCTATATCCACAGTGAACAAATGTAAGCATAACAAAAACCCAAACAAAGTTAGTACTGTAAATCCAAATGTAAACACATCTAAAAGTATTTCATTGTATAATATGCTAGGTGTCTACAAAATGATGAATTATGCAAATGTGGAAACTCATACAAAGTGTTAAAATAGCTAAAAAGTAGAAGGTTAAAACAGCCAAGTACTTGAAAGCTAACAGAAACTCCAACTAATAAAATACAAGATTTGATTCCCTGCAGTGCATCCTTGTGGAAACTAACATTAAGTTCTAGGCTGTTTTTGCATTTGTTTATTTAGTTATAGATTATTTAATATGCATTTCAGTCAAACAGGTAATAGCCTGAAACCCTACCAACTAATAAATGTAGTCTATAAAATATTTTGTGGGGAGGATAAGCCCTTCTCACACTGCCAATGTGGGCTTTCACCTTTTCACTGCTGACAGTTAAGCATAGAAACATCAAGGTCACACAACCTCACACAAGAATTAAAATTCCATCTTCCCTGTGTCTGTCTGATCTCAGAGCTGCAATATATTAGACTGAGGGGTGTGCACTTTAGGGTGGGGATGGTCCTGCAAAACCAACCCTATGACTGGTTATGATATGGTATTTTTAGACCATGCAGTTATTCGTGTGCTTCTTGTGACTGATTGACTGCCTGCTTGTCATTTTGCATCTATGATATAATGTCTGGTAGTTGTTTTCTACAATACTATACATGCGTTATGAAATGTGTGCTGTAGGATAGTGCTGATTGCTTCATTTAAACATGCCAGCTTCAGACTGTGCATTATTTTATCAAACATTTGTTTTACTGAATTAATTTTACTACAGATCATTTTCTCGACAGAGGTAAGTCGGCAGGTATTAGGGGTTGGAGTGTTTGTATGTGTATTTGCAGATTAAGACTATCACAAGGGCTAGGTAAGGGGGTCATTTTAGTGTTGTGCATGTGTGCCTGAATGTTTTTTGTATTGTGTAGTGGTACTGTTAGAGGAAGGATTTTTTTGAAGATAAGATGCTAGGTTAGGGTTAGAGGCAGGGACAGAGAGATAAGGTTAGCACACGTTAGTAAGGTGCTGTGGGGAGGGGGAAGGCCTTCTGCCCAGCCTTACTCATATGTGCTAACCCTAACCCTATCCCTGCCCCAACCCCAAGCATGAAACTTACTTTCCAAAAAAAAGATTTCCTAATAGTATGGGAAATGTGACAAATAATTGCTGATGGTATTGTTAGGGTTTTGGGGATTTCTTTGCTTTACGTATTTTTTTTAAATGATTGCAAAGGAGAGTGGTACTCCTTCCTTTGCAATGAGTTTAATGTGGCATGTGTGGCTTGTGCTTTTTTGCCAGTATTTTGTCTTCAGCATTTTTATTTGTTGGCATCATGTAGTCTTGGTATTTTTTTGCGTCGATATTTTGACAGTCGGTATTTTTTCCATAGGGATTATTAACTATATTTATGCGAATGTATATTATACAAAAACGTCTCACAGAGTGAATCAAAGGGCTTCAAATCCTGTCTTACAGCCAAACACTACAGCAACTCTTTCTCTCTTTACTATGTATTTTTATCTTCATAGAAGATACTTATGGCTGACAAACAAACCTTTGAAGGATCCCTTACCATTTGAAACCCGTTGCTTAGAATATTCCCTTAGTGACCTGAACACAAGTTAACACTCAGCTTTAGTGAAAATTAATCAACTATATCATGAAACATGACATTATATCTCAAGGACATCCATGGCTAAACTCTCCCTGTCTCTTTCAGTTAAACTTAGCCTGTAATTCATATCTTCAAGAGGGAAATGGATGAGTACATAGATACCCATATGTTCCAGCACAGGATAAGGGTATCAGGTTCCTCAGTACCTGCTAGGCCTTCAGTTAGTTCACCAGACCTGCGAACCTACAAAAGCACACACATACACATGTGCACACTCACACACACACACACATACACACACACACACACACACACACACACACACACACACACACACACACACACACACACACACACACACACACACACACTGTGGACTCTTAAACAAAGCAGCTGGGCTGCAAAGACTTTCGAAAGCTGTGCATGTTTATTTACAGTGGTAACTAGAAGACAAAACTGCAGACTTTTGTATCAGGAAAACAAAATATTACTATTCTCTCTCGTGACAATACTGAGTATAGTCTCCCATACTAATGTGGTGTCAGGACAGACCCAGGCTTCACTGCCTACCCTTATGCATGTGTCCTGACACTATCCATACCCGTGCCCTATCCTCAACCCTACATGTTAGTGTATTAGGCATGCGTTTCATAACAGTACTGCTAAATAACATCAATAAGGAGTCCTTAAACTGCAGTGCTTTGCACTGTGTTTATGAAAGGAATATGAATGCAGTACTTAGAATGCAAGGCTGAGCAGTGGTTTATGACGGGGTTATGAATGTAGTACTTAGAATGTAGGGCTGAGCAGTGTGTTTATGACAGGTATGTGATGTACTTAGAATGTAGGGCTGAGCAGTGTGTTTATGGCAAGAATATGAATGTTGTACTCAGAATGTAGGGCTGAGTAGTGTGTATGTATATGACAGGTATATGAATGTAGTACTTAGAATGTAGAGTTGAGCAGTGTGTTTATGATGGGTATATGTATGTAGTACTTAGAATATAGGGCTGAGCAGTGTATTTATGACAGGTATATGAATGTAGTACTTAGAATGTAAGGCTGAGCAGTGTGTTTATGACAAGAATATGAATGTAATACTTAGAATGTAGGGCTGAGCAGTGTGTTTATGATGGGTATATGTATGTAGTACTTAGAATGTAGGGCTGAGCAGTGTGTTTATGACAGGTATATGAATGTAGTACTTAGAATGTAAGGCTGAGCAGTGTGTTTATGACAAGAATATGAATGTAGTACTTAGAATGCAGGGCTGAGTAGTGTGTATGTATATGACAGGTATATGAATGTAGTACTTAGAATGTAGAGTTGAGCAGTGTGTTTATGATGGGTATATGTATGTAGTACTTAGAATATAGGGCTGAGCAGTGTATTTATGACAGGTATATGAATGTAGTACTTAGAATGTAAGGCTGAGCAGTGTGTTTATGACAAGAATATGAATGTAGCACTTAGAATGTAGAGTTGAGCAGTGTGTTTATGATGGGTATATGTATGTAGTACTTAGAATATAGGGCTGAGCAGTGTATTTATGACAGGTATATGAATGTAGTACTTAGAATGTAAGGCTGAGCAGTGTGTTTATGACAAGAATATGAATGTAGTACTTAGAATGTAGGGCTGAGCAGTGTGTTTATGATGGGTATATGTATGTAGTACTTAGAATGTAGGGCTGAGCAGTGTGTTTATGACAAGTATATGAATGTTGTACTCAGAATGTAGGGCTGAGTAGTGTGTGTTTATGACAGGTATATGAATGTAGTACTCAGAATGTAGGGCCGAGCAGTGTGCTTATGACAGGAATATGAATGTAGTACTTAGAATGCAGGGCTGAGCAGTGTGTTTATGACAGGTATATGAATGTAGTACTCAGAATGTAGGGCCGAGCAGTGTGCTTATGACAGGAATATGAATGTAGTACTTAGAATGTAGGGCTGAGCAGTGTGTTTATGACAGGAATATGAATGTAGTACTTAGAATGTAGGGCTGAGCAGTGTGTTTATGACAAGTATATGAATGCTGTACTCAGATTGTAGAGCTGAGTAGTGTGTGTTTATGACAGGAATATGAATGTAGTACTTAGAATGTAGGGCTGAGCAGTGTATTTATGACAGGGTATATGAATGTAGTACTTTGTAAGGCTGAGCAGTGTGTTTATGACAGGAATATGAATATAGTACTTAGAATGTAGGGCTGAGCAATGTGTTTATGACAGGTATATGAATGTTGTACTCAGAATGTAGGGCTGAGTAGTGTGTGTTTATGACAGGAATATGAATGTAGTACTTAGAATGCAGGGCTGAGCAGTGTGTTTATGACAGGAATATGAATGTAGTACTTAGAATGTAGGGCTGAGCAGTGTCTTTATTACAGCTATATGAAATTAGTACTCAGAATGTAGGGCTGAGTAGTGGGTTTATGACAGTTTTATAATGTAGTACTTAGAATGTAAGGCTGAGCAGTGTGTTTATGATGGGTATATGTATCTAGTACTTTGAATGTAGGGCTGAGGAGTGTGTGTATGACAGAAATATGAATCTAGCACTTAGAATGTATGGCTGAGGAGTGTGTGTATGACAGGAATATGAATGTAGTACTTAGAATATAGGACTGAGCAGTGGGTTTATCACAGGTATATGAATGTAGTACTTTGAATGTAGGACTAAGCAGTGTGTTTATGACAGGTATATGAATGTGGTACTTAGAATGTAGGGCTGAGCAGTGTGTTTATGACAAGTATATGAATGTGGTACTTAGAATGTAGGGCTGAGCAGTGTGTTTATGACAGGAATATGAATGTAGTACTTAGAATGCAGGGCTGAGCAGTGTGTTTATGACAGGAATATGAATGTAGTACTTAGAATGTAGGGCTGAGCAGTGTCTTTATTACAGCTATATGAAATTAGTACTCAGAATGTAGGGCTGAGTAGTGGGTTTATGACAGTTTTATAATGTAGTACTTAGAATGTAAGGCTGAGCAGTGTGTTTATGATGGGTATATGTATCTAGTACTTTGAATGTAGGGCTGAGGAGTGTGTGTATGACAGAAATATGAATCTAGCACTTAGAATGTATGGCTGAGGAGTGTGTGTATGACAGGAATATGAATGTAGTACTTAGAATATAGGACTGAGCAGTGGGTTTATCACAGGTATATGAATGTAGTACTTTGAATGTAGGACTAAGCAGTGTGTTTATGACAGGTATATGAATGTGGTACTTAGAATGTAGGGCTGAGCAGTGTGTTTATGACAAGTATATGAATGTGGTACTTAGAATGTAGGGCTGAGCAGTGTGTTTATGACAGGAATATGAATGTAGTACTTAGAATGTAGGGCTGAGCAGTGTGTTTATGACAGGTATATGAATGTGGTACTTAGAATGTTGGGCTGAGCAGTGTGTTTATGACAGGTATATGAATGTGGTACTTAGAATGTAGGGCTGAGCAGTGTGTTTATGACAGGTATATGAATGTAGTACTTAGAATGTAGGGCTGAGCAGTGTGTTTATGACAGGTATATGAATGTGGTACTTAGAATGTTGGGCTGAGCAGTGTGTTTATGACAGGTATATGAATGTGGTACTTAGAATGTAGGGCTGAGCAGTGTGTTTATGACAGGTATATGAATGTGGTACTTAGAATGTAGGGCTGAGCAGTGTGTTTATGACAAGTATATGAATGTGGTACTTAGAGTGTTGAGTTGAGAAGTATGTTTATGACAGGTATAAGAATTCAGGTCTGAGCATTGTGCTTATAGGAGGTATAAGAATTCAGTGCTGAGCATTACATTTTACAACAGGTATAAGAAATAAGTGCTGACTGCTGAGCAGTGAGGTTATGACAAGTATAAGAATTCATTGCTTAGCAGTGTGTTTATGACAGGACTAAGAATGCACTGTTGGGTTGTGTGATCATGCCAAATGTAATCTGTGGCTGAGCTGTTGCAGATCAGACTTGCAGTATAGCACACCCTTCCTTCATCTGTGTTTGTCTAATCAAGAGACATCCTGCTGCATCTCTTCTTTTGCATTACTACAAGAAGTGGCCCAAATTGTGAAATGTAACCCTGTCTTTAACTTCTCATGCAGTTAACTCAAAGAAACATTACACTGTTTCTGATCCATCTTGCCCAATATCCTCATGTCATCTGTATGCAAGAACAGATTCTGCGTATACACATCTGCACTTCTTAACCACAAACAACACACACACACACACACACACACACACACACACACACACACACACACACACACACACACACACACACACACACACAATGCCGTTTTGAATGTCTGTAATAATAATATATGAGTTATTTATCCTTAGTACTGAAGTTCAGACTGTTTTTACTTTCTTATCAAATTGTACAAGGACAGAAGACTTGTATACAGGCTCACCCATTTTCTCTAAATTTAATTTTATACCATTAATGCTATCTCTGCTGAATTGCTCTCATTTGTTTAGCACTGCAATTGCCAGTAATAGTTCTGCCCCATTTGGTTTAGCGTTAAGCACTATACTTTGACTGCTAGTAGCATGTTTAGTGGATTTTCTTCCTCTTGCTATTGTCTCTCTGAAAATATGATGAGTTTTCACCTTTCAGCTACCTGATGACTTTGTGGCCTGCCATACACTGTAGTAGGATTTGTTTTATCCTCCACAAATACAGGAAGTGACATTTTTGTTACAAGATTACCTGTCCAGTACGTAATACTGATCCTGCAAATACTTTTCCCTGCCTGATTTAGGATTGTGTCTTGCTGAGTGCTTCTACTGGATACTTGCAGATATTTCTTCATCTATTTTAGCAGCTGATTGCTCTTCCCCTCTCTTAACTTCACTTGGGCCATCACCAGCTGCCATCAAGAAGTCTGGGTAAAACTGGGAGATGTTCAGTCCACAGTAGGACAGCACAGAACAGAATAATTTGCCCTCTTCTGAATGATGAGCACCCCAACAGCCTGTGTGTGTTCAGTCGGGCAACACCCAAAACGGGGAAAAACTGAAAGACTGTAGTCCTCTGTGCCATTGTAGCTTGCGCAAAGAATGTTTTTCTGACGTCCATCTTACGTGTCATACTTCTAGTTATATCACCTTCCCTTTGATACTTACAGGCCCTCAAAATGGGAGCCATTGGAATACTTTTACATGCAAATCAGACATTAATATAATAAAGCTAGTTATACTTGTAATACATTTATAGTCAGAAATTGTTTTTATTTATAATTTCTTTCTCATAATTTTGAAACATAAATAATTGTAGGCAATATTACAAACTAACCATCACAAATAAACAGTTGAAATACGCAGAACAATGTAGGTAAGAAAAATATCAAGAAATAATCACTCAGGCAGAGTAAAGTTGTCAGTTGACTTTCAATGCCATCTTCTAGTGGAGCAAGAAAGTAGTAATTATAGCAAAGTGCTAAAAACACTGCAAAACATGCAGCCTGGGGCATAGTGGCACAGTGACTGGCAGTGTCATCTCACACAAAGTAGTTCACCAGTCTGGTTCTTGGCAGTAGGGCCTTCTGTGTGGAGTTTGCTTGTCCTTCTTGGGTTCATAAGAAATGTATTTATATGTTCTAGTTTTGTCCCACTTCCTAGGCATGTAGTAGGTGAACTGAGTTACTAAACTGACCATAGTTGTGTATGCAGTATGTGCTGTTATATTTTTGTTCCTATTTGCCTAGTAAACACTCTGAATGGCACTGGCTATTTCTGGGGTGACTATAGGAACTGAATGAGACTTGACTTCATTGGAATGGATGGGATGCATGCAGTGCATTGATTATGCTCCAGAACTGGAGCAAAAATAACCTTGCTTTACACCTTTGTGATGCATGAACTTTGGTATAACAAGTTTGGACAGGGTCATGGCCTTAAGAGAAGAAAACTCTGATAGCTGCATGATTGACAGGTTTCAAAATTGCATTCTGCCCTGTAGGAAAGACAGGGCAGATTAATCATGGAGGGCAGATGGTCAACAGGCAGTAGTAGAGGACAACCAAAAAGAGAAAAAAGATATCAAGGTTCACGTGTTAGAACCTTGTTATTAGTGATGCTTGAGCTGACGCAGACATAGCAGAAACCACAGAACAGCATCAGAAGCTTTTGGCAAAACTATATTTTGTGCTGCCACATAAAACAGCAAATGTGTAGCAGAGTGAAGTGTCTAACACCTTCCATAGCTGTTGGTTGATAAGAGGGGTACTTCATTTCTGGCCATTGTTTATGTGGCAGTTCTGTGTGTGTGTCACAACTTTCAAATTTGTAAAAAATTATAAACTGCTATATTTTTTCTTTTCAAACTGTTAATAGATCAGGGTATCTAAGACTTTCCCACACATTATGAAGAATTTTGATTGGACCACACTGGGTCTTTGGCACTAAGAGATAAAATCCTGACTGCATTCAAGATTAACTGATTTCACTTAGTAGTTCAGGTGCTTTAACTGGTTTCACTTAGTAGCTCAAGTGCTTTAACTGGTTTCACTTAGTAGCTCAGGTGCTTTAACTGATTTCAGTTAGTAGCTCAGGTGCTGGAGGTGCTGGCCAGGGGGTGTAGGAATGAGATGCAAATGAAGGTTCACATACTCTTGGGGGGAGGGAGTTGTAGGCTGGTGGTTGTTTTGCCATATGAAGAGGCACTGACACTTTTGAGTTTTCTGCTATATCTGAAAATAATTATTTTTAAGGTTTCTCAAGAATTAGTCAGCCATCAGCACTATTTTATAATATGGCAGATAGCAATGAAAAAGTATTAGTTTTATGTTATATGCCATTTTAAATACAATTTCCTGTTACAATGTTGAATACGCTGTGCATTGATATGTTGTTTCAAAAGCATTTGAAATGTTAACTCTTTTAAGGTAAAACTTGAAACTGAGTCATTTGTCTCTACCCTTAAATAGCAATTCACATTCCATACAACAGAAGTAATGAAAAATCTATTATTGTATTCCAAAAAGCACAGCTAAATTTCAGAAGTACTACTTTGAAAAGGACAATAATAAGTCTGTTTGAAGAAATGCTTGTTGTGTAAATCTGGATTAAAAGTAAAACTGAAATCTCTTGAAGTTAAGAGGCTACATCACAAATTGAATGCGTAACTGTTTTGCTGATGTTTTTTCAGTATTCTTATCTCGTAATGTTGCCATTCTCTTGTTTTATCCTTGTGTGCCATTTGGAAAGTGATCTGTGGAGTAAAAATAATTTATGCTCAAAAATGGCTTGGATATGAATGTGACAGTTGTTATAATTCTGAGGTATTCTAAAGAAATGATGTATTACAGATCACAGTTGGGGGGGTGGGTCCTGCAGTCTGCAAGTTTGCTATGTTCAGTACTCAGGGATTGGATTCTCCTAGTATCAGTAGAACTTGAGATGTGGGTTGTGATAGAAAATGGTAGTCTGTGCACTCCCAGTATAGTAAACTGTGCACTCCCAGTATAGTAAACTGTGCACTCCCAGTATAGTAAACTGTGCACTCCCAGTATAGTAAACTGTGCACTCCCAGTATAGTAAACTGTGCACTCCCAGTATAGTAAACTGCACTCCCAGTATAGTAAACTGTGCACTCCCAGTATAGTAAACTGTGCACTCCCAGTATAGTAAACTGTGCACTCCCAGTATAGTAAACTGTGCACTCCCAGTATAGTAATAACAGAAACCTAATCATTAGTGTGACACAGTAGCAACCTGTCTTCTTAACGTCTCCTAGACAAATGTTTTAGCCAAAGCAAAAGTGTGACTAGAGAAACCGCTGTCAACTCATTGCAGTCCAACAGATACACTGACACTGTGTTAAATTTTCAGAAGTGTGCAGTTCATCAGATCTACATTTCATGGTTTTATCATAGCTGTTAGAGTTATTTGCATAGTATGCCTGCTCCTTAGCAGTAGACACTATGCAGTAGTGAAAACAGGTTGTAGAAGACTCTAGGCCAGATTTGGCCTGCTCAATTTTACTGTTTCATTACAGGAAAAGTTTATTAGACTATCTGAAGTGATTCAAGCGATTTAGAAGCACTGAAGTATAAAGATGTGGCTGTAGTGACCTCTGAATTAGGGGGGGGTCATCTATTAGGTTTTTCTATATTTAATTAAGTATAAACAACTGAGGATGTAACTCCCACTTACTTAAATAGCGTGAATACATGGTCACACAGCAGCAAAGAAAAGTGAAAACATCACAAACAGTAAATAATTGCCCATACACACACACACACACACACACACACACACACACACACACACACACACACACACACATATCACACCAGCAGTGATTTCCTACTGGCTTGATTTCAAATCAGTGAGTTAAAATCAACAAGCTGAAACCTCAGCCAATGTGTATTCATTGACTAGCAAGTTATCCCATATACTGCTTAGCCCTACAGAGAAGGCCTAATTTCTGAGTATGGCTGTCCCAATATGCTGATAAAACACTGACATTCATAGTTACATTGCCATCTAAGAAATTTCACTGATATGACTTCATTTGCAATTGTTTTGTCTTTTTAGAAACTGTGAGAAGATGAATAAATTACTATGGCTTACAGGGAAATAATTGCTTTGGCCTTGCAGATATTTTAGATATTAAATTGAAGGCCAGGGACTTTTTGTGTAAGATTACACACATAAGAAATTAAATTATATGTCAGATGAGACATACGAGTGACTATTTGAGGAATAAAAAGGTGTAGCATAATTTGTATCTTGCACAAGTCTTGTAGGTTTGTGGAATGAGGCCACACCTTTTACAAAAATATAAATAACTAAGGGACATAGAGTTAACTTTGGAAGATGTCTCAGGGTAACTGAGCAGGGCTCTGTGATGATGGCAGCCAACTGACAGTATTGGATCTGGACCCAAAGTTGCTAGAAGACCAGTGTCTTGAGAATCTGGACAGGCCAAGTTTGAGAAATCTTTGTTAACTACATCGTCTGCTTCTTGCCTGAGACAGAAGTGTTTTCTATTTCCATGCCCAAGTGAAAATCCATCTGAGAGGCAACAAAAGCCATCTTATCAAATCAATTTTCTTTACAGTTAAAAATAAATACTAACCAACAGTATAAGAACATCGAAGCAACATAATACAAATAACATTCATACAGGACAGCAGTTGAGCAATAACTGTAGACTGATTCAAATGCAATAAAATCAAAAATAAAACTAACGATTCTATAAGATGCCAAGAACAAAATGAGCTTTTAAAATGAGTCTTGTGGAAAATAAACTTTCTGCTATACATTAGACTTTAGGGCCTCAAATATCTGGCTAAAGGAACTAAGTTTCATCGACAGACAAATAAGAGATTTTGGAGTGATAGATTCACATCCCAACATATACTAGAATAGACTTTTACTACATGTGAAGCAGAGTAGTGCCCTTGCTACGTTTAAGGAAACCTAGATAACTGGTCGAGCAGACTCAAAGTATCCCCAAGTCTAACATGTTGCTATCCTTGAGGCTGGAGGAAACTTTTGAATAAGGATTATTGCCAAAGCTTATGATGCTCTGCAGACTGATTACCTAGTACTTATCTATTAACCTATGAACTGCTTACTGTTTAAAGTCATTCGACAATGGTTTCATCCGTAACATTCAACATATTAAGTTCCAGCATTTCAGATACCAGGTGCTCCAAACAAAACACTGGAATTACTAGCAGACATTTGTCTGTATAACAGAAGGATTTAGACAGCTGTTAAAACTCCAACAACTTCTCAATCTAGGAAGGATTCAAATCATATAGGACATGATAGGCTTGGGCAGGTATCCTATACTCATACCTTGAACCTTCTGGCAGTGAGTGCATTTGCAGATTATATAAATGATCATTTGTAGGTACAAGCTGGGTACATGACATTGAGAATGCCACACTTAATACCGTTTACCTTAATAAAATTAACAGTTACTACCATCTTGCTGAATAAAACTCTGACCTTCATAATAAAAAATATAGTACTGCAACCATCTTCCACTTTATTACTTTCATAACCAACCTAAAAGAATCAGAAATGTTTTATATCATTCCTTAATCAAGTTGCTACTGCAAACAGGCAAATCATCCTCAAACATAACTTAAAATATCACTGACTAAAAATAAAAAAAAAATCTCATCAAAAACAAAGAATTATTAAAGCAAGAAATAAACATTCCACAAAAAATAAGCAGAGTTAGTGACTTCCTATGTTGCCAAAAGACTTTTTAAATCATGCAGCATTTTTCTCTTTTTCATTAAATGCAGACACATTTCATCTGTCTGCATATGATTCAGCATAGACATGGAGGAGGAACAGACTGGAGGGTGTAGGAGCCTGGTCAGATATAAGTAATATATCGGGGTCTACTTTAGGACCTCGAAAGTTTAATAGCTCGAATCCATATGGATCGAACCATATGCATCCAACTATTAAACAATCGAAGTCCAAAAAAAAAAAAAAATACACAAAAAAAAAAGAATTTAAACTAGTGTAGGCCTTCCTGCACCCCACACACCCCCGGCTACTTAAATATACCAACTCCGAGATCGCACTACATTGAAGTAAATGGAAATCTCTACCTATGGAGATTTGCATTTCCATTTTTAATGTTTTGTGCTTTCAGTGTACTCGTGTTGAGAATATCGTATTCGATATTCTCGGACTTCGAGCACATAAATTAGACCCGAAGTGGCTATTGCCCCACTGTTGCATGGTAGCTTCTGAAAAGTTGGTCACACCGGTGTCCTGCCTAGATTGTTGTTATTGTTGTTTTTCTTTCGGCTTTTCCTGATTAGGGGTTGCCACAGCGGAACTCCGATCTGCTAATGATTGGCAGTAGATTTTTATGGTGCTGAGGTGCCAGCTCAACGCCCAACCTTCAACGAAGGCACGCCCATTCACGCATGTCTTTTGAATGCTACTTAACCATGGGGAGGACATGCAGACTCCACACAGAAGGCACTCCAGTCGAGAATTGAACGGGAGAACCTCTTACTGTGAGGCGACTACACTACTGCTGCACCACCGAGCAAATCTGGTGTCACACTGAGTCAATTGGCTAGACTTCCAATGTCCAGATGATCTTTATTCTACATTTCTGTCCTTATCTTGTGCAAAATGTTTACAATATATGAGTCTACTTTATGTGCTCGAAGTCCAAGCCCCTTGCCTACACTATTTTAAATTCTTTTGAATGAGAGGGAGGATAGAGGAATGGTGAGGATGCAAGGAGTAGAGGTGGCGAAGGTGGATGCGTTTAAATACTTGGGGTCAATAGTTCAGAGTAATGGTGAGTGTGGAAGAGAGGTGAAGAAGAGAGTACAGGCGGGATGGAGTGGGTGGAGAAGAGTGTCAGGAGTGATTTGTGACAGACGAGTACCTATAAGAGTGAAAGGGAAGGTCTACAAGAGGGTAGTTAGACCAGCTATGTTATATGAGTTGGAGACAGTGGCATTGACAAAAAGGCAGGAGTTTGAGCTGGATGTGGCAGAATTAAAGATGTTAAGATTTGCACTTGGTGTGATGAGGGTGGACAGGATTAGGAATAAGTATATTAGAGGGTCAGCCCAGGTTGGAAGGTTTGGAGACAAAGCCAGAGAGGCATGATTATGTTGGTTTGGACATGTGCTGAGGAGGGATGCTGAGTATATTGGGAAAAAGATGCTAAGGATGAAGCTACCAGGTAACAGGAAAAGAGGAAGGCCTAAGATAAGGTTTATGGATGTGGAGAGAGAGGACATGCAGGTGGTTGGTGTAACAGAGCAAGATGCAGAGGACAGGAAGAAATGGAAACAGGTGATCTGCTGTGGCAACTCCTAACGGGAATAGCCGAAAGAAGATGATGATTCCTTTTTTTTTTGGGCTTCGATTGTTTAATAGTTTGATGCATATGGTTCGATCCATATGCATTTGAGCTATTAAAGTTTCAAGGTCCTAAAGTAGACCCGCCATTTCAATAATATGAACCTGCTGTGTAAGATTATTCCAGTCATAAATCTTGCAGGGTTACTATACTTCAATTTTCTGATAATTCATTTATGAAGCACTGTGAGTAGATCCCAAAACAATCTGGCCTGGGATTAGGGAATTTGCTAAAAAAGCAGTTTATGGGATGTGGTTAGGGTGGCATGTTCTCTGAACCTCATGCCATAATGGGAAAAGTTTTGAATAGGTGGCAAATATGTGTGCCCAATCCCAAAGACCTTCTGGTGTATCTCACTAGCACGGGTCTGTATTAAATTATCAAAAGCTCCTGTGAACAAACAGCATTTCATCGAAAACGCCATTCATCAATTTCTGCTCTTGTGGGGGGCTGTGCCCCCCATGGCCCCCACTAATTATATATACCAACTCTGAGATTACACTACAGTGAGGAAAGGCCAAATTTTCCAATCCTCCCTGAACCACGATTGCACTATGAACAGTTCGGTGAACGGCATGATTGATGTAAGAGCACCGAAAATGTTGTTTGCTGAACAGTCTTTTTGATAATTTAGTAGGGACCCCACTAGCACAGACTTAGGCTTCCAGACCTGATTTTCACCATCCATATGGGGTGAAAGGGTCTGAGGAAAAAAAAGGAAAGTGTATTACTGCAAGCAGACATATATACTACAGAATGCAATGAACATTGCTGAAGAGGATAATAATAGTGTCCAGCTCCCAGGTATTAACATTCTATCAAGAAATGTGGTTGGATGGAACTCTGCATCTCACAAAGCTATGGTAGGTTCAAGAAACTGAACACTGCTTAATGTACCCTTCTTGACTATATTTAACTATATGTTAGCCATTGTGGTCATTATGGTGATCTGTGTACATCACCCCATTATGCACAGGCCATTGCTCTTAGAAGATATTAAAATTGGCCTAAGCCTCTGAACTGTCAATGCTACCTCTTCTTTAATTATTGCAAGTACGAAAAACCAAGAAAAACAGACTGTGTCAAGGTGATCAAAAAGCCACGAAGTCCACTCCACGATAGTTAATCTTAACGCACCTTTTATTAAAAAACAAGCAACGTTTTCGCTACAACCTCTGTTGTAGCTTCCTCAGAGTACACAATAAAACCAATTGTCAGTTTCTTTTTAAACATAAAAGCGCGCCAAGGATGATGCGCGTAAAGTGTTAAAAACATATTACATTAAATAAAACATGATAACAGTATTACTACCAGGTTTAAGACATGTCTCTACACCACTTGTAAGGACTAAGTTCCAAGTTGGAATTCTGATGGCATATTAATAAATATATATAAACTGCTTGTAACAAGAGGCCGATCCCTATCGGATCAGAGCATGCGTAAAAAGTAGTAAACAGTAAAAATAAGCTGTGAATGTCATAACAAAGATTAATCTATCCTAATGCTAGTATCAGAGAGTAATCGGTCCTTGCGGTTTTACATTGTCAATTGACCGCACTTACCCGGACCTGACAAATATAAGATACTAGGAGAGTAAAGTCATGAAGCTTGCGGTAAATATTATACCTGCCAGGACTTAAGAAATAGTAATTGAGTCCTACAAAATCAGACTTTAGTGTAGTGATCCATTCAATCAGCCCATTTTTCATACCAATAGAAAGTGACTTAGATATGTCACAAACTTAAACCTCCAGTTAGGGCTAATATTCTTTAAAATAATTTATGAATGTTTGAAGTATGACAGTACTGTTAATTATTGTGGCCACTCCACTGTAGAGTCAAAACATGTATGAAAACGACCACCGGTCAAGAGGAACTGTAGGTTCCATAATGAAACAAAGCAAGCTAACCCAAAAAAAAGGTGGCGTCCACTCCACACATGCCCCCAAGGACCAAGTTCTAAAAAATAATAGCACAAAATTCCACAGGGTAGAACTAGCGATATACACGCTAAGATGCACATAGAACCGGAAACAAACACAGTCAGGCAAGAACTCTATGTTCTCCACTATACATAGGAAACCCACCTATTGTAATTCACTGCTTCATTTTTGAAGTCAACACCCTTACAGACAAAAAAGATCAATAGTCAAGGGTCAGTTGATTCGGGCAGCCAGAATGTGCAGCACCACGGAGCTTTTTGATAAGGAGTGTTCACTACTCTTTGAAATGTTCTCAAATCGTGATTACCCAGGCCCTCTAATAGAAGAGCTCATAATAGAAGTCACTACTAAAAGACAGGATGGCCTCTATAAACCGTTACTTTGTAACACTTTCACACAACCTAGGGATGAACCCATAACTGCAGATTTAAGTCCAACACTAAACCTGATACCTAATTCAAGCCCAGCAACAGCCACCACTAGTAAACAAAACAACTATTCTTTTAGTTTCATCACAGTCTTCAACATGGACTCTGGAATTATCAATTCTATCTTATTCAAAAACTGGTATCTTATTTCCAGTAATAGTGCCCTTTTGGAAAAACTTGGGGACAAACCACTTATAGTTTATAGGAGAGGAAAAAATTTAAAAAACTTCTTGGAAACTAAAAAACATCTAGACTTTCATTCTCGCCAGAAAGGCACTTTCTCCTGTGGTAACTGTAACTTCTGTAAATGCCTCAGAACAGGGAACTCATTGGTTCTAAACGGCAGAAAGATCATTTGCCATTTTAAAGTTAATTGTAATACAAAATTCATAGTTTATCTGGCACACTGTGTTTGTTGCTCAGCCTACTATATTGGTAAAACTGAGCAAAAATTTAAAGAGAGAATCTACCAGCATATGTATGCCATTAAAAAAGGCAAGGAAGATAATGCACTCTCGAAACATATCTTACTAAATAAAGATCACAGTTTCCAATTTTTTGCAATTGACCATGTTCCCCACAATATCAGAGGTGGTCCTGGGCCCATTATTTTGGAAACAAAAGAATTAGAGTGGCAATTAAAACTTAATGCATTCCAACCACCGGGCTTGAATGACAATTGTAATATCTCTTGTCTATTAAAATTAAAAAGCTACCTCAGATAATGACCATTTTCAGGGTCTAGGTATGGTTCCGAGCTACATCTATATCCCTATGAGTAATGTTTTTCATTGGAGTACACCCTCTCGGAACATCACACTGCAAGCGTGTTTTTATTGTCAGTACACTAAGGTGTTTTGTGACTTTCTATTTGTACTTTTGGTTACAATCTAGTGGGGCTGCTGGGTTAAACGGTAACTAGGACAGTTCCTTGGGGATTTTTTTTCCTCTTGCACATACCCCCCTGGATTTTTCTGATTTTCTATGGTTGATCCTCCTTTACGAGTACATCTATATGCCCTGGTCTGCTAGGTCTGCATATGTTCCGTCCAACTTTTTTCCATGATATGGAATAACTGTAAGACCCTTTGACTTGTGATATACATATTTTTAGTTCCTTCTAAAACAGGCTTCAACACATTGTCCATTGACCTAGTTGGTAGTGGGGGTCTACATAGAGTTCTTGCCTGACTGTGTTTGTTTCCGGTTCTATGTGCATCTTAGCGTGTATATCGCTAGTTCTACCCTGTGGAATTTTGTGCTATTATTTTTTAGAACTTGGTCCTTGGGGGCATGTGTGGAGTGGACGCCACCTTTTTTTGGGTTAGCTTGCTTTGTTTCATTATGGAACCTACAGTTCCTCTTGACCGGTGGTCGTTTTCATACATGTTTTGACTCTACAGTGGAGTGGCCACAATAATTAACAGTACTGTCATACTTCAAACATTCATAAATTATTTTAAAGAATATTAGCCCTAACTGGAGGTTTAAGTTTGTGACATATCTAAGTCACTTTCTATTGGTATGAAAAATGGGCTGATTGAATGGATCACTACACTAAAGTCTGAGATTGTAGGACTCGATTACTATTTCTTAAGTCCTGGCAGGTATAATATTTACCGCAAGCTTCATGACTTTACTCTCCTAGTATCTTATATTTGTCAGGTCCGGGTAAGTGCGGTCAATTGACAATGTAAAACCGCAAGGACCGATTACTCTCTGATACTAGCATTAGGATAGATTAATCTTTGTTATGACATTCACAGCTTATTTTTACTGTTTACTACTTTTTACGCATGCTCTGATCCGATAGGGATCGGCCTCTTGTTACAAGCAGTTTATATATATTTATTAATATGCCATCAGAATTCCAACTTGGAACTTAGTCCTTACAAGTGGTGTAGAGACATGTCTTAAACCTGGTAGTAATACTGTTATCATGTTTTATTTAATGTAATATGTTTTTAACACTTTACGCGCATCATCCTTGGCGCGCTTTTATGTTTAAAAAGAAACTGACAATTGGTTTTATTGTGTACTCTGAGGAAGCTACAACAGAGGTTGTAGCGAAAACGTTGCTTGTTTTTTAATAAAAGGTGCGTTAAGATTAACTATCGTGGAGTGGACTTCGTGGCTTTTTGATCACCTTGACACAGTCTGTTTCTCTTCTTTAATTAGCTATAGGCCAAAGCAGAGCCAACTGTCTGTCCATTTATGCAGCAAGTTGCTATTAATTTCCATTTTATTTTGGAAAAGAAACTGAAAGGGCATACAAAATCCAACTCAGTCTGTTCTAAGTTGGGCCCACCAATATAATTCTGTACTTCTAGAACAATATCCATAATCATCTTCAAGATTTTCAATAACATGGATAATAAAAACCTTTGAAGAGAACCTTCTCTCTCAAAATACACCTCCAGACTCACTCAAAGTACTTTCTAGGATGCAGACTTCCAAACATTTCCAACAAATTTGTCTGTGGTAATCCAGGATGTGAAATCATGCAATTTATTCATTAACAAGTATAGATTCAGATCAGGGGACTGATTTCTTCAACCTATTCTGCTCTAGGCATTAAATTTAATTTGACATGTGACCTTATAGGAACAGAAATGAACTTTAAGACTTCTCTGAACCCATTTTCTAATATGCTAATATATGTTTCTGATGGATAAAGTAATTTAAGCAATATGATTATCTGTAAAATAGAAGGCCTATGAGCCGTTATTTTCTATTTCTAAAGCAAGCGAGCTTTGTCTTTGCTCTTGTAAGTCCTCAAGGTTAGGTTAGGCATACTTTGTCCTGAACCTGTTGCTAGGATAAAATCAAGCTTACTCACAAATACTTTAGGTTATTAGGTGGCCATTTATCAGTAAAATATCTTGCCATGCCATGGGCAAAATAGTGAAATTTATCTTAAGTTTGATACTAAAAAAGATGGTAGAAAATGTCCTTGATTAGTACTAAATCCTTGGAGGATGAACAAGACAGAGTTAGCCTTATATCAACAAAGATTCAGTGCCACATACCTCTATATTTCTGTCTATGATCTCCCGTTTTGCAGGAACCCCCAAAACAGGCATGCAGTCAGGAAGATCCTAAGGAGATTTGCAATGGTTTCCAATGCCAAAAGAAACAACAAGTGGGGGGGGTGGGGGTGGGCAGGGTGTTGCCATCCCTGCTGAGTTCCATTAATATAGCTATTCTTATATAGGATATGAGGACCTAAATGACTGATGCCGAAAGAACCTTGGTACTCCATTTGTAAATCTGAAATTAATTTAGAGGAAGATCAATATGTAATAAAGGCAGCAAAAAGACATGGTTAAAAAAGCCAATCAACATGTTTTAGTGGGTTCAGGCTTTTAGGCAGTGTGAGAGGTAGATGGGATAGGAATATATGGCTGAACTGCAATTCAGCTGCATCAATACCGGGTTGTGGACATTTCCCTCTGAGCACAGTGAAGCCGCCAGCACCATTTTCATAGATGGGTTAAGCATAATCACAGGGTGAACATGCCCATGTCCTCAGCACCGCACAGGCACAGCTGTCTGTATGCTGCTGCTGGGCATAAAACTGGCACTGTGAAGCAGGTGTGTAATGGACAAAGCCTTTATATGAAGTGGAAGTGATGTGTGAAGTGCTTGGTGTACACTGTATGCAAATGAAATTAAACTTGTAGAAATGGATTCTAACAGTATGAAGGAAAGTTTGAACATTGCTTTAGTTGCATTTATGTTGTAGGATGTGTTTTAGGTGACACTGCCTTACAACAATATCTTTCCTACGGGGTGTCAGTGATACACTCCTGTGTAGTGATTCCCTTTGGTTATCCATCCGATTTTGTTCTTGTTGCAGAACAAAGATAAGTTTGGAGAGCTGTACAGTAGGCTGTCCATGTAACACCTTCATCTGGTAGTGCCAGATCCTACCTGCTTGTTGGTTCATGCCAGATCATGTCAAATGTGTCACACACATTCAAGAACTTCATGGGATAAGACGTTGGCAGTCATCTTGGTGCAGAAGAGTGGGATCACATGTTCTGGGATGGCCTCGAAGTAGTGATGGACCAGGAATATGGATGTGCCTCTAATAGAGTCAGGTAGTGTAGAAACAATCCCCAGAAATGCTGGCACAACATCATTTAGAGGTAAGAAAGCCAATGCAATCAGCTTGTGGATTGTTACTGAAAATGTGGTGTCCATGCCACAGCCACAAGGTGATGATGCTGCAGTTGTTGCCATACAATTTTGGTGAAATTGAACAAGCATCACTTTAGGAACACACAGAACACATGACCTCTTGCCACTGGTGAAACACACCAAAAAAAAAAGCCTTCAGTGATATTATTCAAATTTTACTTGCCTTTAGGATTGCCGTGATGAATGCATTTCAACTAACATGAATTGCTGCTTTCTTAAAATCAGTTATGTAGTCCAGATCCAAGGTATATCAAAATCTGTCGCCATCCCCTTGATATCCCATATGTTGATATATGCTGTGTCTTCATTTTAAGTCATTCAGCAGTACACCAGGAGGACAACTCTACTGTTAGTGGATATGCCAATCAATCCATGCAGGGTGTACATTTGGCAGCACACATCTGCTTGAGTTGGGAATGTACCATTCTCAAGTACGTTGCATGATATGATCTACTGTGATCTTCCAAATTATGCACTTTTATTAGCAACATGAACTTAGCATCCATGTGCAACTTTCTTTGATGAAAGGAAGGTGCCACTCCAGATCTGTAACTGACTCACATTCATGTCCTCTAGGGTTGCAGGAGGCAGGGGAACTGATGCATGCACCTTATGCTTGTATTCTGGTGATTGCACAACATGGTATCTCTTGCACTACATATAGTCTGCATTATCTGACCAGGCAAGTCATTGCTGTGTTCCACACACTGCCTTATTTCTGCAAACATCTCTGCTCCCTGTTCACTGGTGGCATCTGGTCCATGTTGGTGTGGCAATGACTTCTGTGGTTTTTCCAATTATGTCTGGTAAATTATGATAGCCTGACCTGTACAGGACTTTATTCTCCATTCAATACATGTCCAGTTTCTTTTATTATAAAGCAAGTTTGTTCAAATGATATGAAACAAGCAAACATGATAAAAAATCAAGTCACAACATGCATATAAATCAGAAAACCATATGTCATATATGACAGAATTCAATAAAAACAACAATAGATCTCATATCATAAAAAACAGAAATTTAAACAGCTTGTACAAAAAAAAACACATAACCCGCATAAAACTACATACAGGACTATAAACACAGTGAGAGGTCCAATCTAAAGAAAAAAAAAAAAACACAAAGAAGGTAGGTAGAAATAATGAGGATGGTCAGATAAATGTGGCAGAAGGTACTTTGGCATGCTTGACCACAGGGGTCAAGGTAGGATGATGCTGCTCAGCTGAGGCCAAAACAGGACAAAATAACCCCCTAAAATAATAGCAAAATATTGAATTAATTGATGCATTATAATAAAGATTGCAAGCCAGACATAAAATCCCACAAAAAGTTTTTACAGACTGTCTCTAGGTGTCTAGCACATTTTCTTCTCTAACATTTAAAATGTTAACAGGAATTTTAGCCAGCTTAATCACCCTTTGAATTACCCAGGCTCTGAGTTTCCTTGCTGAAAAGCGTTTTGGTTACTTCTATTCAGATTCAGTATATATGCTCTAGCAACCCCTGACTACTGTATTATCCATCTATTTTGCAGAACAGATAGGGATCCCACTGTAGAGTCATCACTCATTAAAACAGAGTCGAGCAAGGGAAACATCTAAGTCTAGGATTTCCTTTAGCTAATCCTACACTGACTGCCAAAGTGGTGAGATTACAGTACAATCCCACATGTTATGACATAAACTAGAATTGTGAGAGCTGCAAATCGCACTTTCTGAAGCCAGATTTACTCTACTCCCCCCTGCCTTTAGGGATCCAATAACCCTGATGAATCAACTACACTACATTTTCAAAGGTGTAGGGGATACATTTTTGATAGTTGATTTCCTTTACAAATAAGTTTCAGGATTTAAGGTTGTACTTGATGCCATGGGTATTGAGATGAGCAACAATCTAGGTAACAATCTATCAAAGACTCATAGACATGAGAGGCCTTCAGGTTGTAAATAGGCAACTGCCACAATTCTCAGCTAAGCAGCTCCTTGCTCAGATCAAGACAAGGTCTGTTTTTATGGCCTGAGTGGGGTGATCTATATCTCATACACTTTGGCTGTAGATATTTCCACAAAGCAGTATGAGGCAAGTTGCAAGAGGCATATACGCTTTCTAAGCTAAGGAGAATATGCTTGCCATCAGCTATAGTGGTAAATTCTTATAGCCATATTATACTCAGGATTTTCCATGCTGAATTGACAGCAGGATTTTTCCCTATAATAAAACAGGGGTTACCCCATATGGGAATAGATGAACCCCATGTATCAGGTCAGCCTATACTTTAGAAAGTGCTCTAAGTGCATGATGACTATAATACAGAGTATGCTGGCCTTTCAGGTGCTTTGGCAGAGTTTTAGGGAATCATCTCAGGCCCCTCAAGGATACAGACCCCAAAGTGTTACCCTCAATGATAGCCCATATCAGGAGAGCAGAATGATAAACTAAGAATAAATGACCAAGGTGAAAGGCCCTTGCATACTTTTTCCAGTCAGGAATACCTAGTCCAGTAAACTGGGAAGAGGTGGTCCTTACTGCCTTCACCCATCTTGCATGTTTCCCATCCCAAATAAAGGATTCTAGTAGTTTCTTAATCTTCATGAGCTAAGGATGAGCAGGTTGTGTAGGGACGTATCTAAAGTACATAAGAAAAGTGAACAGTTTAACTGCTGCTGTGAGCCATGCCAGAGAAAGGTGTAGCTTCCTCCAAGAATGAGAGTAAATGAAGGCTTCGTCCCATTTATTTTGAAAATTTATTTGTAACATTTTGTAAATGTTAGGGAACAGAAGGATAATTTTCAGAATAAGACAGTCATCTGCAAACATAAGAGCCTTGGTTTCAACATCAAAGATGTTCCAGCCAGATAAGGGACTTCTCTTATTTAACAGTGTATTGAGAGGCTTGATTGCTAATAGAAACTGAGCAGGGGAAAGAGGACAGTTTTGGCAAGTACTTCTGTGTAATAAAAAGAGCTGTGAGACTATATTATTCATGAATGCAAAGACAAAATGTCCACATATAGGATTTTATCATATTCACAGATTCCTCACAAAACATGTATAACTTCCATTACCCTCCATAGGTCAGGACCAGTAATGGAAGCTGAAGGCTTTCTCAAAGTCTACAGATAATCCTGCAACTCAGCAATGTTTTTTTAAACAATAGTTATTAAAATGTATGTAATAGTAAGAGTTTACAGATATTCATAAAAAAAGTTACTTGCAATTCAAACAAAATGAACAACAGAAATGTCAATTAAAGTATTTACAACAGTGTCTAGTTAGAACAATAAAACAGAACATTATAAACATTATAAAAATTTCATTGAGCTATACTAGTATATTTATCTAGATACCACATATTATATGAAAAGGGTATTCTATCTGATCTTGATTTAATAGTCATCATTTACATCAAACACATTTCAGTAAGAATGCTTTTGAATTCATCATATGTAGGTGCATATTCAGACTTCCATTTCCTGGTTATTGTATTTCTTGCTGCTGCCAAAACAAATTATAAAAGAGGGTATTCGATTTTCCTGATATATCTGGGAATTGGAGTATTACACAGAATTAAGGATTTAGTCAATTTCAAATCTGTCTGTGAAAAGTGTTTGGAGAAGATTATTGATATTTCCTCAATAATTCTTTAAGACTATACAGTCATAAAACATGTGTGACCAACCAGGCTTAGAATCTGTTTTACATCTCCAACATAAGACTTTATCTTTCCTAATCAATTCTAATATGGGAGGTGTGTAAAATACTCTATTTATAAATTTCCATGTATAAATTCTCCATCTAAGAGATGATGTAGTGTGTTTAGGTGATTCCAAAATTATTTTTTTATCTAATTCAGTGGGTATCACATTATTTTTTGAGGTAAAGTAATTCCTGTAGTTTTCTGATATATTTTTTTGCTTCTTTATTAATTATTCTATAAATAGTTGATATCTTACATTCTATAGTTCTATTTTGATGTATAAAAGAAGTAAAGAAGTTTATTAAGTTAGGTATTGATGATCTTGCATTTTGTGGAATTAGATTAATTTTGTCAGGCATAAATTTTATATAGGACTGAAGTTGAAGCCACATAGTTATATCTAACCCATATGTTATTATCAGTTGGACTAATGTAATTAGGTTGTCTTCTTGAATAAACTGGAACCAGAAAATAATATTGTTTTCTTTTATTGAGAGGATACTAGTCAAATTATAACATTTGTAGTGTATGCAATAGGAAACACGATGAATATCCAATTTTTATAATTTATATTTTTATATATATAGCTTGAAAATCCTTTAATAAATGTTTCATATAATGAGTTATTTTATTGGGAAATTTGTTTAAAGATATATAGCTCCCCAAAATCCAGCTAAAATGATTATTTAAAATTAGAAGTTTATTGGAATTAGTGTTTTCATTTATGTCAAAACAAAGAACTTCTAGAAACTTCTTCCATCTAGCTGTATAATTTTCATTTAATAATAATAATAGGGTCTTAATCACTGAAGAAATAGAATATAGTTCTAAATCTGGAAGGTTTATACCGCCAAGGGACCAATCTCTCATGCAATTTGTAATTGATATCCTAGGTTTAATAGGTTGCCACAGAAATTTCAAGATACATGTATTAAATTCTTTGATTAGTTTTTTTTGAAGTAGTTAATGAAGTAGATTGAATAATGTAAAGAATCTTAGGCAAAATGATCATTTTAATAATTGATAATTTTTCATCCATCGTAAATGTAATGGATTTCCAATTATTTATTAAATTATTGATAGAAGAGATACAATTAGTGTAGTTTAATTTAGATATATCTTCTATATTGTCTGTTAACTTAATGCCTAAGTATTTTAATCCTTCCACATTAACTAAATATCTTGTATATTTCTGGTTCCAAAAGTTAGTGTTTGAAGTGGTGGGGAGTAATCTTGTTTTATTATCATTGAAAACTAAGCCTGAGATATTCTTAAAATTTTCTATAAAATCAAATATAGCCTCAAAAGTTTTATTCGTTCCATCAACTGTTAGTAGAATATCATCATCAAATAATTGTAATTTGGGTGTTTTACTCTGCATTCAGATTAATCCCTCCAATATTTTTATTCATTCTTATGTAATTGGCCAGGGGTTCCAGTATAATAGTGAACAATAAAGGTGAAAGGGGACAACCCTGTTTGGTTCCTTTTATGTATTGGTATATTATCAGATAGATATGAACCAATTTTTATATATGCATGACTGCCATTATATAACTGAGATATTAAATTGATGAATTTGTCAGAGAAATTATATGCTTCTAAGACAAGAAATAAATAATCCCAATTAACTGAAGGAAAAGCACAGTTTATGTCTAAGCTTAATAAAGTTAAATTCTTCCTATAGAGATTCATTAGCATGATCAATAAAAGTTAATATCCTTTTAATCCTATCAAATGTGTTTCTATTTAAAATAAAACCTGTTTCATCCTCATTCTCAGTCCAGGAAGGATTTTTTTTAAGTATGTTGGTATAAATGGACATAAACAATTTATAGTCAACATTTAAAAGTTATATTGGCCTATATGAAGAACATGTAGAGGGTTCTTTATCAGTTTTCAGGATAGGGGAGATAAAGGTATATTTCCATGAGAGAGGAATATTAAAGGATTCTTGACATTTAGAAAAAAAATTGATGTAATAGTACAAGTGGTTCATTGGAGAATAATTTATATATTTCAGAAATGATCCCATCATTGCCTGGTGCTTTATTCTGTTTTAACTTGTTAATTTGATTTTTTATTTCCGATAATGAAATTGGTTTATCTAATGCAATAATTTGTTGTTCATTTAGTTTGCTTTTAGTGTATTTCTTAATAAAGGAGCTTATTTTAATTTTTGAATCTAGAATATCTAAATTTTGATTAATCTTAATGAAGTAATTTTTAAATTCCATTAGTATAGCTCCTACGTCTGTTACCATTTTCTTTTTTTTTTTAGAATAAATCTCTTTGATATGATACATTTTATTTAACTTCTTAGTTTTAATAGCTAGTTTCTTTAATGATTTAGGATTGGTAGAAAAATTTATGAACTTAAATTTTTCTAAATTAATCTTAGTCTTATGATTTAGGATTTCTAAGTATTTATCTAAGGTATTAATTTCCTCTGTCTTATTGAATTTAGATGTTTGGTTTTGTAATTTAGCTTTGTCAATTTTTTCTTGAAGAGATTTTAGTTCTTTATCCCAGAATTTGTTTTGTTAAAATACCAATTAATTATTCTCCCATATAGGTAAGCTTTTAAAGCGTCCCATATATAAATGACTGAAGAACATTTGGTACAGTTAATTTCAATAAATATTTTTGTTTTAGAGTTAATAAAATCTTTAAAGTCAGATAAAGTGGTTAGATATGCTAGTATTCTTTTAATTTGAGGGTAACAATCAGAATGCATAAGCAACTCGAATGTTATTGCATTATGATCAGTAAATGAGCATGCTTGAACTCTAATCCCCCTTAGATTATTAATTAATTGATTCAATATATAAATTCTGTCAATTCTAGAGTAGGTTCCATGTCTTGGAGAGTAATATGTATAAAAAAGTGAGTTAAGTTTTGCAAAATCATTAATATCTCTCATATTATATGATTCAACAAATTAAATTTTTTTGTTGATGATGTAATCATTCCTTTCCTTACTGCAGAAGAATCTTTTTCATTTATTATACAATTAAAGTCTCCTGTAAGTATGATGTTTCCTTTAGAAAAGTGTACTGTTTGATCTAGTTGTTGTTTAACTGTATGTGTACCTATTCCAGGTATCCAATATACATTAATGAACGTATATATTTTTTTATTAAGTTCTAGTGTGATAGCACATAACATACCCTTATCATCATTATAAGTATTTAGTATGTTAGAGATTGGAAGTGAATTATTCCACAGAATAGCAACACCTCTCTTTTTTTGTTGATGATGATGTCATTCAAAGGGGATCCAGTGTCTGTCTGCCTGGGATGACATGCTCGACAAGTCACGCTGCTTCACCAGAGATGGCTTGCACCTGTCACCCTTAGGCTTTCGAATACTGGCCAAGGCTCTTGCCACCCCCATAGTGCCTTTTTTGGGCAAGGCTTAAAAGACAAACCCACTGCCCTAAATAACACAAGTAACAAAAAAATGAGGGTAATGCTACTCTGTTGCTTTTGCAGATTTTTATTTAGTGCCTCGGAGATCAACCCCTTGCTGGTTAGAGCTGACCATAAACAAATCACTTTGGATATCCACATTCCGCCCCCAACCCTGGACAAGGATACCACCGTGAAAAACTTTTCAAAAGCAAACTTCCCCTTACTTAAGACTGAGGTGGAAAGGTTCAAAGCCCCCATGCTAAAGTATAATGCTGTCCAAGTTGCAAAATCCTTTACTAATGCATTCTATGGGCACCTACAAGAATGCATGGATTGTGCTATCCTAAGCAAAACCAAGACTCACTCCTCCAAGAAAAGGAAACCAGTCTGGTGGACCCCTGCCATAAACAAATTATACAATAGAAGGAGGAAACTAGTACAGAAAAGAGTAAAATTCTAAGAAGGGAAGACATCCCTGATCAGTATCAGCAAAAAACTACGATCCCTCACAAAATCATCCAAGGCAAGCTTCAAAAGAAAAATTGCCAAGGACTCCCAACGATAACCACAAGGCATTCTGTAGCTATGTCAAGAATCTAAGTGGCAAAGCTCAGATCTGCTTGGAGTTAGTGCAAAATGGCACAAAATACACTGAACTGACTGATATTGCCAACATCCTGGCAGACAGGTTCAGTGCAAACTTCACCCCCCTCTCACCCCCAACAAGGCCCATAACCATACTAGAAGAATGTAGAGCCCCTGAAATCACAGACATCCAGGTTAAAACAGCCCTCTCCAAAGCCAAAAACACAGCATCAATGGGACTGGATGGTGTCCCGGGCTGCATCCTACACAAGCTCAAAGACGAACTAACCCCTCACCTAAACACACTGTTCAAACTCAGCCTCTTCACAGGCTACATACCCATAGAGTGGCAGACAGCAATGGTTATTCCACTCCACGAAGGTGGAGCCACAACAGACCCTGCAAGGCTATGGAGTGCATCATCATGGAACTCATTAACAGAGACACTGGGAACCTTCAAACACTGGACCCTACCCAGTTTGGCTTTGTTAAGGGCAAATCATGCCTCCTAAACCTGGTGGACTTCTTTGAGACAGTTACCATGGCTATAGATGAGGAAAAGGTGGTACACACAGCCTACTTAGACCTTGCAAAAGCCTTTGACACCATTCCCCATTCTGGTATTATAGACAAGCTCACCAACCTGAACATAAACCCCTACGTCACAAGATGGGTTGCCAACTGGTGCACAGACAAAACCCACATGGTGAGAGTTGCACGAGCTAGGTCTGACTCTAAACCGGTTACAAGTGGCATTCCCAGGGCTCAGTCCTAGGACCCATCCTGTTCGGCATATATGTCTCAGAGGTGCAGGCAAGCTCAGGAGGACTATGGCTGACCAAGTTCACAGACGACTGCAAACTAGGGGCTATAATTGAGTCTGCACCTGACACAAACATCCTCCCAAAGGGTCTCACTGAGATGGATACCTGGTGTCAAAATCATGGCCTCAAGCTAAATGCCAAAATGTGCATAGTCATCCCCTTTGGAAAAAAACAAAGTACCCACAAACTACCACATAGATGGTAGTCCCCTAAATACGGAAGACGTAATAAGGAATCTGGGGACCCAAGTAGATAATAATCTCTCCTTTGATAATCATATTGCCAAAGTGGTTAGAAAGTCCTTCTATGTGGCCCACCTAATTACAAAAGGGTTCACATCCAGATCAAAAGAGGTCATTGTGCCCCTCTACTCATCACTCATCAGACTCATCATAGAGTACAACGCCCCATTAGGGATATTCCTTACAAGACACCTGCAACAGTTGGAAAGACCACAGAAGTACCTCACCAAGAGGATCACTGGCCTCAAACAGATGCCCTATGCAGCTCGACTGAAGAAACTCCAGCTGTACTCAGTTGCATACCACCTACTCAGAGGTGATCTCTGCCTGACATACAAGGCCATGTCCAACCCAGAATTGATGGACATGCTCCACCTAAAGAAAACCATGTTCCCTAGAGCCACACATTCTAGGGATCTAAACCTCACCACAACAATAAATAGGACGTGATGGAGGGATAGACTCCAATCTACATTAGGCAGAGCTCCTCGCTAACACTCTTCAAGAGAAACCTTGATGAGTGGATGGGAAACAGAAAGTTTATGCTGGGGATCACTTCAGTGGCTCTGCTGGACAGAGGCACAGGGAACTAAGCTAAGGGGGCGGCGAAAGCCAACACATTCTGGCTAGGCTTATAAATGCCTTCGGGCAGATAGCCTAGTACCTACCTATGAACCTATGTGAACTTGAAAGTACTGTATATTTTTTATTATTAAGTCTATTTATATCTTCTTTTAATAGATGTGTTTATATTTATTTCCTCTTTTGCAGCGATTATTTAATCCATTAACATTAATGGAGATACATTTTAATGTTGACATTTATAGTAATACATGTTGTAATTAGAATTAGAATTATAATTCCTGAATAACCAGCAATATTCATGCATCTATTTATTCTTACTGTATTTGTATAACAATTGTGATCCAATTGAAAAAAGTGTTAATATGTAAATTAAAATTCTAGCTGATTTAGACACTGTAAAATAACAAATGATAATTATGTACAAATAATCAAGTTTTATATACATCCTTACCCACTTCATGGAGTTCAAAGACTCCTGATTCAAACAAATTATCAGCCACCCCCTTAATAGCAACAGACATCTTCCTTCCACCATATCTGTGATTTAACAGCATTGATTTATGACAAAATGTGTAAATACTGATGTTTTATATGTAATTCATAACTGATGTATTAACATCTGAGATTCAAAATGTATGCCTACTTCTTGTTAAGAATACTGATATTAAGTGCTTTGTGTTAGAATTTATATAGATGTAGTATAGGTGAATCAAATTATTAATGAAGTGATTGCTATATTACCAAAATAGATATTTATTTTGATCTATGATACATACTTTTTTATATGTTTGAAATTTACAATTAACCAATTAAATGTATGCTATAGCATTAAGCATGTTTATTATGTACTAAATAAGAAAATAATATTCCGATAAGTAAAACATAGTAATAATTCAGGTTCTAAACTTGTAGTATCAACAGACAACTTGTGGCTTATTGCCATTGTTATTTTCATTCAAGGCATAAGACTTATTAATGTATCTTAATAGAATCATTTATAACATTCTTAAAGTGAGAAGCATAAGTTTGAATGGCCTCAGTTCTTAAAATCAGAACATAAGTAAACATTGGGATAAAATTTTCAGTCTAACGTTGTCTGTAATAGACTAAGAACATCTGAATTCATACAATTTTACAATAGTTTGGAATGGCATCAACTTTCTGATTAGTCAATTCAAAGAAAATGATAATTTGCAGCAGTAATGAAAGCATAGCAAATGGAGCTCTTCAGTATCTCATGAGATATTTAAATCGACAACAAGCATACTGGCATCAATTAGAAATAAGTGTCTACATCACTCTATATTAAATGAATAGCTTGGTAATTAGAACAAACATATATTAACATCCCTTCATTATCAATTCTTAAATTAACCAGTAACTGAGTTTATGGTAATCAGCTGATAAGATATGTTGTTATTATAGTGGTCTATATCCTTGTAGTAATATATTGTAATGAGAAATAAACAAACCTTTCCAGTATGATTATTTTCATTTTGAAAGTAACAGTCCTTATGCTGTAATACTACATATTCTTAACTCAGCATATAGATATAATCAGAACATTAGAGCAACATTTTTACTGTTACAGGGACAGAAACATTAAATAAATGCCTAATATTGTTGAATTTTGTTAATGAAAGGAGAAAGGACCATTAAACATTTTAATTTTTTTGATTATTACATCAAATATTAAATAATTCACTGAGTAGACACTGTTTTCTTCACTATACTAAGGTTCCACTTCTTTCATAAACATGTTAATGGAGAAAGTATTCTTGAACTGCATTGTCAGAAATAAAGTTATTTCATATTACAGTTAGATAACTAAATGAATATATATTTTGGATTTGAAAGTCTTTTCCTTTTCTCTTCATTTTGAAGATTCATAATAGTTTAACCTGGTGCTGTATTTATCATTTTAACATTCTATCCACTTCCTGTTTAAAGAGTTCAAAGTTCATCTCTTTCATTTCGGATCCACGGCTTTGCGAACAGCTGATTTAATGAAGACTATCTGCTTAAGAGCTTAAGGCTCGTGAAAGAGTTCTGACAATCAACTGAAGCTTCTTGAATTGTGAATTGCTTCTTTCTTTGCCATTTTAGCGGGAATCACAAATTTAAACAAAACTAATGTATCCGAGCCTTCAAACAGCTCGCATAAACATTAAGAACCATTTAGACATTAAAATCAGTTTTCCATCATCTTGTATGCACAAGAACAAAACCACTTGCTGCATAAGTGTCTCTATCATCTGCAATCTAAAAAAAAACTAACTCCAGGAAGGCACAGTGAAGGAAAACAAAGCAACAAAGCACAATAGGGAAAGCAATGAAAGCATGCCTCATATCATACTTTTCTTTCCACCCCATATGACTGCATCACTATAGTCTCTATATAGAAATCGGATATCTGCTATACTATACATATGTTTGACTTTCCAATAAGTTTGTACTGCCAGGTTTCCCCCACCCACAAGTAGATATTTGTTAATAGCTTCAAACTTTTATCAAGACTATATAAACAATTATATATATATATATATATATATATATATATATATATATATATATATATATAAATATGTACATACATACATACATACACATACACTTACATATCTACATTTACATACATACATATATACACACACACACATTCATAGACATTTACATATAGATTTTTTTTCAACTGCAACATGTTATAAATGTGATGTTACAAATCTGTAAATTTCAAGGACCACAGTAAATATATGGTAGATTTCAAGATGTTATTAAAAGAGTGAAAAAATAAAGAAACTGTAGTATAGAGCAAACAATTATTTGTCTTTCAGCATCTTCTTTTTTTCCATAGATTACCAGGAGCTATTTTCTGCATTTCTTTTTAATGAAGGATTTGTCCATTCCATATCTTCCGTTTTGTCAATTATTTTACTTGCTTTAATATAGTTAACAGCAGAGTCTAAATCATCAAAAAAAATTATTCCATTTGTCAGAAATAGTTTTAGTCTAGCTGGAAACAAAAGGTGCACTTTTATTTGATTCTTTTTTAGTTCCTTAGTAATGGGTAAAAAGAGTTTAATTTTAGATATAACTATAGAAGAATAATCATTGTCAAAATGGATGGTACTGTCGTTTATTTTTATAGGGGACTTGGACCATGCAGTTTTCAGTACCAGTTCCTTATCTTGTGTTGAAATAAATTTAACAATAACAGATTTAGGAGTATTTTTATTAGGAGAAGAAACAGTGGATCTATGCACCCTTTCGATTCCGAATGAAAAGGGCTTCAGGGAGATTTAGAGCAGTAGGTAACCAAGTGGTTAAAAAACTCACCATATTATTTCCCTCTATGTTGTTTGGAAGAGCGAAGATTCGTAAATTATTTCTTCTTGACCTGTTTTCCAGATCTTCCAACTTATTTTAGAGACCAGTATTCTGTTTTAAGAGAAATTCAAGGTTGTTTTCTCCTTCCTGAAGCCTTCCATCTACATCACTGAGGGATTGTTCTATGTCAGAGATTTGAGATTTCTGAAGCTGCAGTTCCTTGTGTATAAGATCCATCTGTTTTGAACATTTCTATTCAAAGACATCTATTTTTGTACCCATTTTGTCTAGTTTCAAAGACATCGCCTGCAAGGTTGTTGTCAGGGATAAAAGTTCTTTCTTCAGAGAGGAATCTGATGAATCTTTCTTGGAATAACTCATCCTTCAGGCAGAAGTGCTATAAAGTGTTGTCTTAAGATTTTGACAGAAAAGTTTCAACAGAATTAAATATTTTTTTGTAATAATCCACAAGTTGGTTTGAAGACATTAAAATTGTTGAACAAAGTCCAAATGGATTATTTTTGAAGTCTAAATCCTGTCAGAAATATAACAAGTTGGCAGAGCTAGAAGAAACAGCTGCTAGTCAGTGTACATCTTGGCCTTGCCCCCTCAGCAATGTTTTTGAGACTTTCTGATGAGAATAAAATAAATGCTGAAGTAACCATCACGGCTGTGTGATCCAGTAGTCGATTATTTAAAATAAAATGGATACCAATAATGGACTCTCTTGATTAGTTAACATGATGTTATCCCATCCTGTTTGTATCTTATTCATTGGTACTTTATTCGCTGGAATATATTCCAGTTCAATGTCTATTTCTTCAGCCATGTGGAGGTGACTACAAGAAGAAAACTAATACACAAAACACAATGTAGTCACCATCCAAAAGCTCATGCAGCCAAAACAATCTGATGAGAATAAAATAAATGCTGAAGTAACCACCACGGCTGTGTGATCCAGTAGTCGATTTATTTAAAATAAAATGGATACCAATAATGGATTCTCTTGATTAGTTAACATGATGTTATCCCATCCTGTTTGTATCTTATTCATTGGTGACCTCCACATGGCTGAAGAAATAGACATTGAATTGGAATATATTCCAGCGAATAAAGTACCAATGGCTGCTGCATTGACATTAACTGTGTAGTTCCAGTTTGGCACTGCTTTAGGACTGTCCAGGTATAAGAGTGCTACCAATGGCTGCTGCATTGACATTAATGGTGTAGTTCCAGTTTGGCACTGCTTTAGGACAGTCCAGGTATAAGACTGCTGCCAATGGCTGCTACGCCAATGTGTTCTGCACTAATTATACCTCTCTACTAAGTCTGGCATAACAACATTAAATTCCTGACTTGTGGGTTAAACAATCAGATGTCCTTGCCCCATTTCCAGACACAGACATTTATTTAGGGAAGCCGTCCTGTAATGCTCCAGTTTGACATGTCTGTGGGTCCATTACTATGTTTATTTCCTGTGTATTTGTATAATGGCTACTGACAGTAGACACAATGTTCAGGGATATGGGAACACATGCAGTACTTTGGCATTTGACCACCATGTATATCTACAGATGTAAGGAAATCATTCTGGATTGTGCAACTTATTTATAAGCGAAGGTATTGCATCTAGTCCAACAGTGTCATTCTTCTGCTGTACTCGGCCATTATTACAGCAATCATTGACTTCACAACCCCCTTTGGTATGTACTAGAGCAGGCATATGCAACAAGTGGAGCATCCATATAGTTTCTTCACAAAAAGAATACAAGGCATAAACAACATGTGGTACATAGACCTTCTCAATGCCATACCCCTGTACTCTGTTCCTATAGACAGCTGAAAGGCGATCTATACTGGCCTACAAAGCATCCACTGAGCCCACCTTGATAAGCCTGTTGCTCATCCACAAAACAAGTAGCATTATAATTACCGAATCTAGGGACCTAATCCTTGTCTGCAACATAAATAGGAGATGTTGCAGGGACAGGTATGCAGCTCAGGGACGACCTCTTCTCTTGAGCAGTCTTCCCATCCATGTGACACAGAGTTCTTGCCTAACTGAACTCAGTTTTAATTGGAACTTTATCCCTGGTCAGGCACCTATGTCTCTAGTAGACAGAGGTAATCTGTAAATACTTGATCACTCATGTCCAAGCCTATATATATATTCCTTAAAATAACCATATGGTATCAAAGGTTGTCAGATACATTTGGGAATCATTGCTAGCCTTAAAAAGCCACCCTCCCCCCACTGGACTCTCAGCCTAGTAATAATATATGAGCCTGTGAACCTTTGTTGGGACACCTTGTATCATACATACTCTTCTGGAAAACAGTACAGTTCTGCTTTAAACATAAGTAGGTGAAACAGATTTAATTAAATATATATTATACTAGCACTTTAGGTTGCTACTGTAAATTCAGTAGAACAGGCAGGTTGCTGTCGTGTCATTCTGCTGTAGTCGCTTTCCTGTATAACTGCAGCTTACTGCTTGTTTATGCACCTCTTGCTCAGTAGCACATACCTCTCATTCAGCATCACTAAGGTTACCTCATATTTAGTGAGGTCTTTGGGCACATATTTATTAATAAGCTTGCTAATGGCAATCGCATTGGCAATACAAATTGTATATGATGCCCTGTCTTCAACATAGTGTGCCTGCAGAATTTTTTCACTTGCTATATTCAGGGCCCAAGTTTCTTCATGCTAAACCTCCCTTGTAAAGTGTTTTTACTGCAAACCTGTCAACTTTCTTGAGATTCACTGCATGTACAGTTTATTGTCTGACATATTTTCATTACATTTATTTTTCTTGTTTTTTTTCCAGTCATTGATAAAGTGGCAGACATTTGAGTTACATACTTCATATCCTTCAGAAAATGCATACTCACACAAGGATCTGTATTACAAGATCAAAGGTTTAGATGACTGAACACCTAAACATCGAATTTGTAATACTGAAAGCAAAAAATGGCGAATGACCAATTTAACACAGGAAAAGACTTTCTTTGGCTATTCACCAGATTTTGACGTTTTGTCTACTGTAGAGCGATATTGGAGTTGGTATATTTAGTTAGGGGGAGTGTGGGGGGGGGCACAGCCCCCCACATCAGGGGGTGTGGGAGGTGAAGCCCCACTTAGTTTGGGTGTAAAGTTATTTTTTTCTTATTTTTGTGGCCAACGGACTTCTTTCCCTGCAACGTTCAGTGTTATTAGGTTTGATATTACAAGTTCGATGTTTAGGTGTTAGATCACCTAAACATTCAATCTTGTAATATAGACGCCTCACACACAGCATGTTATCACATTTACAAGTTTATCAGAACAATATTTTTCTTCTGTTACAATATTTGGACCTTTGTTCCCCCCATTATTTTTGGTTTTCCCATATTTATAATGCTAAGAGTTTGCAAGTATGCTATACAGTGGTTCACTTGCAGTTTTTTTTTCTTTTTGCCACTAATGACTATCCCAATAAAGTACAATCAGTTATCTTCTTTTTGGATGATTACTAAATGCTATCTTTCTCAGAGGCATGTATAGTTGCTGCCAACAATGTTTATTTTTTTTTTTAGCCATGCAGCTCTATGGCAAAATGGTGCTGTGGCTTCCTTGTTTGGGTGTTGTTTTTCATGAGAGATATTTTGTGACCTAAACAGCATAACCCTTTTTTGGCATCAAGGCCGAGAGCTATCAGTAGAAATCTAGCTCTGATTTCCTGGTCAGTAATGCACCTTGACTCTGATATGTCAATTTTGCAGGAGCAATAACTTCTTTTCCAAGGTGATTGACAGTCCCTAATACTGGTTAAAGCCTATGTGATCAAATTATTACAATGACTTTGTCAGAGTTACGGAGGTAGAGTGGATGATACTGGGCCAGATCAACAGGATTCTTCTTAGTCTTGGGAAACATGGCAATTAATGATGCAGTGAGCCTGGAGGTGCCAGGGTAATCCAAAATGTGAAAACTCTCACTTTTAATAGAAGTGCTATCTGAGAAAGAATACTAGTGGGAAGCCATCACACTCATAGTTCTCACCTATCTATGACTTATGAAGGCATGCTGTAGATTTGCTTCTGGCTCTGTGGTATAGAAAGATGAAGCCCTGACTATGGCTCAAGTTCTGTTACAGGTACAGGTGCTGGAAGAATTAGGGAAGGGAGGATGGGAGTGGCTGCAGCTGCAGGCTCACCCATTCTCTGTAGAGTGAGGTGCCTCTCGCTTACTGCTTGGGTGACACCTAGAGGGAGCAACAGATATTACACTCATGAAGCACGGGCCTAATGAGCATATCCTGCCCTGTGCAAGTGCACTAGCTGGGGAAGACAGCATATGGAGGGATACTTCCTGTAACAAGTTAGCACCCATGTGGAGCTGGAACAGTGACCAAATGGAAGGGGGATGCTGCAAGGGGAAGGGTAGGTAACTTTGTTGGACCTGAAAGCTTGCCCACACTCTACATCTGACTATCCCCATGGGGGATTGGGATAATTAGGGACCCAGAGGAGGAACACATAGGTCATAAGACTCTCATTTAGCCTAGTATCACTTGGACTCCAATAGAACAAATGAGGCATATGGGTAAAGGTACTGGAGTTACTGAACAAATGGTGTCACCAAACAGAAGCTGATCTTATGTGCGTTCACTTAAAAAAATCAAAACAAACAAAAAAAAAATCCATATGTATATATATATATATATATATATATATATATATATATATATATATATATGTGTGTGTGTGTGTGTGTGTGTGTGTGTGTGTGTGTATAAATATATATATATATATATATATATGTCTATATATATATATATATATATATATATATATATATATATATATATATATATTAACACACATATATGCTTGCTTTTTGAAATATTGACAAGGCACGTAAATTCACCATGAATTTTGGTCAGCTGTTGCTACTGCCAGCTTGTATGTGGAGAATTGTTTTTGTTTTATTAGGTGATTGTACTTGTATGACTATGGATGAAGTATATCTAAATAAGGGGTCAATGAAGCAATGCCCCCATATTTGGTGTTGTAGGGATGGCTCCTCTACCAAAACCCATTTTTTGCTGGTTTTGTGCATTGGTTTGAATTTTTTGTCATTTTAAATTATAAATTTCAGCCTTGTGCATGTATCATCTAACAGGTGTACCTCCCACTGCACATTCTCAATGTTTCTGGCAAGTTCCAGATGTGTGTTTTGTGAAAAAAAAGAAAAAAAAGAAAAAAATATCTCTTGTTTTTCCTGCTTTACTAGTTTAGTCCAGTTTCAGAGTTGCTGATTCCTGGGCTTTGGTTGTAGTTCCTGTGTACTGTTTCCTTGCCTTATTTGGGGGAAGGGAAGCTACCTTGCTTACCAGTGGGAGTGGGAAGCATTGAGCTGCCTTTTGTCCAGTTTTGTGAGGTTTCAGCCAGTAACTAGTAGTTTATTGGTCGTTTTGGGCCAGTTTCTAGCTTTTTCCAGCCCCCTGGTATAAAACGCGCGTTAGCGTGATTTAGAGCGATTTAGCGCGGAGCTGCCACTGTTGCACACTAGGGCAGTGCCGGTTAAGCAGGTTTAAACTATTCGGGCTACCTAAAGTCCACTCTTCAAATTTTCCCTTAAAACTACCTTCCTCGAACTATACTACTGATCAAATCAGCATATCCTATAACTACGAAAAGAACTTCAAAAAGCAAAAACTATTAAACCTTGTAGCCTGGGAACAAAAATGCTGGCAGCGATGTATTTGTTAACTGCTTTATTGTAAGCGCTTTCGGCCCGGACCTTTCCGAGCCTTCTTCAGACAAAATCCTATAACTAAAAAGATCATCTCTACTTGACTCCAAGTAGACTATTCTCTATCTATTAAACCTAGCACTTGCTCCTACAGTACTTATTACCTTGATACGGCACTCTTGTCATAGATAGTACCCCAAAAAGGCAACCCCCCATTTCTCGGTCACCCACGTCCCCCGGAATCTTTTTTTAAAGTTTTTCGTCTACCCTTCTAGCATGTCGAGGGATCAGTTGCTAGTGTCCTCTCCTGCTCAGCTGGTGAACCTGGGAATATTGAGGCAATGTTTCAATTGCCTCATGTACACAGACAACCCTCTCCTCCTACCACAAAACACAAATACATGCGAGAGATGCAACTATACGGCCAAACTGGAGGCTGAGCTCTCTCAACATAGGACTGGCAAGACCAGTCAGGAGGAGAAGGTTACCACACACACTATAGACCCAGTCTCACATAGTACCATTACAACCTCAAATCATACACATAAACACACAAAGACATACTCGGAGGCTCTGATCAAAAATCTACCAAAACAGCAGAGGCCACCAAAGCAGACACCCAAACAACCACCACCTCAGAACACAACACCCGCAACACATAGACCTCACAGTCAGAGTGTCAAACAGTCACAGCCCTTAAGGCCAAACACAATGCCAGACACACTAGTCATTGGTGACTCCATAGTCAGACACACTGATGTCCCGCTCACCAGACTGAGTAAGGAGAAGGTCACAGTAAGCTGCCTGTCGGGCACTAGAATCTGCCACATAACACAAGCACTCAGGTCTCTCAACAGCAGGTACAAATATGACTCAGTCATTGTCCACGCTGGTGTAAACGACCTGAGACGCACTCCTTGGACTACATGAAAAGAGACATTGAGGAGCTCTCTGATTATGTAGCCCAGGCAGGTATGACCCTGACCTTGAGCAGTATCCTACCTTCACCAAGAATGATGCCACAATACAGAGATAAGATGATCAGCTTTAACAATTGGCTTAAACACTGGTGTCATTCAAAGGGGATCCAGTATCTGTCTGCCTGGGATGACATGCTGGACAAGCCACGCTGCTTCAAGGGACGGCTTGCACCTGTCACCCTGGGATTCAGGATATTGGCAAAGGCTCTTGCCACCCCATAGTGCCTTTTTAGGCAAGGCTCAAATTCTAAACCTACCACCCTAGAACACAAAAAGGAAAAAACTAAGGGTAATGCTGCTCAATGCCAGAAGTCTAAATCTCAAAATGCACGCACTCGAGGCCCTTCTCAGTATGGAGAACATCGATGTCTGTGCTGTGACAGAAACCTGGTTCAAGGCTCCTGAGAGCACCCCAGCGCTATCAGGTTTTACCTCATATCATGCGTTCCGCCCCAAAATCCGGACAATACCAAGAAAGGAGGGGGGGGTATCCATATTCATCAAGGACACCCACACCTCAAGACTGGTGGCAACGCACGATGCATCGGAGACCATCCAGGTGCAATTAACCATAGGCAAGACTGCTCTGCAAATTGTAGCATGTTACAGGCCACCCTCACAAACTCAGGAAACTCACATGGCCTTCCTGAAAACACTAGAGGGGATAAATGTATCACCAAACACCATCATACTAGGTGACTTCAGTTACCCTAATATAGACTGGGAACACTACTCAAGCCCAAACACCCTAGCCCAAAAGTTCCTGGAATTCATAAACTCAAATGCCATGGAACAACTAGTCACCATCCCCACAAGAGGAGATAACATACTTGATCTCATCATCACGAACATGGGAGCACAATGTTCAACACCGGAAGTATATCCCTCACTGGTGAGATCAGATCACAAACTAATCTCGCTGGAGGTCCTCATCCCATCCCCACCTGAAATAAAAAGACCACAGTAAAGAACTTCTCAAAAGCCGACTTCACACTTCTAAAGACTAGTGTGGTCTCCTTTCAGGCCCCGAGCCGGTGGAAAACAATACTCAAGCCGCTGAATCACTTACAAACGCCTTCTACCAGCACCTGCAGGACTGCATGGATAAGGCAATCCCAAGCAAAACAAAGACTCTTTGTACCAAAGGCAAGCGTCCAGTCTGGTGGACCCCAGCCATAAACAAACTCTACAACAAAAGGAGGAAGCTACTACAAGATAGAGCAAAATCCTTAAAAGGTAAGACACCCTTGATCACTATAAGTAGAAAACTAAGAGCTCTCATAAAATCATCCAAAGCAAATTTCGAGAGAAAAATAGCTAAAGACTCAAAAGACAATCATAAGGCCTTCTTTAGCTATGTTAGAAACCTAGGAGGAAACTCCCAGATATGCTCAGAACTAGTTCAAAATGATGTGAAGATTACTGATCCTACAGACATTGCCAACATACTGGCTGACAGGTTCAGTGCAAACTTCTCCCCCCCCCCCCCAAAAGGAGAGATATGTATACCAAATGAATGCAGCCCCCCAAACATCTCCAACGCCCAAGTGAGAACTGCTCTCTCCAAAGCAAAAAACACAGCATCCATGGGACCCGATGGTGTCCCCGGCTGTGTGCTCCATGAACTCAATGAGGAATTAAACCCACAGCTACGACAGCTGTTTAATCAAAGTCTTACCTCTGGATACCTACCCAGGGAGTGGCGCACTGCAACTGTGGTCCCACTTCACAAAGGCGGTGCCTCCACAGACCCTGGAAATTACCGGCCCATTAGCTTGACAAGCCTTATCTGCAAAGCCATGGAGAGGATCATAATGGACCTCATAAATAAAGACATAGGGAATTTGCAGACTTTGGATCCAACCCAGTTTGGCTTTGTCAAAGGTAGATCATGCCTTTTAAACTTGGTTGACTTTTTCAAAACAGTCACCAAAGCCATTGATGAGGGAAAGGCAGTCCATACAGCCTACCTCGATCCGGCTAAGGCCTTCGATACAATACCCCACTCGGGTATCATTGAAAAACTCATCAGCTTAAATGTTAACCCATACATCACAAGATGGGTTGCAAACTGGCTGAGTGACAGAACCCACAGGGTCAGAGTTGCTGGCGCCATGTCAGACTCAAAGCCTGTCACAAGTGGTGTCCCACAGGGCTCAGTCCTGGGCCCACTCTTGTTTGGCATCTACTTTTCCCAAGTACAAGCAAACACAGGAGGGTTATGGCTGACAAAGTTTGCAGATGACTGCAAACTGGGCCATAGTAGAAAACACATCTGACACAGATATCCTTCAGAAGGGTCTCACAGAAATGGATAACTGGTGCCAGAGCCACGGCCTAAAGTTAAATGCCAAAAAATGCATAGTCATACCCTTCGGGAAAAACAAGGTTACCCCTAGCTACCAAATAGGTGGCAATCCACTGAGCACAGAAGAAGTTATCAGGGACCTGGGGACCCAGGTTGATAGTAGTCTGTCATTCGACACCCATGTAGCTAAAGTAGTTAGGAAGTCCTTCTACATTGCCCACCTTATCATGAAGGGATTCTCATCTAGATCAAGGGAGGTCATAGTCTCCCTTTACTCATCACTCATCAGACCAATGATTGAGTACAATGCCCCATTCGGAATGTATCTGACCCGACACTTGCAGCAGCTGGAGAGGACACAAAAGTTCCTCACCAAAAGGATAAAGGGTCTCAAAAATCTGTCCTATGCTGCCCGACTGAAAGAACTCCAGCTCTATTCAGTCGCTTACCGCTTGCTCAGAGGTGACCTTTGCCTAACATACAAGGCCATGTCAAACCCAGATTTGATGAATATGCTTCACCTCAAAAAATCTAGATCCATCAGAGCCAAAAGGGAGGGAGACTTAAACCTCGACACGGCTATTAATAGGATGTGCTGGAGGGATAGATTCATCACCCAAAGACTTCCTCTGCTGTGGAACAAAATCCCGGTACATGTGAGGCAGAGCACCTCGCTGGCCTTGTTCAAGAGAAATCTTGACCAATGGATGGGAGATCGCAGATATACCCCAGGAATTACCTCAGTGTCACTGCTCGACAGAGGCACAGCAAAATAATGGGTATAGTTCCCCATACTAAAGGGGTGGCGTAAGCCACAAAACGATGGGCTAGGCTTATAAATGCCCTCGGGCAGATAGCCTAGTATGAACCTATGAACCTATGAACCTATATGTATTAAAATATTTAATCTCAGTGTTAAGATTTTTCACACACTAATGTCATGACACAGGTTTAATTAAATATATGTAATCATACTGTTTGGTACCTCAGAAGAATATGTTCTGATCTATTCTTTCTCTGTGCTACTGTTGCTTATCTACCTTCTCTGTCTTCATGGCTGAGTATATATTTATTTATCTATATGTCTGTATGTACAGTATATATATATATATATATATATATATATATATATATATATATATATATATATATATATATATATATATATATATATATATCTGAGCATGTAGCCCAGGCCGGTATGACCCTGACCTTGAGTAGCATCTTACCCTCACCAAGAATGATGCCACAATATGAAGACAAGATTATCAATTTCGACAATTGGCTTAAGTATTGGTGTCATTCAAAGGGGATCCAATGCCTGTCTGCCTGGGATGATATGCTCGACAAGCCACGATGCTTCGCTAGGGACGGCTTGCACCTGTCACCCCTGGGCTTTCAGACATTGGCAAAGGCTCTTGCCACCCCCATAGTGCCTTTTTTAGGCAAGGCTCAAAAGACAAACCCACCTCCATAGGTATCACAAGGGATAAGAAACTAAGAGTGATGCTACTCAATGCCAGAAGTCTAAACCTCAAGATGCACGCACTCGAAACTCTCCTTAGCATGGAGAGCATTGATATCTGTGCAGTAACAGAAACCTGGTTCAAGGCTCCTGAGAGCACCCCAGCACTACCAGGTTATACCTCATACCATGTTTTTCGGCCCCAAAACTTGGGCCGAACCACTAAAGGAGGGGGAGTATCAATATTTGTCAAAGATACCCACACCTCCCGGTTGGTGGCACAGCACGAAGCATCAGAGACTATCCATGTGAAACTAACAGTGGGTAAAACTGCCTTCCAGTTTATATTCTGCTATAGACCACCCTCCCAAACCCAGGAACCCCACTCAGCCTTCCTGAGAACACTAGAAAATATGAAGGTCTCTCCAAACACCATTATATTGGGCGACTTCAACTATCCTAACATAGACTGGGAGCATTACTCTAGCTCAAACACCCTAGCCCAAAGGTTCCTAGAATTTATAAACTCAAATGCTATGGAACAACTTGTTGCCACTCCCACAAGAGGGGAAAACATACTGGACCTGATCATCACCAACATGGGTACACTATGCTCCAGACCAGAAGTGTATCCCTCACTGGTAAGATCAGACCATAAACTAATCTCACTAGATATTCACATCCCGACCCCAGCCCCTGCCCAGAAAACCACAGTGAAAAACTTCTCTAAAGCAAATTTCACACTCCTCAAAACCGAGGTGGAATCCTTCAAAGTCCCGGCTCATGGAAAATACGGCCCAGACCGCAGAATCCTTTATAAACGCATTCTATGAACACCTTCAGGAATGCATGGATCATGCAATCCCAAATAAAACCAAGACCCAATCCTCCAAAGTTAGGCATCCTGTCTAGTGGACCCCAGCCATAAACAAACTATACAATAGAAGGAGGAAGCTACTACATGATAGAGCAAAATCCCAAAAAGGGAAGGCATCTCTGATCAGTATTAGCAAAAAACTACGGGCACTCATAAAGTCATCTAAGGCCAGCTTCGAGAGAAAAATTGCACAGGACACTAAGGATAATCACAAGGCTTTCTTTAGTTATGTTAGGAACCTGGGTGGGAATTCCCAGATATGCTCAGAATTAGTCCAAAATGACAAAAAATACACCGAACCCACAGACATTGCCAACATCCTAGCTGACAGGTTCAGCAAACTTCTCCCCTTCCCGCCAAAGGGCAAATATCTATCCCAGCAGAGTGCTGCCCCCCTGACATCTCAGATGCTCAGGTAAGAGCCGCCCTCTCCAAAGCAAAAAACACAGCATCAATGGGACCAGACAGTGTCCCGGGCTGTGTCCTACATGAACTCCAAGAAGAACTAAACCCAAACATAAAGCACTCTCAAACTCAAGTAGCACTACATCCACCTACCACCCCAACCACTTCCCTTAAAGGCACAGCACTCTCTTATAATATTCTAGCATGTCGAGTGGTAGATTGCTAGCATCTTCTCCTGCTCAGCTGGTTAATCTGGGAATCTTGAGACAATGCTATAATTGTCTCATGTACACAGACAACCCTCTCCTCCTCCCAACAAACACAAATACATGTGAGAGATGCAACTATATAGCCAAACTGGAGGCTGAACTCTCTCAACTCAGGACTGGCAAGACCAGACAGGAGGAGAAGGTAACCACACACACAACAAACCCAGTCACACATAGACCTACCCCAACTGCAAATCAAGCACATAATAACACAAAAACATACTCAGAGGCTCTATTAAAAAACTTACCAAAACAACAGAGGCTCCCAAAGCAGACACCCAAAAATCCACCACATCAAAACATAACACATGCAACACATAATTCAATAAATCGGTGTGTCAATAAATCACAGCCCTTAAGGCCAAACACTATGCCTGATACACTAGTGATAGGTGACTCTATAGTCAGACACACTGATGTCCTACTTACCAGGCTGAGCAAGGAGAGGGTAACGGTAAGCTGCCTATCGGGGGCTAGGATCCGCCATATAACACACACACTCAGGTCACTCAAAAGCAGGTACAAATATGACTCCGTCATTGTCCATGCCGGCGTGAATGACCTGAGACGTACCTCCTTGGACTACATGAAAAGAGACATTGAGGAGCTCTCTGATTATGTAGCCCAGGCTGGTATGACCCTGACCCTGAGCAGCATCCTGCCCTCACCAAGAATGATGCCACAATACAAAGACAAGATGATCAGCTTTAATAATTGGCTCAATTACTGGTGTCATTCTAGGGGGATCCAATGTCTGTCTGCTTGGGATGACATGCTGGACAAGCCACGCTGCTTCGCAAGGGACGGCTTGCACCTGTCACCACTGGGCTTCCGGATATTGGCTAAGGCTCTTGCCACCACCATAGTGCCTTTTTTAGGCAAGGCTTAAAAGATGAACCCACCTCCTTAGAAAACAAAAATGGAAAAAAATTAAGGGTAATGCTGCTCAACGCCAGAAGTCTAAATCTCAAGATGCAGGCTCTCGAAGCACTCCTCAGTATGGAGAACATCGATGTCTGCGCTGTAACCGAGACCTGGTTCAAGGTTCCTGAGAGCACCCCAGCGCTACCAGGCTTTACCTCGTATTATGCTTTTCAGCCCCAAAACCCGGGCCGAACCACAAAGGGAGGGGGAGTGTCCATATTCATCAAGGATACCCACACCTCTAGGTTAGTGGCAACTCATGAAGCATCGGAGACTATCCAGGTGCAGCTAACCATAGGCAAAACTGCTATACAACTGGTTGCATGTTACAGACCACCCTCCCAATCTCAAGAACCCCACTCAGCCTTCCTGAAGACATTGGAAGATATGAATGTCTCACCAAATACCATCATATTGGGAGACTTCAACTACCCTAACATAGACTGGGTGCACTATTCTAGCCTTAACACCCTAGCCCAAAGGTTCCTGGAATTCATAAACTCAAATAGGTTCATAGGTTCATAGGTTCGTACTAGGCTATCTGCCCTAGGGCATTTATAAGCCTAGCCAGAGTGTGTGTGGCTTTCACCACCCCTTAGGATGAGAATACTACGCCCTTTTAGGGTTTAGTTTACTGTGCCTCTGTCTAGTAGTGACACAGAGATGACCCCCGGGGTAAACCTACGATCTCCCATCCACTCGTCAAGATTTCTCTTGAATAGAGTCAGTGAGGGGCTCTGCCTAACATGGATTGGGATTCTGTTCCAGAGTGTAGGGAGCCTCTGGGTTATGAATCTGTCCCTCCAGCACATCCTATTTATTTCTGTGTTGAGGTTTAAGTCTCTTGCTCTCGTGGCTCTGGTGGATTTGGATTTACTGAGGTGGAGCATGTCCATTAATTCCGGATTGGACATGGCCTTGTACGTCAGGCACAGATCACCTCTGAGTAGGCGGTATGCGACTGAATAGAGCTGGAGTTTTTTCAGTCGGGCAGCATATGACATATGTTTAAGACCCTTTATCCTCTTGGTGAGGAACTTTTGGGGTCTTTCCAACTGCTGCAGGTGACGGGTAAGATTACATCCCAAATGGGGCATTGTACTCAATCATTGGCCTGATAAAAGAAGAGTACAGGGGCACAATGACCTCTCTTGATCTAGATGTGAAACCCTTCATGATAAGGTGGGCAATATAGAAGGTCTTCCTAACCACTTTGGCAATGGGAGTGTCAAATGAGAGGTTACTGTCAACCTGGGTCCCAAGGTCCCTGATTACCTCTTCCGTACTTAATGGATTTCCACCTATGTGGTATTTTGTGGGTACCTTGTTTTTCCCAAAGGGTATGGCTATACATTTTTTGGCATTCAGCTTAAGGCCATGGCTCTGGCACCAATTATCCATTTCTATGAGGCCTCTCTGAAGGATGTTTGTGTCCGCTGGAGTATCAATTATGGCGCCCAGTTTGCAGTCATCTGCGAACTTTGTCAGCCACAATCCTCCTATGTTTGCCTGTACCTCGGAAAAATAAATGCCGAACAAGAGGGGTCCCAGGACTGAGCCCTGTGGGACACCGCTTGTGACTGGCTTAGAGTCTGACATAGCTCCAGCAACTCTGACCCTGTGGGTTCTGTCCTTGAGCCAGTTTGCAACCCATCTTGTGACATATGGGTTTACATTTAAGCTGGTGAGTTTGTCTATGATGCCCGAGTGGGGTATTGTGTCAAAGGCTTTTGCAAGGTCAAGGTAGGCTGTGTGAACTGCCTTACCCTCATCAATGGCCTTAGTGACTGTTTCAAAAAAGTCAATCAAGTTCAAAAGGCAGGATCTGCCTTTGACAAAGCCAAATTGGGTAGGATCCAATGTCTGTAGGTCCCCAATGTCTTTGTTTATGAGTTCCATAATGATCCTCTCCATAGCTTTGCAGACCAGGCTCATCAAGCTTATGGGGCGGTAATTTCCAGGGTCCGTAGAAGCACCGCCTTTGTGAAGTGGTACCACTGTCGCCGTACGCCACTCTTTGGGTACGTATCCTGTAGTAAGGCTAAGATTAAACAGCAGCCTTATGTGTGGGTTTAGTTCCACTTGGAGTTCATGTAGCACACAGCCCGGGACACTGTCCGGTCCCATTGATGCTGTGTTTTTAGCTTTAGAGAGGGCGGCTCTCACCTGGGCATCTGAGATATTAGGGAGGCTACACTCTGCTAGGATAGTTATTTCTCCTTTTGGGGGGGAGGGGGAGGAGAAATTTGCACTGAACCTGTCTGCCAGAATGTTGGCAATGTCAGTGGGTTCAGTGTATTTTGTATCATTTTGGACTAACTCTGAGCATATCTGGGAGTTTCCACCCAGGTTTCTAACATAGCTAAAGAAGGCCTTGTGATTGTCTTTTGTGTCTTTTGCGATTTTTCTCTCAAAGTTGGCCTTGGATGATTTTATGAGTGATCGTAGTTTTTTGCTAGTACTGATCAGAGATGCCTTCCCCTTTTAGGGATTTTGCTCTGTTATGTAGTAGCTTCCTCCTCCTGTTGTAGAGTTTGTTTATGGTTGGGGTCCACCAGACCGGGCGCCTGCCTTTGGGGGAATGGGTCTTGGTTTTATTTGGGATTGCATGATCCATGCATTCTTGAAGGTGCCCGTAGAAGGCATTTGCAAAGGATTCAGCAGTGTGGGTTGTGGTTTCCACTAGCCCAGGGGCCTTGAAGGATACCATTTCAGTCTTAAGAAGTGTGAAGTTGGCATTTGAGAAGTTCTTCACTGTGGTCTTTTGTGCAGGGGGTGGGGGCGGGATGTGGATTTCCAGTGAGATTAATTTATGGTCTGATCTTACCAAAGAGGGATATACTTCCGATGTGGAGCATTTTGTCCCCATGTTTGTGATGATCAGGTCTAGTATATTGTCTTCTCTTGTGGGAATGGTGACCAGTTGTTCCATTGCATTTGAGTTTATGATATCTAGGAACCTTTGGGCTAGGGTGTTGGGGCTTGAGTAATGTTTCCAGTCTATGTTTGGGTAGTTGAAGTCTCCCAATATAATGGTATTTGGAGAGACATTCATACTCTCTAGTGTCTTCAGGAAGGCTGTGTGGGGTTCCTGAGTTTGAGAGGGTGGTCTGTAGCATGCTACAAACTGTAAGGCAGTTTTGCCTATGGTTAGTTGCACCTGGATGGTCTCTGATGCTTCGTGCGTTGCCACTAACCTGGAGGTGTGGGTATCTTTGATGAATATGGATACTCCCCCTCTTTTTGTGGTTCGGTCCAAGTTTTGGGGCCGGAAAGCATGATATGAGGTAAAACCTGATAGTGCTGAGGTGCTCTTAGGAGCCTTGAACCAGGTTTCAGTCACTGCACAGACATCGATGTTCTCCATATTGAGAAGAGCTTCGAGGGCGTGCATCTTGAGGTTTAAACGTCTGGCATTGAGCAGCATTACCCTTAGTTTTTTTCCACTTGTGTTTTCTAGGGAGGTAGGTTTGTCCTTTGAGCCTTGCCTAAAAAATGCAATGGAACAGCTAGTCACCTCTCCCACAAGGGGGGGATAATATACTAGACCTGATCATCACAAACATGGGGACAAAATGCTCCACACCGGAAGTATTGCCCTCACTGGTGAGATCTGACCACAGACTAATCACACTGGATATACATTTACCACCTCCACCCCCAGCACAAAAGACTACAGTGAGAAACTTCTCAAAAGCCGACTTTACACTTCTCAAGACTGAGATGGTATCATTTAAGCCCTCAGGGCCAATGGAAACCACATCCCACAATGCTGAATCCTACACAAATGCTTTCTACGGACATCTCCAAGAATGCATGGATCGTGCAATCCCAAATAAAACCAAGACCCTCTCCACCAAAGGAAAGCATCCTGTCTGGTGGACCCTAGCCATAAACAAATTGTATAACAAAAGAAGGAAGCTACTGCAAGACAGAGCAAAATCCCATAAAGGGAAGGCATCGCTGATCAGCACTAGTAGAAAGCTACGTTCTCTCATAAAAATATCCAAGGCCAACTTTGAGAGAAAAATCGCCAAGGACACTAAAGATAACCACAAGGCATTCTTCAGTTATGTTAGAAACCTGGGTGGAAACACTCAGATATGCTCAGAGTTAGTACACAACGACAAAAAATTTACCGAACCCACAGATATTGCCAACATTCTGGCAGACAGGTTCAGTGTGAATTTCTCCCCTCCCTCACCTCCAAAAGAAGAAATACTCATCCCAGCTGAATGTAACCTCCCTGTCATCTCTGATGTCCAGGTGAGAACCGCCCTCAACAAAGCAAAAAACACAGCATCTATGGGACCTGATGGTATCCCCAGCTGCGTGATATGTGAACTCCAAGAGGAGCTAAACCCGCATATAAAAATGTTATTTAACCTTAGCCTTACTACAGGATATGTGCCTGAACACTGGCATACAGCAACAGTGGTACCACTCCACAAGGGAGGCTCCACTACAGACCCTGGGAACTACCGCCCCATAAGCTTGACCAGCCTGGTTTGCAAAGCTATGGAAAGAATTATTATGGAACTCATAAACAACATTGGGGACCTACAGACACTTGATCCCACCCAGTTTGGCTTTTTAAAAGGCAGATCCTGCCTTTTGAACCTGGTTGACTTTTTCGAAACAGTCACTAGAGCCATTGATGAGGGCAAGGCAGTCCATACAGCCTACCTGGACTTGGCTAAAGCCTTCGACACAATACCCCACTCGGGGATCATAGAAAAGCTAAACAGCTTAAAAGTAAATCCATATGTCACAAGATGGGTTGCAAACTGGCTAAAGAACAGAACCCATAAAGTCAAGATTGCGGGAGCCATGTCAGACTCAAAGCCAGTCACAAGTGGTGTCCCACAGGGCTCTGTTCTGGGACCCCTCTTGTTCGGCATTTACTTCTCAGATGTGAAAGCAAACATGGGAGGGTTGTGGCTGACAAAGTTCGCAGATGACTGCAAACTAGGCACCATAGTCAATACACCAGCTGACACATACATCCTACAGAAAGGCCTCACTGAAATGGACAACTGGTGCCGGAATCACGGCCTTAAATTGAATGCCAAGAAATGTATAGTCATCCCCTTTGGGAAAAACAAAATACCCACAAATTATCACATAGACAGTAACCCACTGAGTACCGAAAAAGTAATCAGAGACCTGGGGACCCAAGTTGATAGTGACCTCTCATTTGACACCCACGTTGCCAAAGTGGTTAGAAAGACTTTCTACCTTGCCCACCTTATCATGAAGGGGTTCACATCCAGATCAAAGGAGGTCATCATGCCCCTGTACTCCTCCCCTATCAGGCCCATGATTGAGTATAATGCCCCATTTGGTACGTACCTCACCCGGCACTTACAACAGCTGGAGAGACCCCAGAAGTACCTCACCAAGAGGATCAAGGGTTTCCAACATATGTCATATGCTGCCAGGCTAAAGAAACTCCAGCTCTATTCAGTAGCATACTGCCGGCTCAGAGGTGATCTGTGCCTGACATACAAGGCCATGTCCAACCAGGAATTGATGGACATGCTCCACCTCAAAAAATCAAAATCCATAAGAACCATGACAGCCAGAGATTTAAACCTCAGTACAAACATGAATAGAATATGCTGCAGGGACAGATTCATAACTCAGAGGCTTCCCATACTCTGGAACAAAATCCCAGTCCATGTTAGGCAGAGCCCCTCACTGACTCTCTTCAAGAGAAATCTTGATGAGTGGATGGGAGATCGTAGGTTTACCCCGGGGGTCACCCCTGTATCGCTACTTAACAGAGGCACAGTAAACTAATTTTAATAAGTAAGGGGGTCTTCAATGTGTCACTACTAGACAAAGGCACAGTATTCTAAATTTATTCTATACACCTTAGTACCACTACATGGTGTGGCAAAAGCCACATCTCTAGGGCTAGGCTTGCAAATGCCTCAGGGCAGATAGCCTAGTACTAAACTATGAAACTATGTTCAATCTCAGCCTTACTACAGGATATGTACCCAAAGAGTGGCGTACAGCAACAGTGGTCCCTCTCCACAAAGGTGGTGCCTCAACGGATCCTGGAAACTATCGCCCCATAAGCCTGACTAGCTTGGTCTGCAAATCTATGGAAAGGATCATCATGGACCTCATAAATAAATCTATTGGGGACCTACAGACACTGGATCCTACCCAGTTCGGCTTTGTTAAGGGCAGATCCTGCCTCTTAAACCTGGTTGATTTCTTTGAAACAGTCACCAAGGCCATTGACGAGGGGAAGGTGGTCCACACAGCCTACCTGGACCTTGCAAAAGCCTTCAATACAATACCCCACTCGGGCATTATAGATAAGCTCACCAGCTTAAATATAAACCCCTATGTCACTAGATGGGTTGCAAACTGGCTCAAGGACAGAACCCACATGGTTAGAATTGCTGGAGCCATGTCAGACTCCAAACCAGTTACAAGTGGCGTCCCACAAGGCTCAGTCCTGGGACCTCTCTTGTTCGGTATATATTTCTCGGAGGTACAGGCTAACACGGAAGGACTGTGGCTGACCAAGTTCGCAGATGACTGCAAACTGGGTGCCATAATCGACTCTCCAGCTGACACAAGCATCCTAGAAAAGGGCCTCATAGAAACAGACAACTGGTGCCAGAGCCATGGCATCAAGCTAAACACCAAAAAGTGTATAGTCATCTCCTTTAGTAAAAACAAAGTGCCCACAAATTACCACATAGGTGGTAATCCATTAAGTACGGAAGAAGTAATTAGGGACCTGGGGACCCAAGTTGATAGCAATCTCTCATTTGACAACCACATGGCCAAAGTGGTTAGAAAAACATTTTATATAGCCCACCTAATCATGAAGGGATTCACATCTAGATCAGGGGAGGTCATTGTGCCTCTTTACTCATCCCTCATCAGGCCCATAATTGAGTACAATGCCCCTTTTGGGATGTACCTTACCAGACACCTGCAGCAACTGGAAAGACCCCAAAAGTACCTCACCAAGAGGATCAAAGGGCTCAAACAGATGCCATATGCTGCCCGGTTAAAGAAACTCCAGCTCTACTCAGTAGCATACCGCCTGCTCAGAGGCGATCTGTGCCTGGCGTATAAAGCCATGTCCAACCCAGAATTAATGGACATGCTGCACCTCAGAAAATCCAAATCCCATCGAGCTACGCGCTCGAGAGACTTGAACCTCAGCACTGAAATAAATAGGACATGCTGGAGGGACAGATTCATAACCCAGAGACTCCCTTCACTCTGGAATAAAATCCCAGTCCAGGTTAGGTAGAGTCCCTCATTGACTCTCTTCAAGAGGAATCTTGATGAGTGAATGGAGATAGTAGGTTTACCCCGGGTATCACTTCTGTGTCACTGTTAGACAGAGGCACAGTATACTAACCTTGAAAAAGGGCTTAGCAAAATTCATTTAAAATGGATGGCGAAAGCCAAACACACTCTGGCTAGGCTTATAAATGCCCTAGGGCAGATAGCCTAGTATGAACCTATGAACCTATGAACCTATATATATATATATATATATATATATATATATATATATATATATATATATATATATATATATGTATATATATATATATATATATATATACACACACACACACACACACACACACACACACACACACACACACACACACACACACAGAGAAACAGATGTAGATGTGTATGTCTGCATGCCTCAGAATACTAAGGAGTGCAGTTATCCTAGAACTTACCTATGAACCTACTGTACAATCAAATGCATTACCTGTATGGCAAACTCTCATAAAGCTGCCAACTGAAAGATCGGGTACCTTTCCTGCTACCATGACCTACAGTGCAAACAGATCGATGTATGCTAACATGAATGTACTCAGTTACTTACATTCTGTAAGTAGGTGTGTCTTGGGAAGGGCAATGAAGGGGTTGTCAGATCAGACACCTGGAAACGTGCAGTAAACTACAGGGTGGGCTTGCTTGTCCATGGGGGGGGGGGGGGGTTAAGCAGTAGAAATGACAAATGATTTTTACCTCAAAATAAGTTAGAGATAATGTACAGATCCATCACACAGTCAGTTACAACACTTATAGATCACATATAAAGTCTCTTTTAAACACTGTATACTTATAAACTGGTTGTCATGATCATATTATCCAAACAACCTGTCACATATTAAAGATGATTTTTTCTCTAAAATTTGCAAAATGAAAAAGTTAATAAATTTCATAAATAAAATCATATTAAGAGTAAAATTGCTTCTCTTTTTGAAATGCAATAATGCCTGATTGGGGGGGGGGGGTGTAGGGAAATACTGGGGTTTCCAAAAGTACAGGGTTTGATTCTCACATGGAGAGGAAATTGGCTAGGCTTAAAATGGCCTCCAAGGACAGCTAGCCTTTTACTTATCTATGAACCTATATCTATCTGCAGCATTGGGCCTTGGCATTGTTGATCACACACACATATACATGCATTTAGTAGCCTATTAATCAACAAAATATGCTATAGTAAGCGACACAATGTAGCCGATGGAACATTGACTAAACAAGACAAAATGTAAGTATTATAAAAACAAAATACAGTTCTCCGTTAATACATAAATGATGATGTTTATAAGGCGAAACTAAATTTTGTAGTGTTTGAAAAATCTTACAGTGCCATATGCAGAGTAAGTAAGGTAGTCACAAAAACAAGAAAATGAGAAATCCAGTAGAAAGCAGAAAAGTAAAAAAAGGAGACCAGAAATCAGTGATCATGAATGACAGGAATTAATTACAACTGACTATAAGGTGGAAACAGGAGTACAAATGGAGGGAGAATGTAGAATTTACAGTAAGAAATAAGGAGAGGTACTTTAGTAAAAAGGGAACTGTAGGCAGGAGGCTGCAGAAATTGCACTACTTCATGAATGCACCTACATGCATTCATTCTTTCCACATTGTATCCGTATGCATGCCTGTATTCTCTGCAACAGCCAGATAACAGAGTTTCATAACATTTGATCTGAATACTGATATGTTGGAGATGTTCACCTGTCATAGACTGTTAAACCATTATCGTCCGGTCTTCTAGTGTTACCTCAGTGGGAATAATCTGTTCACCTCTTGATTGTATGCAAAGCAAATGAAATAGTGTTCTATGCAGTGAAACGCAGCTATGCCACTTACTGGCGAAACACTTTTTGTAAAGATCAAACAAAGACAAAGAGCAGTATTGCTTAAATCATATAGAGCTGCTTTCCTGGAATATGGAACAGGCCTTGTTTGCTTGCCTTGCAGTACAACTAAACTAAGTATTTTATTTATGTGTGTATGTACATATGCTTTTATTTATTTACTTACTTAAGTTTAACTGTTATACGCTGGCTAAGATCAATCATTCAAAGGTCTCTCACTTTTCAGGTGGTGAATCAGCTGACACATCAAACTAGAGTGAATATGTGAATTATGAAAAAATCATTATAAAAAACAAGTTATCCACTAATATGTACATTTTTTGCAATGACATTACAAAAGGATAAATGAAATTAAATATACAGTGGATTGCATTGTTTGTGACTGTGCTTGTTAGGGCAACTAAATGCATCAGGTATTGGCTCAAGACTTTCTTATCTTCAAAGAAGTAGGTTTCCTGTGTGAAGTTATTGGTTACTATTAGAAAGATAACTGGTAAGAAATCAAAGAAGTAATGGAAAGTGTGATGATAGAGAGCTCCGAAAGAAAAGTTTCATACTTTAGAGTAAAGGTCAGTGTATCTGAATCAAACAACAACAACAACAAAACTAGTAGATATTATAGACAGTGGGTTAATCAGAAAGTGTGTGTGAGATTAAGCAAAAAGTTACCTCATCCATAAGGTGAACTTACAGTTTCCCATCCACTCATCCAGGTTACACTTGAATAAATTAAGGAACGTGCTTTGCTTTACATGATCAGTGGTGGTGGTATTGTGGTAGCATTGTCGCCTCACAGTAAGACGCTGTCTGGTTCGATTCTCAGCTAGAGCGTCTTCTGCGTGGACACATGCGTGAATGGGCGTACCTTCGTTGAAGGTTGTGCGTCAGGGCTGGTAACTCGGCACATAAAAATCAACTACCAATCATTAGCGGACCGGAGTTCTGTGGTGACCCCTAACTGGGAAAAGCCGAAAGACACAACAACTTTGCTTTACATGGAGAAGATGTCGACCCCAGAGAAGTCGTATTCTTTGTGAGATACGACTTTCCCACTGGCATGTGCTAATTAAATTGCAGAAGAGATTTAGATGTCTTGTTTTAATGAAAAGAGTAACAGTTTTTATTGAGCGTTAATTAGATCTTCATTTTTTTATGTAAATATTTCAGTGTTGACCTCAGTTTTACTTTGTTTTGACAGAATGTTTCATACTTCAGCCGAGCAGGTGGAATATATTGATTCTTCTAACTGTATGATTTGGTTATGGCCAACATTTGTTTTTGTTGAGACATTAGTTGTTTAGGAGGGTTGAAAATTTGTACAAGTCCTTGTATGACAGGATATTATTTTTTTTTACATTTGTGAACTAATAAGTTTGAGCTGTCTGAGACTTATAGAGTTCTGTAGAATTAGCCAGTCTGCTTTTTGTAGGGCAATACATTGATGCATTTTATTTCAAAGATTTGCTGTGTATTAGGCTAAATGGTTATTCACATTTGAGCATTTAAGTTTTTGTAAGTTAATTAACAGAGCAAATGAAAAAAGAGGGGTAGGAAGAACCAGTGCTCTAGCTGTTATGTGTCTTGCATATTGAGATACATAGAAGTTGTACTTATATAGCATAACAAGTTCCTCGTTTGTTTTGGATATTACATAGTCTGTACGTAGATCAATTTTTAGATTTTGGTCTATGATAATACAAAGTAGCTTGGTGTGTGATACCGGCCCACTGAAGGTAGTAGTTATTGTGGTGATTTGGAAAGTCTGGCTGTCAGATTTTGTGTAGGTACAAACTGGGTGAGCTTTTTTTAAAGTTATGGAGAGAGTGACTGAGACACAGATATGCCAAATGGTAGAAAGGTAGTTTGGATTCAGATCAAGGAACAGCACAACTGACCCCGTATATGTACTGAGACAGATAGTGGAGAAGAAGCTAGAGAAGAAGAAAGAGTCCAGCTGGGCAGTCATAGACCTGTTGAAAACATATGAGAACATTCCAAGAAAGATGATTTGGACAGTCTTTAAATGGTTTGAAATCATGGAAACTTTGGTAGAATTACTGCAGGCTATGTACAAGGAACCAATGACACAAGTACGAACAGTGTTCTGACTCACAAATGGGTTACTGATGGAGTGGGTGTACATCATGGTTCAGCTCTGAGCCCTCATCTGTTCATAATGATGATGGTCTACATTAGCAAACAGGTTGGGGAAGACATTATCAGTAAGGTATGCAGATAATGTGGCATTATAAGCAGACTCTGAACAGGAACTTCAACAAAGGATGGAGGAATCAAATGAAGAACTCCTGTTGGTGATGTCATGTACTGTTGTATTATGGTACCCAATTGGTATTTAGTAACGTTTGTAGTTATCATCTAGCACTCAGACTTCATATGTGACACTGGCATGTACTGTACATAGTGGTCATGAGAACACAGTGAATATGACATGTACTCAGCCTTTGGTGACTGTGTCTTGGCACAGATGTACTTTGGCAAAAAAAATATCATGGTTCTATGTTGGTCACATGACAGACATAATAGGTTTATAGGTAAATAGGTGTGTACTAGGCTAGTGGCCCTGGAGCCTTTACAAGCCTAGCCCATAGAAGTGCCCTGGCATTGTGCCACCCAACATTAGTTCCCAGGGCCTCTATCAAGTAGAGCCACTGGCGTGATCCCTGGGGTGAACTTTCTATTACCCATCCACTCATCAAGATTTCTCTTGAAGAGGGTCAGCAAGGTGTTCTGCTTGACATGTATGGGAAGTCCATTCCAGAGCATGGGCAGTCTCTGAGTGAGGAACCTGTCCCTCCAGAATGTTCTGTTTATTGTGGTAATGAGGTTAAGGTATCTGGAGTGTGCAGTGTGGAGGGATTGGGATTTCTTTAGATGTAGCATTTCTAACAGAGCTGGGTCAGACATGGCTTTGCAAGTCAAGCAGAGATCGCCTTTAAGTAGGCGATATGAGACAGAGAATAGCTGGAGTCTTTTGAGTCTGTCCATGTAGGACATGCGTTTAATGTCTAGGATCCTCTTTGTGAGGTACTTCTGTGGCCTCTCCAGTTGTTGCAGGTGTCTAGTGAGATACATGCCAAATGGGGCATTGTACTCAATGATTGGTCTAATGAGGGAAGAGTAGAGAGAGACAATGACCTCTTTCTTCCTGGATGCAAAACACTTGGTAATGAGATGTGCCACATAGAAGGACTTTCTGACCACAGTCGCAATGTGGTGGTCGAAGGAGAGGTTGTTGTCAACCTGCATCCCCAGATCTCTTATAATGCTTTCAGCATTCCATGGATTCCCATCGATGTGGTAAATAGTGGGAACTGAGTTTTTACCAAAGGGGATGACGACGCATTTTTGGCATTAAGCTTAAGGCCATAGTTTTGACACCAGTCATTGGTCTCAGTGAGGCCTTTCTGTAGGATGTCTACATCACTTGGGAAGTTAATAAAGGCTTGCAGTTTGCAGTCATCTGCAAACTTGGTCAGCCAGAGTCCCTTTGTATTGGCCTGGACTTCTGATAAGTAGATGCCGAACAGGAGAGGACACAGAACTGATCCCTGTGGGACTCCACTTGTGACTCATCAGCTGTCTGACTTGGAGTCCACTACTTTCCCACTGTGTGTTCTATTTGTGAGCCAATTTGCAACCAGCTTATTGATATAGGGGTTAATGCCTAGTTTGGTGAGTTTACCAATAATTCCTGAGTGAGGAATGGTATCAAAGGCCTTGGCCAGATCGAGGTAGGCTGTATGAACTGCCTTACCTTCATCCACAGCCCTGGTGACTGACTCAAAGAAGTCAACCAGGTTGAGCAAGGATGATCTCCCTTTCACAAAGCCAAATTACATGGGGTCTAGAGTTTGGAGATTACTTATATCTTTGTCCATGATGATGCACTCCATAGCTTTTCATATCAGACTTGTCCGGCTAATGGGGCAATAATTCTCATAGTCTGTAGTCACTCCCCCTTTATGGGGAGGGATGACTGCAGCAGTGCACCATTCAGTAGGGACAAAGCCTGAGGTGAGGCTGTGACTAAACAGGGCACACAGATGTGGTGCCAGTTCCCTTTGTAGTTCATGTAGAACACAGCCAGGGATATTACTAGGTCCCATGGAAGCTGTATTTATGGCCTTGAACAGTGTAGCTTTAACGTGTGTTGCAGTAATGCTGGGTGCCTGGCATTCATCTGGTATTGTGATTGGTCATTTAGGGGGGAGAGAGGGGTAAAGTTGGCACTGAATCTGTTGGCCAGTATGTTGGCAATATCTGTTGGCTCACTATAGGAGGTTCCATTGTGCAGTATCTCAGAGCAAATCTGGGTTTTGCTGTGGAGGTTCTTGATATAGCTATAGAAGGCTTTCTGATTGTTTTTAGTGTCTACCACAATTCTGCCTTCATAGCTGACTTTAGAGGATTTGATGAGGGATCTCAACTTTTTGTTGAGGCTAATAAGGGAGTTTTTCCAGTCTAGGACTTCACCTTTTTCCTGCAACAGTTTCTTCCTTCTGTTGTAGGGTTTATTAATGGCAAAGGACCACCAGATTAGCTTCCTTTTTTGGAGGAGAGCATCTTGGTTCTGCTGGGTATGGCTAGCTCCATGCATTTGTGTACATGTTCGTAAAGTGCACTGGTGTATGATTTGGCAGTCATGCAGATATTTTCCATTGGCATGGGTGCCGTGAAGTTAGCCACCTCTGTTTTTAGGAGTCCAAAGTCAGCTTTGGAGAAGTTTTTCAAGGTGGTTACCTTTGCGGAGGGGGGGGGGGGGGTGTGGTTGAGATGTGGATTTCCATGGTAATTGATTTTTGGTTGGATCTGACCAGGGAGGGATTGACTACTGGTGTAGAGCAACGGTCACCCATGTTATTAACCAGGTCAAGGATGTTGCTTCCTCTAGTGGGGGTCAGAATGAGCTGGTCCAGGGCATTGAAGTTGATGAATTCCAGGAAGCATTGGACCAGTGTATGAGTAGTTTTCCCAGTTGATGGAGGGGTAGTTGAAGAGAGTGTTGGGTTGGACCTTGAGAGATTTCAGGGTGCTCAGAAACATGGAGTGAGAGTCTAGGGACATGGTTGGGGACCTATAGCAGGCTATGACCTGGATTGCCGACTTACCCAATGCTAGTTGTACCTGAAGTATCTCAGATGCGTTATGCTGGGCTACTAGTCTGGAGGTGTGCATATCCTTTATGAATATGGAGACTTTACCACCTTTGGAGCTTCGGTCCATGTTTCTTGGCTGAAGGGTGTGGAATGAGTTATAGCCTGATAGCGCAGGGGTACTTTCTGCAGCTTTAAACCAGGTCTCCATTACAGCACAAATGTCGATGTTCTCCATTTTGAGGAGTGCTTTGAGTGAGTGCATCTTGAGTTTTAGACTTCTAGCATTGAGCAGCATGACCCTCAGACTGCATTTATTTATAGCGGTTTCAATGGTAATTTGGTCTTTGGAACACCGCCTAAAAAGGCACGATAGGGTTGGCAAGAGCCTTAGCCAGTACCCAGAAACCCAGGGGTGGCAGATGCAGACCATCTCTGGCAAAGCATCGAGGTCTGCCAGTGATGTCATCCCAAGCAGACAGATACTGGATTCCCTTAGAATGACACCAGAAAATTAGCCAATTGTTGAAGTCAATCATTTTTTGTTTGTACTGCAGTATCATTCTGGGTGATGGTAGGATACTGCTCAGTGCTAGTGTCATACCTGCCTGAACCACATAATCTAAGAGCTCAGCCATGTCTCTTTTCATGTAGTTCAGGGAGGTGCATCTCAGGTAATTCACACCCACATGGACAATGACAGAGTCATAGTTGTACTTGTTGTGGCGTGACCTGAGTGCATGTGTTATGTGTCGGATTCTGGAACCTGATAGACAACTGACTGTTACCGTCTCCTTATTTAACCTATTGAGTGGGACATCAGCGTGCCTCAATATTGAGTCACCTATGATTAGTGTATTGGGCAAGGTGTTTAGCCTAAGGGGCTTAGGTTGAAGGGCACACTGTGGAGGTGAGCTATGTGTCCTGTGGTTTGTGCTGTGTTCAGGTAGTCAAGTGAGTTTCTGTCATGGAGGTCTCTGCTCTTTGGGTATATTTCCATTGACAGCCTCCGTGAAGGTTAGTGTGTGGTTTATGTTTTTATGTGAAAGCTGTGATAGTGGGTGTTCTGGAGGACTATGTGTTCCATGTGGTGTGGTGCAGGTGTTGACCTTCTCATCTTGACCAGCTAGCCTGGTCTTGGCTGGAGAGTGCATAGCTTCCAATTTGGTGATATAAGTGCATCACTCACAAGTCTGAGTGTTGGGAGTTAAGAGGAGAGGGTTGTCTGTGTACATGAGGCAGTTGTTACACTGCCTCAGAATGCCCAAGTGCACCAGGTTAATAGGAGAAAGCACAGGGAACTGCCCTTTAATCATGCCAGGAGGGCTGGTCATAACTACTAAGTACTGGAGCTATTTCCATGAAGAACGACTAGTGCTAATGGCACTTAGGTGTGCTACAATAATTGCTACAAAAACCTGTTGAAGTGCAAAGCGATAAAGCTATTTGAAGTGCAAGAGAGAAAGAACTAGCAAAATCTAAGGGAAAAACTGAAGTACAGACTTTCTGGCACCAGTAATAGTTTGCCTCAGCTCAGCGCCACAGTACAGAGCTTAAACAAGCGCAAACCCATGCAAATGCGGGCTTTTAAACCAGAAAGTTGAAAGAGGTGGAAATACTGCCCAAATGGCCAATAACCTACAATTTCTGGGCCAGAAACCACTCCTCTTGTGGTAGATAAGCTACCTAGTGCTTACCACTCCCACTGATAAGCTAGAAGGATTCTGTCCAACACAGAAAGGCTTGGTGGGGGGGGGCTCAGAAGCTTACAAACAGTCCTGGATACAGCAAATCTGTATCTGGACTAGACTAGTTACAGGAAAGGCAGGAAACAAGCTTAGAACTTTTTTTTACATGAAAGCAGATAAAACAGCAGTAAAAATAATTCAAATGCAGTGCAAGTTAGCACACTTGAGTGTCTAGCAATATTAAAGCAAATACAGTTTAAATAAATGCAATATAATTAAAAAAATGACTAAAAACAAGTGCAGAAGGCAGTAAATTAGGAAAAAAGTAGGATCAGTGGAGTAGGATCAGTCACTTTTGCAGAAAGAGGGAACATAGATGGATAAAAATGGCCTAGAATTCTTCATCTGATGACAGTTTCTTCATTTATGTTTCTCACTAGCCAACACTATGAATCTTGATCATCTGGAGTTGACAAGGTATATTTGTTTTGGAACAGACCAGTTTCACATCAAAAATAAATGGATAAGGAAGGCATGGGACTGAACAAACTTGGGGATTCCAGAGTAAAATAGTTAAAAGAGATAAGCAGTCAATTTCTATATCCAATCCAGTGGTTAATATAACTAATTTATATGCACATCTGACAAAAAAAGACTTAGCATAGTCCAGGAATCATTTTAACCATCTAGTTATGTACTTGAAGGATTATTGGCAACAGTGCGTGTTCCCTTATCAGGAAATCTAAATAAATATGAGAACATTTCTCTGAAATCTGACATTCCCTTACACAAAGGCACGTACAATAATGCTGCCTTAAAGAAGCACATATTAAGTGGCAAGTACTGAAGTCAGCCACTGTGATATTTGGTTAATATTTTCTTTTAATTTACCATTAGTATAATTTTTCACTAATACTACCTGACAGTTGTAGCTCTAATTAGGACGGATGATGGAAGATGCAGTAATGGCTGAAACATATTTGCTGGCATCAGTGAAAGTAGATGTTTCATATGACTTGTAATGCACAATTATTGTTTCAACTTGTATAGTACTTTCAGCCAGATTAACTTAATTACTGCTGTCCATACTACATGTGATACAGCTTGTGGGGTTGGATATGCCCTGGCTATTGCTGCTTCTGACACATGTAATATTGGTGTCAGGATTGGCACCCGGTAACTATGGGTAACACACTCCATCTACTTGGAGGAGTGGCATAGCGGGGATTACATGTCTGTCTTAAAATGCTATGTAAAGCTAATTCAGGGTGCAAGTGTGCTCTGTTAAGTCTGAATAAATTCCTAGTAGGCTCATTGACATTTAACCATTGCAATCATTATTAATGGGATATTCTGCTTGAAACTTCAGGTTAATTTGTTTGAAGTGAAGCCTGTAGCACAGGAAGAAGGGACAGGTGTCTGGAGTTAACCTGCTAGGTCCTACGGTTACTAAGCAAAGGAATGATTCAGCATTAGCTCTCTGAAGACTGTCCCATTGAAAACAAAATGTTGAAGCCCAAATGGACAAAAAATAATAAAAATGAAAACCATTTTGCTGAAACACAATTTCATATAATATGTGAATGGTAAAGCACCAACAGTGCCTATACGGGACAGAAACCATACACATGTGTCTAATCCCAGCTCCGACCTTAGCATATTCTTTAGTGCAACATTTACAGAAACTAACTCCAGTTAAGCAGCTTTGACAAAAGTGCAGCCACATAAATTAACTTCTAAGTAACCCATTACACAAAGTTATAAAATGAAAACAAAAGAGATTTCACATTTCTGCTCTTCATTCTATTCTACACCAAAACTTGAGGATACTGCTGTTTCTGAAATCTTATTCTTAGGTCTGTCTATTGAAAAGATGACATGACTCTCAAAGCATTAGCCATAAACATTAAATATCTTTTTTCAGTATTTACTACTGGTATTTAAATAGTGTCCTGATTTATGGTGCATAATCTTGATTATTTTCAATTTTGTATTTGATTTTATATGTAAGATGAGGTTAATAGGGATGTTGAAACACAATACTGTTACTGTTCTGACTTTTTAGAAGTACATGCAGCCACAGTTATAACTGTTATAGTCTCTGAGTTAATTTTACATAAACACACATTTAATTAGGTGGTAGGTGCCTTAGTGTTCTGAATAACGCTGGCTAAAATAAGGCTAAAATAACCTAAGCTGGCTGAACTGTTGTGGTGATATCCTGCTGTACTGTTGGGGGTGGCTAGTGTCATCTAGCAAGTTCATAGGTAAATATTAGGCTATCAGTCCACAGACTATTACAAGCCTAGACAATAAGCGAAGGTCAGAATCGAACTCTGTGTCTTCTATCTGTGAAATAATGACCTTAACCTTTATGCCAACTCTGTCCCCTTTATGACAATCCCATCCCCACTTTCTTTCTCTCTCTCTGTCTCTCTCTCTCTCTCTCATGCTTTCTGCCTGTCTAGGAGTATGTAAGAAAAGGGCAGGGGAAAAGAGCTTTCACTCTCTGGAAGAGATTGAGGGGTCTCCATGACAGGCTCTGCCTAGCTTTGGACATGTCAAAATACCTACAATTGGCATATAGCTGAAGTGGGAGGGCAGCAAACAGGAGCAGTTGCACTGACTGTTTTGGTTGACCTACATGGTTATGATTACCTCTTGGGGTAGGAAAAATAAAGGTTTGGAGTCTACAGTGTGAGGGATTACTCTACGACCAGTCTCTGACTCACAGATTCTTGAAATGAATATATGGTGTGATGCTGGCCTACAATATTGATTAGTGGGCTGATGAGAAAAATCTCCCCCCCAAAAGTAAATAAATACAACAAGCTGCTAACAGGATTGGGAACATATCTCCAATTAAGAATAAACTCAGACCTTGCACAATGTGAAATGTTATGATCTTACACCCATCTGTGAACTGTGACCCCAAAGTAGAGCATGTCATTGGAAGTGTCAAACACTCTGTCCAGAGATTCTCAAAGTTAGCAGTAACTTTCTGCACTGCCACTGTAAGTAAGTGCAAACAAAATATGGCATAAGAGAGTATTGCAAAATAATTGTATCATGTGAGTACTCCAAATGCATTTTGGGAAAGAAAAAGCCCAATCAAAATACAAAATTACACCAGTATGTCCTACATCATGGTATTTTAGGTCAGAAGAAATTAAAAATTACTAATGACTACTTAAAGTGCCACAGATAGATTACTATGGCATAGACCATTAAAATAAGATAAACTGTATTTTTCATTTTCTGTCTGTAATGATACATTAAGTGATAAGGTTTCAATGTTAGCTTGACAGCTCATGGTTTGTCTGCTCCCCCAGCACTGTGGTGTGATGCAGGTTACTCCAACATTGTGGTGTGATGTGGGTTACCCAAGCATTGTTGTGTGATGCAGGTTATCACTGAGTAGTAGTTATCAAAATGATCTGTAATGTACTCATTAGATACACAGAGGTTCCATTCAAGTAAATACTAGGGAAATGCTTATGGTAAAATCCAGGGCACAGACAACAGTTAAAACATTTTGCTTTCCCATAAAATGAAGGTTGTAAATTTTAATTTATTTCAGTCAACTCTGTCAGCCAGTAAGAAGAGATAATACAAATGTATTTGGCACACTAAGAAATCTGAGACACTAGAAGTTAGTTTAATGACTACAACTCCACCCACCTAGTTTATATAGAAGGCTGATAGTATATTAATTCTATCCTTCATGAGAAGTTCATTAGTTCTGTTAACAGCTATTGTTTCTCTGGCTACAGGCAACATACCAGTGAATAAGGAAAAACTCCAAATAACTGTTTTCAGAGGAATGATCTACAGCATGTTACTCGATTTGCATTGTCAGCCTCTGAGCAGAGAAGCAACGTCAAAAAAAGGAATAATTGATGTCTTGTGTTTCCATAATTTAAACTACTAGTGAGGAACAGTAACTCTCAGAATACAAAGAAACACACACAATCCTTGGCAAAAAGACAAACTGAGAAACAATTCACTTAGTCATCAACCAGAAGTATGAGCTCTTAAACTGGCTTTAACTGACTGGTGCATTTTCATCATTGTTGTGGGTAGTCTTATTATAAGATGTTGGTATAGGATATATAGCAGTATGTTTTTAGTGCACATTAAAGAGCATTTGGATAATCGAATAAAGATCCTTTTGCTAGAGTGGTATGTATCTCCATAATAACAGAACAATATTTCTGTCACTGTCTCAGCAGCAGTCCAGGGAAAATTGTGTGTGTGTGTGTGTGTGTGTGTGTGTGTGTGTGTGTGTGTGTGAATGTATGTACTTCGAAGTATCACAGTACCAAAAGATCGAACATCAAAATATTGACCCCAAAGGACAGAAACTCAAAAAAAAAAAAAAAAATACAAAATAAAAAATAAAAGGAAAAAAAAAACTAATTTTTTTTTGCACATGGACAGGCCCTCCATACCCTCTGCTAATTATGTGTACCACATCTGAGATGACACAACAGCAGGGAAGAATGTCCACTGTCCTCTGCTCCACAACTTCCCACAAACTAATGCTGGCAGAAACCATCACATAATCATTTCATCACTTCTGCTGGCTTTAAAGATGTTTGATATTATGAGCATTCACCTATATGGAGCGATACTGTTTGTGTATATCTTTATGTCACTCATTACCCCCAATGATAATAAAGTATTATTTATAAATGTATTTATTTTTATTTTATTTTACATTTGTTAACTGGGTAGTGTCCGGCTGGGCAAGTAGCCCATTTTAAGCAGAGACCCAGAGAGAAAAGCTTTATAACAATAGTACAACAAAGATTACAAACATTTACAAAGATTTACAAAGAATATACAAAAAGTTTAACATCTGCCCGCAATCACACTTTACAAAAAGAGCTTGTAAACAGAATACATTACATTTCCTAAGCCTTACTACAGACAGCAATATGAAACTCATTAGATACATAACTAAAATAAACCGCTGTGGTATTTTGATTTGGTAGAAGTAAGACAAGGAAAAGATAGCAGAAAATAAACATTTGATTGCTGGTATGAGAAACTATCCAGGAGTATTACAGGAGCATAGCCATTGCTGAGTAAGGTATTCCTTTAGGAGTTTTTTTAAGCTATGATGATCTGTGCTTTTTTAGGATATTCTGGGGTATTAGGATCCACTGTCTGGCTACTTTGAAGGAGAAGAGTGTGTCACTGAAGTAATTACGGGACTTTGTAGCCTTGAGTATAAGTTTATCGGATGATCTAAGGGTCCTGGGGTTGGTATTTAGCTGCACTAGGTTGGAGAGTGCAGGGCAGTTTTCAGGTTTGTGGATAATAGAGTGGGCAGTGGTGAACTGATTGAGTGATAACAGACTGGGAAATTCAAGCCAGTGTGATTTTTGAAGAGCGAGGCAATGATGGGTCCTGTTGGGTATATTAGCAGCAAATTTTGCTATTTTATTATAGCAGAAAGCAAGCAGATGTAAATCAGACATATGCAGGTTAGTGAAAATTTGAGAACAGTAGAGGAAAGTAGATTGGAGGTGGAATCTGGCTGTGGCTAGGCTGAGTGAGGTAAGGTTTAGCCCTATATTGTGCACCAAGTTTGATGTGAACTTTCAATATTGTGAGTGATATGTGTTTAGCGAATGTTAGGTTGTTCTCTATTGTGACACCAAGTAGTTTTGTTTGGTTAACTGGTTCTATTATAGTTCCATTAGTGGAGTAGATGGAGATAGGATGTGGGATTACTTTGGATTTCCTGTTGGAGAAGATCATTAACTTTGTTTTGTTTAGGTTTAGGATGAGTTGAAGTTCATTTAGGTAATTTTCAATATTTAGAAATTATTTTTGCAGTTTATCCTAAAGTTCTTGGGATGTGGGAGCATAGCAAATAAGAGTAGTGTCATTGGCATATTGAATAATAGAAGCAGATTTAGTGGCAGTGTTTAGACTATTTGTGAATATAATAAAAAGGAGAGGGCCAAGGATGGAACCCTGAGGAACCCCAACAGAGACTGGGAGGAGTGTGCAGAGTTTATTATCCCATTTAGTTGCCTGTTGTCGATTAGTAAGGTAGCTAAAGAAGCAGTTGACAGCTGTAGAGTTGAAGCTGAAGGAGGCTAGAGTGCTGAGTAGTAGTTGTTTTTGAGGAGGTTGATGTCGTTAGTAAAACTTATTTAGGCTGTGAAGGTACTGTGTTTTGGATGGAAGCCATGCTGTGAACTAGATAAGAAGTTATTTGTTGTGAGGTGGTCAAGGAGGTGCTTATGGATACATTTCACTAAGATTTTGGCTAGGGGTGAGAGAATGGCAATGGGGCATAATTAGAGAGATCTTTAGATGGGCCTCCCTTGTGCAGGGGAATGATATGACATATTTTCCAGAGATGGGAATGTATTGTTCTGTGATGGATCCATTGATTAGGATAGATACAGGATAGGTGATGGTGCTGACAGCATTTTTTAAGAAGTCACAAAGGAGTTGGTCAGCTGCTAGGCAGGTAGGTTTTAATTTTGGTATGAGTTTTTTGATATAATAGGTTTGTATGGGTTTAAAAGAGAAGTAGTTGAGTTTAGAGTTGGTGGAGGTAGGCACTGTAAGTGGTTGGTTGGATTTGCTGTTGTTTAAAAGTGATGTGATCATTGTGATGAAATGAGAGTTAAATTGAGATGCTAAGCATTCCGTGCTATTTGTTATAGATGGTGCAGGGATAGAGGTTTTTGCCAGGATTGAGGAGGTAGTTAATGTTTTGCCAAAGTTTTGTGGGTTATTTATGTGTTTTTGCTGACAGGCTAGAAAATAAGATTTTTTGTCAGATAATATTTGCGTCTTAGTTAGGTTTCTTAGTTGTTTGTAAGAGGTGAGGTCTTCTGAGGTTTTGGAGGTTTAATAAGTAGTACAGGCTGTATCCCTTTGTTTAATGAGAGATTTAGCGTCTTTGGTTATCCAAAGTAGGTTTTTGTCTTTGTGCGTGTTTTTCTTGATGGAACAAAGTTATTAAGGATGTTGAGGAAGGTATCATTAAAATATTGTACAGCTTGGTCTAGGTGGAGCAATTTTAAAGGTGACCAGTTGCAGTTTTGAAGTAGGGAATTTAAGATGGTGGGGGAAAAGGTTATTTTGTTGCATATATGTTTGACATTACAGGGGGACTGAATGTGTTTCCTTAGTAAAAAGGTATGGGAGTGATCACTGGGTGAATTGGGGAAGCACCCAGTCTGTTATTAGTTAGCATCCAGTCTAGAATAGATTCTTTCTTAGAGTGTCTATCAATTCTAGTGGGGGAGTTTATAGTTTGGGTGAAATTGAATAGATTTACAAAATTGGAGGGGTTGTCAGATGAGCAGGATAGCTAGTCCAAGTTGAAATAGTCTAGCACTATAGTTTTTCGGTTGAAAGTAGAGGATGCCCAGGATTGGAGACTTTCAATGGTAGGTAGATTCAATGGTAGGTGGAAGGTAGGAAGCAATAATTATGATAGTTTTATGTGGATTTACTTCATATCAGGTGGTTATAATTTCTGCTTCTGATAGATGTAGGGGAGTACAGATTAATTTTTAAATTTTTAAGAAATTTTTATACATGATTTTCTCATCTTTAATGTGGGGTTTAGCCGTGTTTCTGTAATAATTATTATATCAGGACTGTAGGTAGTTAGGGCTGCATGAAATGCACTAGTCATTTTGTGATACTTCTGAGGTGAAAATTAGTTATGAATAAGTCTGATTTGGAATTTTTTAGGGGAGGAAGGTGGAGGGTAGTATTAGCAGGTGTTGTGCATGTTATTAGGTGGGGAATGAAGTATATGTGTGGGCCCTGGGTTAGTATGTATGTCAGCTTGGAGTTTGATTTCTGTTAGTGAGTCTAGAAGAAGATAGAGTTTGAACTTGGATATTAGTTGACGAAACAAGGCTGGATAGGAAGCAGGGCTGGGGGTATGCACATATTTATAGTGGAAGAGTAATGTGCTAGAGTTAGTGTAGAGGTTAGAACATATGTATGGTATGTAATAGTGGGGAGTGTAGGGGAGGGGTAGTGTTATGTTTGATGTGATGAAGGTAGCGGAGCGGGAGGCCAGGTAGAGGATGATGAGTAGGAGAGAGCTGCTCCGAAGAGTGACGATGACTGACATGGTGATAACAGAGGAATAGGCAGGAGTAAAATATGGTGGGATTAGTGTGTGAAATTTAGTAGAGAGAAGTGCACTGATAAAGTGATGTGGTAGGGGAAAGAGTGTTGTGTGAGGGATGAAGCAATGGTTAATGAGGTGGGATGGAAGAAAGTGAAAGAAATAATTGATTGTGGGTGTGTTGGATGAGGTAGCTGCAAGTTATAGGATAATGATATATATTTATTAATTAGGGCTACTTCTTCATTGATGTTTACAGCATTTGCCCAATTTAACTTCTTGAAATGTCCAAAAAGTACCAATTAATATGTTCTATATAATAAACTGCCATGTTTTTCCTCATGAAATCACAAATAGAGTTTGTGAGTGACTGATCTCATATTGGGAATGATATTCTATGTGACAAGTTTGCCCATGTTCTCCATAGTGGCTTTACACCATCTCAGCTGTATAGCAGACTTCTTTGCTGCAATTTCTCTTCACACTAAACTGATGAGCTCTGTCTTAGCTATTAGTTAACATTAAGCAAAGATGGTGTTAAAAACATAGTACATATGATAGTATAATCAATGTTTTCAGAATTTGTAGGAATTCATGCTCCTATAAGTACTGTCAAACAATATGATTGTTTGGTCTTACATTCAACCCTACTCTTTCCCTGAGGAATCACACAGAAAATGTCACTAATACGTTATTGCCACCTTAAAGCAACCTGTACTGTTTCTAACTACCTCACCTGAAAAGCCCGAAGAGCAATAGCTAAGAATGTATTAATTCCTAAGCTAGAGTATTTTCTACCAGTAATTACTCTGAACTCTGTTCACATCAAACTAACACAAAACCACTACCAGTGCAATATGCTGGTTTATACATATTTCCCCTCACTATGAGTATCACTTTGTCACACTCCAAAAAGCCAACTGCCTCCACACTAAACTACATCCAACTCTTCTCATATCTACCATGCAAAATCTTTGGTGAACACCACTGCCCCTCCCTTAAACAATGTACAATGTTCACCTTGATATCAAGATAACAATGTACTTACACAAATGAGGCATCCGGTCAATCTGGCCATTGGAGAAAGAAATTTTAGTGAACCACATGGAAATAAGAAACGCCACCAATTACATGGCATGACACAGGCTAGATGGCTACCTAAAAGAAAGCTACACATGCCCCTGCACTCTTGGCAAAGGATAATTGTACAAAACACATTCCATAGGGCAACATCTAGAAATGCTTCTTTTAAGCTAAAGTAGACTCCATAGACCAAACTGGTGACAACATCTATGTAAATTTGTAAATAAAGCTCTCTATACATCCACTGAACAGCTCCAGATGCTGTCTCCCCATTCTGTTATCCTTCTTTCTGTCCTTAGCCTGTAATTTCCCTACACATTTCTCATTACATACTCCAACAGTTCTTATAGCTTCTCTCTGTACTTACTTCTAATATCCTGGGATCGTTTTTCTGCTGTCTATATAGAAATGACCTACTATAAGAATGAGTTAAGTCTGCCATATACAGATATTTGTTCAGTTAAAATATTGCATACAAGTCCGCATGTGTGATGGTGTTCTTCTATTGGCCTAGTTACAATGGAAACTAGTTCTACCAGAAGATGCAGAACAACATATATAGCACGTATGTGTATTTTCTATCATGTAAGTATTCTTTCAATTGGACTTAGGTCATTTATCTCATCTCCATTGTCAGTGCCTTTGCCATTGTAAGTGCATTTCCCATTTAAGTTGCTTATTTTATTATTCTTGTAAGCATTTTTGTTTATGTGCTTCAATGTATATTCTATGTGCTTTGTCTTATAAATGCCGTCATTGTCTTGTGCCTCTACACTCAGCTCATGGCTGAAAAATGTAAATGTACCAGCACACCAACCCACTTAGTTAGCAACACAAATAAAATAAAATAAAATAAATAACTTAATAGCTGTGAAACAGGTGCTGCAAAATAGGGTCAGGTTAAAGTAAGTTTTAATGGTTAGGGGCCCACTGTTTACCCATTTTTCCTAAAACAGGTACAGAGATAACTGTCATAAAGGAGTTGGACAGAATTTTTTCTTAATGGAAGAAGTATAGAACAGATAATTACAGACTTCATTTATGAGCAAATTTCTGGCAGCAGGAGTAATTTGGAAAAGAGCTTTTTCTGAGGTAAGAAGTCCAAGGACAGGCTTTGTAAGCTTAAATGCACTTTACAGTCACTTAGGAGGTAGAAAGGCTTCTAACCATTTTTCTGAAATATGAAGCTGATAGATTTTATTTAGATTTATTTGTAATATATAATTATTGTCTCCAGAGTTTAGACTACGTGGTGACAATGCATATCCTGGCTTTGAAATTAACAGGTTTACTTCAGCAGCCTTCCTGGCCTCAACCTTAGGAAGTCAGTTAATTTGCAGCAAAGTTTAATATTTCTAAGCCAATTGTCAATTTAATTTTCACATGAGTTTTAAAAGAGAGTATTAAGGTAGATACCTAGATATTTATGGAGATGCTGTTATAGAGTTTGGTTGTTGGATAGGATTAAGGTTGGCAATATGTGCCCTTTCAGCCTTTGTTCAGTGCCAAAGAGACCATTATTTGTTTATTTACAGAGAGTTTATTTTTAACTTCCACTGTGAAATATTAAAGTAGTTCTTTTCTACCTGTTAGGTTGTTCATCTTGAGTTTAAAAACAATATATTAACTGCATGCAGTGGAAATTGGGGATGGTAATGATTATTGCAAAATTGTTAGCAAAAACAAAGAACAATGTGGGATCTAAGTGCTACCATATCACAGTAGGCAACAATGGAATGCAGTCTGAATGGTAGTTGTGATACCAAAAAACTGGCCCTTCCTTATATCTGAGATGATTGTCTTTTTCATGGAGTAACTGAATATTAATTGCCTTGTACATCAATGAAGATAGCCCCTGTAAAAGTCCGTTCTCCATATTATTACTACTACAGCATTGGTGACTCTATGTAAAGCTGTAAAGGTGCTGAACCCACTAATGATTGTGTTTCTTTTGTAACAGCAGCCTAAATTTGTTTGTATGCTATAGTATTTCACAGAAGATCATTTTTTGCTAAAAGTTTAGCAAGTAGGCAGATCCTGGCAATGAATAAATGTCTTAACATGTTTTATGAGTAAGAATTTTGCATAGAAAAATACGTAAATGTTCTTAAATGATGGTAGTACAGTTCCTGTGGTTAATGTCAATTTGTTGATATTTACAAGGGATTTGGCAATAATAGGGTCTGCCATTTTGAGAATGCTGGTATATGGAGCTAAGTCTATGGTCATTAGCACAGAGCTGTTGTACGGTTATTATTATTATTTATTTATTTACTTTTTTGCTCTCTTAGAATATGTTTCCATGCAGTGAATGGTAAATGTTGATTCTAGAAAGGTAATTAAAGGTGTGGTTAATGGCTTTTTTGTAAAAGAGAATAATATGGTATAGGTAAGCTAGGGGTAGATATGAATTTAGTATGGTAACTGATTTTAGTCTCACCATATAATTCTTTTAGAGATTACAAAAATAATTCAGGGTAGCTAGCAAGAAAAGTTTTTTTTTTCTAATGTATGAGCTTTTTAGCTACTTGCAGCAATCTGAACTAATTGTTTTAATGGTGATTATCCAGATCAATCATTTTAGTGTTTAGCAATGCTCATATTTTTGTTGGAATTCCTCTATTGCCCATTAAAATTATATTAAGACAGCTGCATGAGGTCATTCTTAGCATTTGTTTCTGCATTGGGAATATTCTGTCCGCAATACAAGTCAGGATATTTAGGAATTGGAAAGTGATGTAAGAGTATTCTGACATGTTAATGAAACAAACACAGGGGCATGTGTGTGCTTGGAAGGATAAAGTTGTGATCATATGATAGTGGACACTTAGTTCATTAGGAAGAGCACCAATATTCTAGAGGCTGACTAGATAGTTAACAATAACAACTTCATGTAAAGTAGGACAATATTCCCAGTGAAGGTTTGGTAACATCTGTAATAACTTGTCACACACTATGCCCGGTGTTAGATCAGGTAACATGTGTAATAACTTGGTTGTCACATACTATTCCCAGTGAAGGTTTGGTAACATCTGTAATAACATGGTTGTCACATACTATGCCCAGTGTTAGATCTGGTAACATCTGTAATAACGTGGTTGTCACACACTATTCACAGTGTTAGATCTGGTAACATCTGTAATAACTTGGTTGTCACACACTATTCCTAGTGTTAGGTCTGGTAACATCTGTAATAACTTGTTTGTCACCCACTATGCCCAGCATTAGATCTGGTAACATCTGTAATAACTTGGTTGTCACACACTATTCACAGCGTTAGATCTGGTAATATCTGTAATAACTTGGTTGTCACATACTATTCCTAGTGTTAGGTCTGGTAACATCTGCAATAACTCGTTTGTCACACACTATTCACAGTATTAGATCTGGTAACATCTGTAATAACTTGTTTGCCACACACTATTCCCACTGTTGTCTGGTGACATCTGTAATGGCTTATTTGTCATAGACTATAGATGTGGTAACATCTGCAATATCTTGTTTGTCACACACTATTTCCAGTGTTAGGTCTGATAACATCTGCAATAACTTGTTTGTCACACACTATTCCCACTGTTAAGTCTGGTGACATCTGTAATAGCTTATTTGTCATAGGCTACAGATGTGGTAACATCTGCAATATCTTGTTTGTCACACATTATTTCCAGTGTTAGGTCTGGTAACATCTGTAATAACTTGTTTGTCACACACTGTTTCCAGTGTTAGGTCTGGTAACATCTGTAATAACTTGGTTGTCACACACTATTCCCATTGCTGGGGCTGGTAACATCTATAAAACTTGTTTGTTGCACATTGTTCCCAGCGGTAGGTCTGGTAACATCTGCAATAACTTTTTTGTTGTACACTATCTTCAGTGTTAGATCTGGTAACATCTACAGTAATTTGTTTGTCACACACTATTCCCGCTGTTAAGTCTGGTGACATCTGTAATAGCTTGTCACAGATTATAGATGTGGTAACATCTGCAATATCTTGTTTGTCACATGCTATTCCCAGTGTTAGGTCTGGTAACATCTGCAATACCTTGCTTGTCACACATTATTCCCACCAAGTCTGGTGACATCTGTAATAGCTTATTTGTCATAGACTATAGATGTGGTAACATCTGCAATATCTTGTTTGTCACACACTATTTCCAGTGTTAGGTCTGATAACATCTGCAATAACTTGTTTGTCACACACTATTCCCACTGTTAAGTCTGGTGACATCTGTAATAGCTTATTTGTCATAGACTACAGATGTGGTAACATCTGCAATATCTTGTTTGTCACACATTATTTCCAGTGTTAGGTCTGGTAGCATCTGTAATAACTTGTTTGTCACACACTGTTTCCAGTGTTAGGTCTGGTAACATCTGTAATAACTTGTTTGTCACACGCTATTCCCAGTGTTAGGTCTGGTAACATCTATAAAACTTGTTTGTTGCACATTGTTCCCAGCGGTAGGTCTGGTAACATCTGCAATAACTTTTTTGTTGTACACTATCTTCAGTGTTAGATCTGGTAACATCTGCAGTAACTTGTTTGTCACACACTATTCCCACTGTTAAGTCTGGTGACATCTGTAATAGCTTGTCACAGATTATAGATGTGGTAACATCTGCAATATCTTGTTTGTCACATGCTGTTCCCAGTGTTAGGTCTGGTAACATCTGCAATACCTTGTTCGTCATTCACTATTCCCAGTGTTGGGGCTGGTAACATCTATAAAACTTGTTTGTTGCACATTCTTCCCAGCATTAGGTCTGGTAATATCTGCAATAACTTTTTGTTGTACACTATCCTCAGTGTTAGGCCTGGTAACATCTGCAATATCTTGTTTGTCACATGCTATTCCCAGTGTTAGGTCTGGTAACATCGGCAATACCTTGTTCGTCATTCACTATTCCCAGTGTTGGGGCTGGTAACATCTATAAAACTTGTTTGTTGCACATTCTTCCCAGCATTAGGTCTGGTAACATCTGCAATAACTTTTTGTTGTACACTATCCTCAGTGTTAGGCCTGGTAACATCTGCAATATCTTGTTTGTCACAGTGCTATAGTATGGCCTCTGCAATGATTTCTAATTTTCAGATTGACAGAAACTTACATCTTGAATAATATCATTAAAGAGGGTGAATGTTGATGGCGGTGGAATAAAAACAAAATCTATTATGAGTGCCTCTTTTGACCTAGCTGTATAACTTGGCGCTTGCTGAGACATGTACATGAAATGGACAGATACACAGAATACATGCATATATTATGAGTATTTAACTATCACTCTGCTAATTCTGGCACTATCTGGTGGATTCTGCAAGCAGTGGCAAATCTGGTTTACCTGACCCTGATCTTTTTCTGCACCTGTGTCCTTCACCTGTACAGGATATTTAACTGTTGAAGCACAGTGTAGTCAAGTAGCATCTTGCAGCATAGAACATGTGACAAAACAGCTGTATTAATAAGGTGGCTTTTGGTGGGAAATGGTTTCCTATACAGTGTAGGCATGACCTCATCCTTATCCCACCAACATGCAGCAGGTTTTTAATTAAACCACGTACAGGAAACCTATGGGAACTCGTGTGTCTGCACGATAGATATTCAGCATAATGAGACACCCATTGTGTTTAAAATGAAATACCCACCACTTTGACTTAGCATTTGAGCTGTACCATCTTCACATGCACACAAATCTTAAACTTAAAATGAGGGAGTAATCTGACAGGGTGGCTACATATTAATGCAGGGAAGTGCTGCTGTTCTCTGACATTACTCATGTGCACACTTCCAATCACGAGGGTGTGGGTAGGATTAGATAAAGTTTGACTGTGTATGTATATGTTCTTAACTCAGATTTGGGAGATGGTTACTGGGCATTGGAAAACATATATGATGAACACCCCGTTGTACGATGCTGTTCATTGTCTGGAATAAAAAGAGCAGTTTACATCATAAATGTGGAGTGTTACAGAGGAAGACAGATTGACTACGCATGGTTACTTAATATGGGGAATTTACCTGAACAGTTTGGAATATCATAGCTTGTAAGGGCTGGCATATTATTCAGGGGGTGATAAAGTTATATAAAATTATTTGCATTGAGGACATAGAAGGGGAGAGATTCTATTATTTTATTTTAGATATCGATTTCCATTTGTTAGCAATGATTTTCAGTCTGAGACATCTTACATGGAGGATTTACCTGAACAGTTTGAAATATGACAGCTTGGAAGGGCTAGCATATTTTGCTTCAGTAGTCGCTGATCATATAGGAGGGAGGCAATAAAATTAAAGTTGCATAACATTTGGCTTGAGGCTGCAGAAGGAGGAATGCTTCCATTATTTATTTTTTGATTGATTTATATTTGTTAGTAATAATTTTGTGTTTGCATTAGAGTCCATTTTTCAGCAGAGGCCCATGGAGAAAAGCTCCATTTTACAAATGAGTATACATCAGTTAATGAACGTTAACCATGCTGTTTAAAGTTAAATGGCCTGATATGTTTGATAAACAGATAACAGTGTTGTCTATGAATTATAGTACTAGGAGGAGAAATAATTAAGAGCAACAAAAAAAACAGGAAATTGCTGTAGTAGGACTGGGAGTGGAGGGAACTAATGTAGAAGAAATGAAGGAAGATGCTGGGAAAGAAACAGGGAAGAAGGAGTATTCGGGATATTAGATATGGAATAGTAGAAGAGTGAGCAGAGTGAAATGCTGAGGAGGAACAGGAGGGTTAATTTAAATGAAAGTAGTGTAATGGAGAAATGAGCTTATAAGAGGTATGAGATTGGAACAGGTGTGTGGAATAGGGCCATGTGTAATGGGGAGAGGGCTACAACAGGGAAATGATGGAGTAGGTCAGGGATGCATGGACATGTGATTCCATAAGTTTTCAAGGAAAATGCGTTAGTTAGTTTCATTCCTGATACATGACAAGATTGAGTTCCTTAGCTTATTGAGATAGAAACTATATAGGGAGTCACTGTGGTGATTGAGTGGAATAATTATAAGAGATTTAGTGTTTGGAGTATCAGGAATCTATATGGAAAATATCTTTTGACCAAGGTGGAGATAAGCGGGCATATAGCTATGTTTTTTAGCTGAGCAACTGTAAGAAGGTGTTGTAATTCTAGCCATTTGATTTTGTGAAGGGCTTTACAGTTGTGAGTTTTATTAAGGACATTTTCAGTGAATTTTGCTACTTTGTTATATATTTGCTCAAGTTTCTGTTGGGTTCAATTATTGAGCACCAATGCATTCTGCTATCTTACTTTCATGTATTAAATATTTGACTAAAATAGTGGAAAAATAAATAAATTCAATTAATCAGTAATTAATGTGCATCTCTAAAGACGTAAAGAATACTTCATGAATGAACTGCAGAGTCTATGACACATTGTTCTGACCATATATTCTATACTTTTAATTAACGGTCAGTGTTTCCTGGGGAAAGAATAAATATTAAAGTTCTGAGCAACTATTGATGTCTGATCATAATTAATGGATCCCAGAGTAACACAGCCAGTGGAGAAGCAAAACATTTAGTACTCTAATCACTGACAATAATTACTAATTGCAAGTGCAGAGTGAAGACTTTTGTGGTAATTTTATTTGAATTTGTTAAAGTAATTAAAATAAACACATAGGCACTTTTTTTAACTCACTGATACTTTCAAATATTTAATTAGTGGATCAATTAATGATATAGAAACATTAATTTCAGAACTGCATGTTATAAAAAAGGCTATAATCAGAGAGATTCCCTTTTAAAGAAGCAATGTGTGGTGTAACATTGCAAGGTACACAGAATACTACATACAAAACTTCTTGCTTAAATACTTTTTATCATATTTACTGCTTTAAAACTTATTATTAAACATGAGATGGTATCACTGCTGTAACAAACGGAGAATACCTCAAGAAAGATTGTAAATGGTTAACTAGAAAAAATAAAAATAATTGAGTTATTGCCAGATAACCTTAAGTGACCTTAAGAGAAAATGCCGCAAAGACTGACCTCATTTCTATGACTCTTCTTACACTAATCAAATCACAGGACATGACAGACTTATCTATGTTAGTAGGCTACATTAGGATTTGTTAATAGCCCTTAACAGTCCTTAACAAGTACTTGCCATTTGTTATACTTTATGTTGTTTACGAGAGTAATACAATGAAAGTGAAGAAATAGGTCAGTAAAAAATGCAATACTTTTAAAAGAAGATCCTTTTGCAGATTCTGTATAGAATAACTGCCAAAATCTAATGTTTGTGTTATTAATTACACTTTTATTTTAGTGTCCTGCCTATATAAAGAAAATAACGTGAAAAGATAGCAGTTGTATGGAAGATAAATACCTCAATTTTCATGAACAACGTGGTCTTGCCAACACTAACTGGTCTGGTTCACTGAGTCAAAGGCTTTGTCTGAGTCAAAACGAATTGCTCCACTAGGAAGCACTTTATCCATACTGCTGTATAAAATGACTATTTACATACTAAAGTTAGGCCTGAATTCATAGTAGACATTTGACAAGGTATTGGTAACCTGTTTGCTAGTGATCTGCAGTAGCCTGACCAGGGTAGAAATCAGGGAGATGAGCCTGAACATTTTTCAGAGGTAAGGCCACCCCTTGGGGAAAGATGCCATAATACTGCATACTCCAATGGACAGTTTTAATGGTCTGTGAAGGCAACTAATCAAAAACAACTTAAATGAGTCCAGACAATCAAAAATATAAAAAGTAAAATAAATATTTTTGAAAGACATAATTAACACAAATGTATGCATTATGCAAAATTATCCATAACATTTCTTTTGAAAGGCAATACCTCCCAAACTCCACTTATAGGAAAGAATAACTCACTTCATTTGAATAAGTACACCAGCCATATCTAACCAAAGAATTGTCAGACTATCTGGAAGAAAATGGATTTAAGGATTTATGTGGAAGATAACACCTGACTGGTATCTCAGAAGAAACTAAGAGAAAATAAGTTAAAGAAAAGAACCTTTTAGTCAACTGCTTATACTTATCTATATTTGTTTTCTGGAGTAGGCACTGATCTCCATGGACAGTTTTCAGTCCAGGAACAGTATCAGGTTAAGTGACTCAGTCAGAGTCACACAGTTAGGTAATGGAAGCTGAAAGAATGAAACCTTGCATCACTGGGCTACAGGAGCCATAATAGCAGGATCTTACTGTCAACTAGCTTCAATTAAACTACTACATCTGTCAAAAGCTTTTGATACATTATCCCACCCTAAATTATTATCACAATTTGTGGCCATAAACTGCTCCCCACACACTCTAACCTGGTTCCACAGCTGTCTTCGGAACAGAAAACAATTTGTTAGATGGCAAAACAAACAATCCAATTACCTTATCAACAATACAGGAATCCCCCAAGGGTTGATTTTTGGATCCCTGCTCTTTAATGTATTCATCAACAACCTCCACAAAGCTTCCCAACAAAGTATACTCATTCAGTATGCCAACAATTCGACAATAATCACCTCTAACAACTTTCTAGATCTCCTAACATTAACACAAAAAGCATTCACATCAATAGAATCCTGACTTAACGAGGCTCAACTACTACTTAATCTAAAAAAATCAAAAACTTCTATTTTTTTTACCTAAACCTCCACCTCTAGACTTTAAAATATTCTCGCAAAATAACACTGAAATTGAAATTGTGCAAATATCTAAACTACTTGGCATTATAATTGATGATAAATGCTCTTTCAGATGCAATTCATATTTGTAATTATATATTCACTTATAAACATGATGGTGGTTTGTAGTATGGTGAAGTCAGGGTGAACTGTCTCCTCTTGTATTAATCCATCTGCTCCCTGAAATATAGTATCAGTTTGGACTCTAAAAATTATTTTAAGGTAATTAAAAGATGCATGTGGACATTGTATCCTTGGTCTTTCATCAAAACAAATTCAATTTTGTACTGACCCCACACCAAACTTGTGTCCCTCCCACTTGAAAGGTCCCCCTCCCTGTATTTAGAATATTGCAACTTTTGACTAATTCTAGTTATATATATGTCTTTGGCAGGACCCACACTCCTCTTTCTCCAATCACCTCAAACTCCCATATTAAGAGTCTATACTGTGTCAAAATTCCTTAAACATTAAACTGCAACTGTCATTGGAAATAATATTTCATCTTTTATGCACTTTGTAATGCCTCAAAGTACTTCAAAATATGCTTTTAGCAATTTAAGCAGATTACAGTCACCAGCTATACTATAGCTTGGTGACATTACTTCCCTGCTACTCTAATGGTTCCTCTTTTCTGATTTAGTCAGAAGTTTATGTTGAGTGGGTTCTGCTTCTAAGACTGTGTTCACCTGAGTTTTGTATGCACATCACTTTAAGGAAGAGAGAGAGAGACCACTTTAGATTAGAACTAAATAACCATTTAATCTTCTTTAAAGTACTGGAGTCGGTAATTTAAGCAAACAAGTTATAATGATTGACTCTGCTACAACTTGACATCATTTCCTTTCAGTCTATCTAACAGTTTCATCCCTCAGACTGCTTCCATCTAATGGTTCTGTCCCTCAGACTGCTTCCATTTAATGGTTCCATCCCTCAGACTGCTTCCATCCCTCAGACTGCTTCCATCTAATGGTTCCATCCCTCAGACTGCTTCCATCCCTCAGACTACTTCCATCTAATAGTTCCATCACTCAGACTGCTTCCATCCCTCAGACTGCTTCCATCTAATGGTTCCGTCCCTCAGACTGCTTCCATCTAATGGTTCCGTCCCTCAGACTGCTTCCATCTAATGGTTCCATCCCTCAGACTGCTTCCATCCCTCAGACTGCTTCCATCTAATGGTTCCATTCCTCAGACTGCTTCCATCTAATGGTTCCGTCCCTCAGACTGCTTCCATCTAATGGTTCCATCCCTCAGACTGCTTCCATCCCTCAGACTGCTTCCATCTAATGGTTCCATCCCTCAGACTGCTTCCATCTAATGGTTCCGTCCCTCAGACTGCTTCCATCTAATGGTTCCATCCCTCAGACTGCTTCCATCCCTCAGACTGCTTCCATCTAATAGTTCCATCACTCAGACTGCTTCCATCCCTCAGACTGCTTCCATCTAATGGTTACATCCCTCAGACTGCTTCCATCTAATGGTTCCGTCCCTCAGACTGCTTCCATCCCTCAGAATGCTTCCATCTAATGGTTCCATCCCTCAGACTGCTTCCATCCCTTAGACTGCTTCCATCTAATGGTTCCATCCCTCAGACTGCTTCCATCTAATGGTTCTATCCCTCAGACTGTTTCCATCTAATGGTTATATCCCTCAGACTGCTTCCATCTAATGGTTCTATCCCTCAGACTGCTTCCATCTAATGGTTCTATCCCTCAGACTGTTTCCATCTAATGGTTATATCCCTCAGACTGGTTCAGAAGCTGTGTGGCATTCCTTCTGCTTATAAGACCATGTGCTCTATTTAGAATGCATGTTGTCAGTGGGGCTTGCACAAGTGGTGTGTTGCATGAAACAGAGATTTTCAAGAACCTTTGGAGACTCTTACATTTATTCGGTTTTCTGAAATCAGTTGAACTGTATTAAGCTCTGCTAAGCTAAGTTCTTTGGAATCATTTGTATTGTATTGTTGTGAATTCATGTCACTGTTACAGTTCTGAGATTTCCTTTTCTTTTCATTACCTGTGTCAGTGTTGCATTTTGCACAGTAAATTCAGCTATGATTTCAAATGATATTAACGTCAAATGAAAAAATATATACAAAAGAAGATTAACTTGATATCTAGTTAAAATATTGTTGTCTCACTTCATTCAGATTTAAGCCCTATAGTTCCTGATCATTCCATTGGCATAGTTTGCTATCAGTATAATTTACTTTGGGCATGGAGGTTTGTCCAGCCATGTGACATTTATATTCTTATTGAGATTTAATTGTTCCTAACTATTTAATGCTGTATTTAATGCTGTTTTGTAGGTTATATGCTCATATTTCTGATTGTGGCTTCTGGGTTTTATACTCAAGTACCTTTATACACCATTGAATTTGATGATCACAAATGCTGATGGGTGACTCAGCCTCTATGCCACACCATCTACTAAAGGAAAAAAGGGGATAAATGGCCATACCACTAACATAAAATACTGCAACACAGAGGTGATGTGATACTTTTTGTCAGATCAACATCAGTTTTACAATACAGAAACTCAGACTGAGGCCTAACAGAAAACCATTTGTTAGATGTTCTGATGAAGGATTTATGCTAGTTTGAAAAGTAAGTAGCTATAATATAAAGGATATGTTACTGCTATACTAAAGAAATGTCCAAATATAATAAGACGTTTTCTAGAAATTATGCAAACAGATTAAATGATCCAAACTCATAGATAATGTAAATTAATAATTCACTTTTTTGGATAAATACATTTTCAAAAAATTGGCACCGGGACTAATATATACTGTAACATTTGATATATCGTGATGGATGAATTGATGGAGGCAGTTGCCTGTGAACAGCATTTAAAATATTGGTGAATCTGAAGTACAATACCCTATTGGAAAACAGACTTTTTTCAACAGGGTATTAGTGTAGAAGGAGACCCCAGTATCAAGTCTGTGGTTTAACGGCACCATACAAAGCCAGTATGAGTCATGAATGGAGTAAAAAATGGAAAGACCACCATCTTGTTTACATTTCCTAAACCCAGCAATTTAGCAAGTGTAAAAAATATAATACATAACAGAAACAAAACTAAAGCTAACAAAAGTAACTGTAAATACCATTTTATTTTCCCTTTGCCAGGAATGATTTAAGCTGCATTTAGCAAGCATGTAGAACTAAAAGTAATGCAGATGTGTGTGTGTGTGTGTGTGTGTGTGTGTGTGTGTGTGTGTGTGTGTGTGTGTGTGTGTGTGTGTGTGTGTGTGTGTGTGTGTGTGTTATAGACAATAAATACTTATATGATGAATATATGTACATTTTGGCTATCCAGTATGTCCAGCAACAATAATGTATCCCACAGCAAATATAAAACATTAGAATAACTAGGTATAGGTTCATACCAGTCAGTCAGTGTACAAACTCTGTACCTTGTGTTTGTGAGGTAAATGCTTCAACCTTTCTGTCAATCTCCAACTCCCCTTACATCAAAAATATAAGAAATGCATATATTAATACTATATTAATAATAGAACAAATACAAACCAATTTAACAGCTAGCCTATATTCTATATTCTAAGTGCAATAATGCCCTCCAGGGTGGACATTATAGGAAAAATAATGAACCTTTCAGGGGGTAGAGAGGTCCTCCATCTGCAGCATCAGGGCTGACAACACCCCGAGTGGTCTGCTATGTCCCCAGTAATGGCCAGTCTGTCAGACATTATTGCTTGTGCATTTCATATAGAGCCACTATATAGAATGTCAAACAATGTGACACACATTCTTTATACAGATAAATAGGCTAAAGAAGCCAATCCCTAAAAGTTACCATACATTATAGATGACATCTCCCACTTTTAAAACACTCATTCACATATTTCAGGCAATGCATTATTAGACAGACATTATGCATTTCAAGCCACAGGAATGCAAAGCAACATTTATTTATTAATTTACTTGAAGAACAAGGACATTTCAGTGTACTATTGTACTTTGATTTTAGTGTTCCATGTTCCAAAATGTTTTACTTTAATAGTGATAAGAAGCATGTTCAAGCACAAATCACTACACTTCAGTCCTTGACATTGTCTGAGTATCTTGCTGGTTTTTGGAATAATTGAACATACTTAAAATACTTAGTCCATGGTGTGTTATAAGAACAGCAGTCTATCAGGATGTTTTGTGATTCAGTTGAACTCTTATAGGTTCATGCTTTGCTCCTTCTAAAAATGCCATTGAACACGTCATCACAAATTTCTTTCTTGAGACTCTGCAGTGAATATCTTGACTACAGTCTTATCAACCACAGCTTTTGTATTCATCACAGTCTTTGAAACATACTTAATTTGAACTGTTTCTGCTTTCTTCTCATAGGTTCATAGGTTCATAGGTAGGTACTAGGCTATCGGCCCAAGGGCCTACGTAAGCCTAGCCAGCAAGGTTTCATAGCTATGCCACCCAAGAAAGTTATTTTCCTGTGCCACTGTCCAGCAGAGACACAGAAGTGATCCCCGGGGTGTATTTCCTATCTCAGCAACCTTTCACATTCAGTTTGAGCAGTGAGAGATTCTGGATGCCCACACATCTTCGCAATCATGTGTTTGGGTGTTTTTTCTACAACTTAGTTGATATTTTATATGACAGGAAAAGGAATAAAATGTTTCAGTGGACTTGAGCACATTTATTTACTGAACTTTGTTTATGTCTTTACCTAATTTTTGGAGAAACATAGGCATCTGTTATCTTCAGGATGTCTCTTGGAAATATATAATTTTCATAACAGTCACAAACGTGACAGTTCTTTAGTATCTTTTCTTGTTATGATATATTTCACATATAATAGGATAAATTTGTTTATTTATTGATTTGTCTCAAGCTTTCAGTGTTACAGAGCAGCAGAACATGATGAAATAAATGCCCCCCCCCCAAGAGTTGTCATTTATTTTCTTAAAATTAAAATAGTGGAAATAGATGTTAAGCTAGAAGAAAAAGAACTTTTTTAAATTTTGTAATTGTTTGTCTAGTTGGTTTCATAGTGATTTTTCCTTAGACCGCTGTTTTTCTTCTTCTGCTTATTAACTAAATTACTGACTAATGCAGGAAATGTGTCTCTTAGTATGACTGTTGTGGGAATAGACATCAGTATTTTCAAGTCTGAATAGGATTCTGATAAGGTGCAATATTGTGCCCAGCAAACTAATTTAAGAAACAGCTATTCTGTAACACAGTATTTCCTTCCCCTGGAGTATAGTTTCCTTTCTACGGAATGATCTCCATACTTCTGTATATTAATAAAGGCACAACTAAGTGGTTTCTTCCTCTCTGTGGAATTCTTAATATAGTCAACTTCCTCAGTGCATACAATTTTGGGGATGAATGAAATGCTATTACTTTCTTTAGGAAATTGTCTCCCTTGCTCTTACCCTATCACTATTTTGCCTGTCACATTTGAAAATTTCTTGTCAAGGAAAGCATACAGCATGAGGTACCTGAAGCTCTTTTAAGGTATTTTATACACACTGGGGTCATACAAATTTCACTGTATATTTTCACTTACACCTGCACTCTTTCTCTCCTTTTGTATCTATGAGCACTTTTTAGACCAAAGGAGTAGAAAAAAACCCCAAACCGCTGAGAGCATCTATATATAAATTATTTGAGCTTTACAAGCCAGGAAATGCAATACTCTGCCTGACTTAGGGAAGGAAGGTAGAAGGAAGACAAGGCCTGAAATGCACAAAATTTCATTCTGTTAAAAGGCTATGTTGTCTCACCTATTTCTTTACGTTTCTGCAAGCACCTTTTACAGATTGTGTAACACATATGTAGGAAACAAATATGTAAGAATCACTGCAAATCTTTCACTGACACTTTTACTGTGGATTCCCAGATGTAACAGTACTTCTCACTACTTGCATACTAAGTGAATTGAATTTTGGTCTGACTGGAGGATTAAGGTAAATTACTCAGCTATGCCCTCACAGTGACTTATGGGCAAAATGTAACTTTCCAAGAAAACAAAAACATGACAGTGTATTTGTCCCTATGAATGTATTCAGGGTTAGAAATACATTTAGGTTAGCAATATGTAATCACTGTGCTACTAGCAAATTTTGGTTGTGCAGACTTTATAACAAGATAAAAAATACATCTTTTTTCAGTTTCTGCCTATAGTGACTCTAATTCTGAACATATCAAAGTCATAAATGATGGCGTTCCTATTACCTCTTCCTCTGAGAGGTTAAGGTAATTCCTCCACTGAATGCCCCCTGCTTATACCTATCTAAGACTAAGAGCATAGTTTATTGGTATTCACTGTGCATAGTTTAAATATTCACCAGATTATAGTTGCTCTGGTAGAGATTCTTATATTATATTAATTATTCGACCTATGTCCTGTACTTGTTGATAATATTTTATAGCTGTACTGTTTAGTCAAAAATAAGAACTGTTTGATATTATGAATCATAGCTTTAGATATATTGTAGATTATTTTATGTTAGTTCTATAGCTACTTAAAGAGAATATCTGTCTTACATTGTATGCCTTGAGCTTAGTATGGCAGTTACCTAACTCTCTCTCTCTCTAACTTGCTACTTCCTGGGTTTTTTTCTTACTTCTGCTATCCCCCTCATCTCTAAACTACAAGGTGCCCCCCTGGATTATTTTAAACACTCAGGGATTAAAAAAAATCACCTGAAAGCTACCAAAATGCTTTATAAATAAGAAAGTGGGTATAAACATTTTGTCTATTAATCAGCTATTCAATATGCAGTGTTTTTGGCTTGAATAGTTGTTTTAATATTACATGCTTTTTTTACACTTGTGATCTATATTGTCTGCACCTCCCAAGTTTGGATATCCCCCTCCAAGCTTAATTTAATTAAGAATTGTTACAATTTCTGGGTACACTGTGCTTAGTTAAGGAGGAGTACAGAATGACCTTAAGCTTATATTCTTTAATGCTGTGTATGTAACCTTATATACCATATTACTGTGTTACCAATACTTAACTAGTCCCATAACAAGCATTTTAAATAGATTTGCTGCTGCCTCACAGAGAGTATTCTCGGTCTCTGGGGTGGCATTCTTCATTCACCCTCTGGGCTCACTTCTCTCCCTTACCCTGCTCCCAAATCTCACCCGCCCCCACTACCTCTAAATTTAAACCTATCCATACCACACCCCTTTCCCTGTTAGCTCTCATCCATACACTCCATTTCCCAACATATTTTGATTAATCTCACACTAGCAGCCTTTCTACATACTACTCCCCTTCCTTCATTTCTACAAAGTTTACTTCTCTCCTCCAATTATCCAAGTAGTTCATTTTTCTGATTACCTCTCTAGTAATTCTTAATTTAAAATGATTCTCCTTACTCTCCTATCACTAATGCTCTTCTCCTCCCTCTCTTCACTTTCATCATATCTACTCTCTATCCAACCTACTCTAAGCTCTCCTACAGACACTACCTCTTACACCAGTAACACAAATCACTACTCCCTAACCATCACTGCTCATCTCTTTCACACAGACAATATATTGTTTTTTAAACTTAAAATGTTTCAGACACAGCTATACCTGTTTAACATTAAAATCTCTGACAATTTAACCAAAATGAAATCTTACCTTTACAACAATTTTGAAATTCCTCCAGCTCTGTGATGATATCCACTCTAACCCAGGTTCCAATATCAACCCATATTCCAGGTTCACGAAATATGCTTAAATTTATCTCAGTAAACACACATAGCATGTGCAACAAAAATCTCTGAGTTGCATGCTTGGATAACTGCACAATGTCCTGACATACTAGTAATCACTGAAACCTGGCTTAAACCACACAAAAAAGATGCCAAAGTATCTCCTCCTGGCATTAATATGTTCAGAACTGATCAACATAAAAAGGAGGTGGTGTTGCAGTAATATATTTTAATTCTAACTCCATAACCCTTCACAATCAGTTCACACCCTTCTTTGACCAAGGTGAACTATTGATCACCTATCTCAAATTAAACAACAATAAAAGTCTCTGCATTGTAGCTTTATCCATACCCTCTGGCAGTAACTTATCAACCCTGTAAAGTATCCTATCATGGGTGTCAAAATATCTTTCTGGAAACAGTAATATTAGGTGATGTTAGCACTGACTGGTAGAAATTTAACTTACAATTCCTCACAGATAGCATAAACATATTTGGATTTTCTCAACTAATTATTCACCCAATCTTTACCAGTTCAGCAAACCAGAATGGCTCAATTATTGATTGGATTTTGGTCTCCCATCCTACCAATTTCTCTATATCCAAAAACTTCCAGCCTCTATCAGTGATCACCACCCCATCAGCTCAACTAGACTTATCTCTCATTCATGCAGACAACATACCTACAAGACGGTATGAAACCTATCCAACTTTGATGAGCAGGCCTTTACAAATATATTAAATTCCATTAATTGCTCCTTCCTGAAATACTTACCACTACATGATGCAGTTGAACAATTTAATTCTACATTCCTAAACACCTTAGACAGTTTAGCTCCCACCAGAAGGAAAAGAGCCAAAATCAACTGTTCTCCTTAGCTTTCTGTCTATACCAGATCACTCATGCAAAAAAAGAGACAAGGCTTGGACAACTTACGTAAAACATAAGTTTCATGGTAATTTACAGTTTCAAAGCACTTCATAACCTTGTAAAGAAACAGGTTAATTTAGATAAAAAAAAAAACAATTCTATGCAAAGCCACAAGATCAGCACAAATCCAGTCCAAAAACCTTCTGGCACTCTATCAGAAAAAATCCGACACCCAGGAAGTCAGTCCTTCCTCCAACCCTCCTGTGATAGTACCTCCCCTGACATAACATCTCAGTTTAACACTTACTTCATCAATAGCATAGCCTCCATCACTAACAAATTCCCTCCATCACCCTCTAGTTTCTCTCAGCACCCTATTACCTGTCACTCCACATTTTCCCTTCAGTCAGTTAGTTCCCACTTCCTTCATCAAATCTCTGTTGTGCAAGCTCAAGCCATGTTGCCCCTCTGCAAACAATCTTCCTAATGAATTCCTAAAAATGACTGCTGAATCAACTGACTACCCAGTCTCCATAATCATTAATAGCTCTATCAGGGAAGCTTATGTGCCCTCCCTGTGGAAAAAATCCTTCATCCATCCCCACCACAATGATGGCACCTCCACAGAAATTTCTAAATTTAGCCAATTGCTATTCTTTCACCAATATCAAAACTTCTAGAAAAATGTATCCATAAACAACTTCTTCAGTACCTACTTGACAATAAACTTCTCTCTGCCACCCAAAATGGATTCAGACCAGCAAACAGCACTGTCACTGCTCTACTATCCTTTACTGACACTGTCAACAAAGCTCGTGACTCAGGAAACTTTGTCTCTTCTCTGTTCTTAGATCTATCCAAAGCCTTTGATACTGTCTCTCACCCCAAACTCTTATCCCAACTATGTCTTCTCGGCTTAACTGAAATATCTTTACAATGGTTCATTAACTATCTCTCTAACAGATATCAGTCTGTCAAATGAAACTCCTTACTTACCAGTTAGCACTGGGTTACCCCAAGGCTCAATACTAGGTTCACTCCTCTTCAACATTTTTATTAACCATCTTAATATTGCCACCAAATAAGCCACCCTAATTCAATATGCCGACGACTCTACATTAATCTGCTCCACCAGGAATCTTTCTCATCTACAGAGCTTAACTCAAGAAGCATTCAGTTCCATTGAGTCTTGGCTCACCAACAACCATCTACTACTTAACCCCAAAAAACTAAACTTCTACTATTTTTGCCAAAACAATTTTCACCAGATACTTCTAACTTTGCTATTTCTTCACTGAGCAATACTTCAATCGATGCATTTCACATACAAATCTGTTAGATGTAACTATTGACAACAATCTTAAGTTTGACCTGCATATCAGCAACAACATAAAAACAACTAGTCAAAAATTGGGCATGATGTTTAGGGCTAAGAAATTCATCTTCAGCTCCGCAAGAGCTTGCTACCACCTATCACTTACCCTCCATTCTATATGTGTCACTTGTTCTAAACAATCTTCACTCTTCCCTCAAAACAAAATTTAACCAATGTTATAATAAAATAGCTAAATCTGTCACAGGCCAAGCCCTCTATTCTGACTATTGCTCTTCTTTCAAGTCACTAAATTGGCTCGAACTACCCCACCTTCTTACCTTTAATCAACTAACTCTAACACCAATGTTATAATAAAATAGCTAAATTAGCCACAGGCCAAGCCCTCTACTCTGACTATTGCTCTTTTTTCAAGTCCCGAAATTGGCTCAAACTACCCCACCTTCTTACCTTTAATCAACTAACGCTAACATACAAAATAATGTACAACTCCTATTTTTCACAAACGACATTATCAGTGCTTCAAAACTATATTCCATCTCTTGACCTACATTCTTCTCACAAGTATCTGCTATTTATTTACAAAACCTCAAAGATCTAATGGTGTTAGTCTGTACTCCCCCTGTGTTGCCAAATCTTGGAGTAGCATTCCAGAATCAATCAGACTTATTATATTACTTCAAGTCTAGGCCGAAAGAACATCTAACCAGTAACTGGATCTGCCCATGCTCCACGCCATCTTAGTACTCTTTTCCATTCCCTTCTCTTAATAGACTTTTTCTTGATCTTACTTTCCTTCCTGCATTAACTACTTTCTAGACTAACCTTTCTATAATTCCTTAACCTTCTAATGTTCCTTGTCTCTATTCCTACACTAAACCTTATCTATCCCAGAAATTATGACTGAAATTTACTACATCTATCTCAGAAATTATGACTAAAATTTACTACCTAAGTCTCTTGCCAGAAAGTGTATATAGTGTTTACAACTTATTACTTATTCTGTAATATATTTTTCATGCATCATTATTTAACATACATAAAAGGAACTCTCTTCTATTTTATATGTAATGCATGCTCAGCTTTATTTCCTGCTTTATATTTGCTTTTCTTCTTTTATTGTATCTACAAATTGTACTCTTGTGTGATTGTCTTAGTCCTTGTAACCAATGTTAATTTGTAATTCTGTTTAAATTGCACTGTGGAGCTTTTCTTCCCAGGCCCCTGCTGAAAATGGACTCATCCCCACTCAGACTTTCCTGGTAAACAAATGTCAAATAGATAAAAATCATATCAGTACTTAATTGTGTCTTGTAATTGAGCTTGCATTACAGAAAACGTAACTAAACTTAAATAAAATTTACGACTGACAAATCAGTTTACATAAAACTAGATTTTCTTTCATTTATGGGAAGAACATTTCTTCAATCATATTACAGTCTTTAGTTGTCACACTATAATATTCTGATTTAATCAGATTGTAATCATTTTCTCTATACAAATTGGATATAGTTTGTGCTACTGTTATTTGCTATATTTTATGATGTTCGCAATCCATATGTCATGTTTTTATTTTTATTTATTTATTTTTGTTTACTGAAACTGTTTGATCACTGTGTGACTGAATACATTTCAGAACTGACATATTTTGTTTATGGCGTTTCATATATTGCCTCCCACTTTGCCTACAAGGACATCAGCATAACACAAGCCTCATATTCTCCATGGTTAATACCAGAGTATAACAGAACTTGAGTGCAAAGAGTAATTACATTTAAGGCACTCTTTTGTTTGAAGTATTTATTTATGGATGAGAAAGTTCAGTCATCATTCCCTGTTTTAATGGTTTATTTTAGGTAACTTTTAAGTGTAATAACTCACTTGATGAGGTTGCTAGTATGAAAATAACATTTTACCTGTTCGTACTAAGTCTAAAATTAAATTTAAAAGGTAGAAAATCTTTATAATACATTATTGCTTATTTGTCTTCTCTAGTTTTTCTCACAAGTCAATATACACTGTTAAACACCATCTGCCACTTTAGCTCTTCAGCTATAGTAATGTGATACTCTGCCAAGACTCAGCTGGTTACTATTCCATAAATGCCCTTTTGTCCTTACTTGGTATTTCATCTTTAAACTTGATTTCCAAAGTCATTGCCTGAGTCTTGTTTGTACTTTTACCAAACAGCCTTCTGCAACTGCACTCCACCGTCTCCTAGTTCTCTTTCTCCACCTCATCTGCAAATGTTAATTGAGTTGTAGTAGTAGCAGCAATGTCTTCTCTGTTTCCATTCATTTGCTCTGTAATAATAAGCTTTAAATAGTTAGGCCACAACTGTTCTTTTCCAACTCTATTAAAAGTCTCACTTGCATTCTGCAGTAAGATGCAAGTGTTTCAGAACTGTTATCTGAACAATGGGAGTGTGTTAAGCTGCATCCTCTATGCTTACACTTTATAACTCTCTCATATTAAGATGAACAGATAGTTTAGTGTCAATGCTTCATAGCAACAGACTCAGGGGGTTGATACCGAGTTTTTCTTACTGTAACTGTAGAGTCTGCAAGATGTTCTTCGTGTTTCACTGTTGCAGTCATAACTGTAGGGTGATCCTGCTGGCAGGCAGCCCGAGGTCGGCCAGAATTCCAAAGTCTGGGTCCGGCGTCGGCTGTACCAGCAAGTACCCTGACGTCAGAACGCAGAGGTATAAAGCTGACAGCTGACGCCATCTTCTCCAGTCTTTCTTGCCGTGTGGTGGAAAGCAGCTCGCAAGTTGTTGGTTGGCGGATTCCCGGACAACGTGCTTTGCTTGTCGTCGGTCCGAAGACTTCTTCTTCTCTTCTCAGGCTAAGTACCCCATTGGGGAATCTTTTTTCTTGCTCCTCCGATGTCAGAAAAAGTTAACAATTGTATATCGTGTGGAAAACAAATACCTCATAAAGATTTCCACTCTTACTGTCTTCCTTGCTTAGGCCCTGACCACGACGTTTCTTGCTGTCGGTTTTGTGCCAGGTTTAATTCTCGTACTATTAAGCGTAGGTACGATTGGGCCTTGAATTATTTCGGTAGACGGTTCAATTACAGGATGTCGTCGGATACTTTACCGACAACCGGAATTCACAAAAAGCGCAAGGACAAGGATAGGCCTCCGAGGTCCAAACAGGATTCTATGCAGCCGGAGCCAGCTTCGGGTTCGGCGGTCGTCAGTGAGGCGCTTTTGCAGCCCCTGTCGTCAGCCACTTCGGAACCGATGGCCGACACGGACTCCCATGGGGAGCCAACTAGGCCCAGTATTTTATCTGCTGCAGGACCTTTGGACATCGCTCCTTCAGATGGGTCCGGAACCGCTGTGCAGGTACCGGCTTCTGAAGGGGTTTTCAGGCCTTCTCATATCACTATTACTACAAAGACAAAGGCAAAGTCAAAGACTCCTGTTAAGCCAAGGATTTCTTCTCAAGCTTCTTCGGATTCAGCTCCCAAGACCCAAAAGCAATTATTAAGGATGGCTGAAGATTTGCTTTCTATGATTAGGGGTTCTCATCCCCTTCCTGAAAAAAGGCCTAGACAGGATATTCCTTATGATTCCTCTGATCAGGCTTCTGTGTCTTCAGTCTCTTCCTCTGAACAGGATTACTCTTTTCCTCCTTATGAGGATTCTGATGCAGAGGACTCTATTCCCTCTGCTTCTCCCCCTGAAGATTTTTCTTTTGGGGAAACTTTGCATGAGATGAGAGAGCATTTTCATTGGGAAGGTCAGGATTATTTCGCTTCCAAGAAGAGACTTAGGGAATTTCTCCTTCTCCCACAACACTGACCTTTGGCTATTCCTCCTGTTCTTGATATTGTGGATGATGCTTTCTCTGAAGCTAACCTGAATCCTGACTCTTATCCGCCTGCTCCTTCTAAGCTGGATAGATTTTACAGGGTCCCTGATTCCCATCATTTTTTGTTCAAGAACCCTTCTGCAGATCCTGAAACTGTTTCTCAGGGTTCCAAGGCTGCTAAGGCCGCTTCAGCTAAAAATCCTATTCCCTCTGAAAAGGATTCTCGTTCCTTGGACAGATGGGGCAAAAAGGTGTATACTTCTGCTACTCTTTCTATTAGAGCTTTAAATTGCCAGTTTCATATGTTCAAGTATCAGCAATTTCTTTTGTCTGTTTTAAAACAAAAACTTTCTACCTTTCCTGCATGTGCAGAGGACAAGGAATTACAGGATGTATTGCATGCAACTGAACAAGTTAGCAAACATAGTTTACATTGTGGTTTTGATGCCTTGGAGGCTTCTTGCAGGGCCGCAGCCTCTGGTACTGTTATCAGGAGACATGCTTGGCTTCGAGAGCAGAATTTGCCTGAGCAAGTTAAGGCTAAATTGTTAGATGCCCCTGTTCAGCATGATGTTCTGTTTGGATCTAAAGCTGAGGAGGTTATTAAAAAGATGGAGGATAAGGCAAAATCTATGCAGACTGTTAAAGATTTCTTACAAGTTCAGCCTCCTAGATTTACTAGAAATTGGCCCTCCAAAAATTGGTCCTTTCCCACGTCTGACAGGCCTCAAAGGGGAAAATATAGACGCTCCAGAGGTCGGGCTCAGGCTCAGGCCTCTTACAGGTCCAGACAATGGACTGCTTCATCCCCTAGAAGGGGAGAAGACAGATCTCAATCACAAAGGAAGCAGACCCAATGACTCTCTCTGCTGGGCTACAGGTCCTCTTTGCCTGGAAGCCCCTCTCGGAGGAAAACTTTCTCTTTTCTACCAAAATTGGACTCATATCACCCAAGACAAATGGGTTTTAGACTTGATTTTAAGAGGTTACAAATTCCACTTTCACACTCTGCCAAGGTCTATTGGTTGGCCGGATCTGCCAAAACATCAATGGTCAGAGGCCTTAAATCAAGTGGACGCTCTATTGGCCATGAGAGCCATAGAACCTGTTCCACTTTTACAGATGGGAAAAGGTTTTTACTCAAGACTATTTCTGGTCCCAAGAAAACAAAACTCATGGAGACCTATTCTGGACCTTTCAGTATTAAACACCTTTCTGGAAATTCCAAAATACAACAACTTCTTCCAATGCTCTCCCAGGATGCTTGGATGGTGACATTGGACTTAAAGGAAGCCTACTTACACATTCCCATCAGGCAGGAACGCAGAAAATACCTCAGATTCAAGGCAGGTTTGAGGCACTTTCAATTCTCTGTACTGCCCTTTGGTTTATCTACTGCGCCCAGAGTCTTTACCAAGTGTCTGGCTCCAGTAGTAGCTTATTGCAGACTCCAGGGGATTCAAATTTACCCCTATCTGGACGACTGTTTTATTCAGGCAGACAGCAAAGACCTTTTACTTCAACATCTGGATTTTGTTCAACGTCTTCTCCTACTACTAGGATTTTCAGTGAACACAAAAAAGTCACATTTGATCCCTTCTCAGCAAATGATTTTTTTGGGAGCTCTTCTGAACACAAGCTTGCAAAGGGCCTTCCTCACTCCAGAAAAACAATTACAGCTGGCCTCAATTTTCAAAACCTTGGCAACTTTACCTCAGCTCACTGCAAGGAAATTCCTGCAGGCTTTGGGCTACATGGCTTCTTGCATCCTGTTGATTCCAAATGCAAGGCTTCATATGAGAAAACTTCAATGGTACCCAAAGAGTGTATGGTCTCAGCATTACCACAGTCTAGACACAATGATTCCACTGATTCCCTGGCTCCAAAAGGAGCTCCTTTGGTGGTCCAGGGCTTGTGCTTTGAACGAAGGGAATCCCTTCCGTCTGCCTCAACCTTCTCATATCATAACCATGGACGCTTTGGATTATGCTTGCGGAGCTCATTTTCTAGACATTGGCCAGCAGGGCTCTTGGACAAAGAAGCAACTACTCTGGCACATCAATTTGAAGGAAATGTTGGCAGTCCAAAATGCTCTTCTAGCATTCTAGACTCTTTTGAAACCAGGACCTCTTCTGATTCGTACAGACAATACCACAGTCATGTGGTACATAAACAAGGAAGGGGGCTCTCACTCTTACCCCCTTTGCAGACTAGCCATGAATTTATGGGACACAGCTCTAAATCTGAATCTGCATCTTCAAGCTCAGTTCATTCCAGGAAATCAGAACCTCTTAGCAGACAGCCTAAGCAGAAATCTTTTGGATCCTCACGAATGGATGTTGGACCCCAACTTATTCAGCAGAATAACTGCAGTTAGGGGTTGTCTTCAGATAGATCTGTTTGCATCCCATCTCAATCATCAGTTGCCTCTCTTTTGCACCAGGTCCTTCCACATAACAGCTTGGAAAGTGGATGCTCTGTCATTCAGCTGGAGGAATCTTTCGGGATATGCCTTCCCTCCTCTTCCTCTTCTGCCTCGGGTGTTACTGAAAATAAAACAGGACAAACCCAAGACTATCATTTTGATAGCTCCAAATTGGCCTTGGCAGTTTTGGTATCCAACTTTACAACACCTATTCTTGGAACCTCCTTGGATTCTTCCTCTGATCCCTTCTCTTCTGTCCCAGCATCAGGGTCAGATGCAACACTCTCAAATCAAGACTCTTTGCCTAGCAGCTTGGCTCTTCAAGGGCCTTTGATTCCTTCTCTTCCCAAACAAGTTTTGGATGTTCTTTTAGAGGCTAGGCGGCCTAGCACTAGAAAATCTTATGCTTCTAAATGGAAAAGATTTTGTATTTGGATGCAGGATCTAGGTTTTGATCCTCTTTTGCGTAATATTTCCTCCATTTTACTTTACCTCTCAGACCTTCTGCTTAAAGGCCTTTCCTTTTCCTCCATCAAAATTCATGCTTCTGCTATCTCGGCTCATTTTAATACTGATCCTCACATTTTTTCTCACCAGCTGGTGAGACAATTTTTGAGAGGAGCTAAGAATTTAAGACCTCCCAGAACTCCTCCTGTTCCTGCTTGGGATCTTAATTATGTTTTGGAAAAACTTACTTTGCCTCCCTTTGAGCCTGCTGCGGCTTCGGACATCAAGTTCTTATCCTGGAAGATAGCTATCTTATTGGCATTGACTTCTGCCAGAAGGGTTTCAGAGTTGCAAGCTCTCATGGCTGTGGAACCATACATTATCTTCCACCAAGACAGAGTCTCCTTGAGGACAAATCCTACATTTATGCCCAAGGTGATTTCTAAAGTGGCTCTAAATCAGACTATTCACCTTCCTACCTTCTTTCCAAATCCTCAAAATAAAGGGGAAAGGATCTTACATTCATTGGACGTACACAGGCAACTACGATTTTACCTGGACAAGACTAAAGAGTTCAGAAAATCTGATCAATTGCTTATCTCTTATGCCTCCAGTTCTCTAGGTAAGGCTATTTCTAAACAAACTATTTCCAAATGGATTGCTCATGGAATAAGGTTTTGTTACTCTCACTATGGGAAACAGATTCCAGGTACTGTTAGAAGTCGTTCTACTAGAGCAGCTGCCACTTCAGCAGCTTTTCTCAGAGGAGTTTCTACCAAGGACATTTTGGAAGCTGCCACTTGGAGTTCAGTGCATACTTTCTCTAAGCACTATAATCTCCCTTTGTATTCTAAGTCTAGGGCAGGCTTTGCCTCTGCTGTTTTGCAGGGTCTTTTAGCTGCCCCTTCTTCCGCATAACCACCTCCCTCATTCACAGCTTTGGGATTCTACCCTACAGTTATGACTGCAACAGTGAAACACGAAGAACATAGTACAGTTGTGTACACCTACCATAAATGTAGATGTTCGAGTGTCTTCACTGTTGCAGTCGGTGTTTCCCTCCCACCAGTCCCCTCTTATTTTTGCTTGTTTTCTCTTCCACTTCTTTTGTGGTGTATTTGTGTTCCTTTTTAGACACCTTTTGGTTTGTTTTTTGGGGGCTTCTGACATCTGGGGCAAAAAAGGCTGGAGAAGATGGCGTCGGCTGTCAGCTTTATACCTCTGCATTCTGACGTCAGGGTACTTGCTGGTACAGCCGACGCCGGACCCAGACTTTGGAATTCTGGCCGACCTCGGGCTGCCTGCCGGCAGGATCACCCTACAGTTATGAATGACTGCAACAGTGTAGACACTCGAACATCTACATTTATGGTAGGTGTACACAACTGTACTTTCTGCCAGTGTCTTCATTGTCTTTTTTTTTTCAGGTACTCCAAATTTTTCCAGTTTCCAAAAATATTTCATTTGATCCTATACTGCAAACAAGAAGTTCCCACGCATATTTCACTTACCCTTGTGCCCAAGTCAAAACTGAATAAAGTCCATAAGGATCAGTTGACTTATCTGTTTATCAAACGATTAATTCAAATGAATACTTCAAATTATGGAAAGGAATGCTATAGGGGAAAAAAGGTTTTATTTTAATCTGGTGGCTGAGTGCCATGCTTCTTGTCAAAGAGCTTACAATCAGATGTGCCTGCATATTGATCTCGCGTCACAATAAAATGAGGAGTAAAGCTTTTTTATTAATTCATTTTCTTTTAAATAAAGACTCCTCTGCTATTAACTATGCTGCACATATTTTTTGTTAATAAATCTTTTGATACACCCTTGACTAGGATGATAATTGGCTAATACCAGCCCTGCTCCCCCCCAGCCTCCCTTCTAGACTTACTAGATAATGCACCCCCCTCCGACTAGCCCTGCCAAACTGGGGGCACAGCTGAGGTAGTAGTTTTTTTATCTTTGGAGAGGAGGGAAAGGACATACAGGCATCCTGTTGCAGTAGCCTAAGTCGTAACCCTGACGAGCAGGTGTGGAGTGATGGATGCACACACCCCTGACTGTTCTTGCCATAAGGTGTTAATGTTATCCCTCTCAATGCATATACACTTGAGATGCACTAATGCTGCTTTCCAGCTTTGCCAGAGAGCAGCATGATTCCACAAAAGACTCCCTTCCCCCAAGATACATGAGCTGGCCTTCAGCCACTTGAGTCTATCCACACTGGCTGGCCATCTAGCTTCCCAGACCACTAGTTAATCCCTGGACAAGAGTCTTGCAATGGGACACCACCCTGCCCAATATCAACAGGACAGTATGCTGCATCTAGTGTTGGGAGATATGGCGATTTTACATTATAAGTTTAATATATACTAACATGACAAAAATAGAATGGCTGTAAGTGCAGTAACTATGAAAACTGAGTTCCTTTTTAATGATGATTTTGTATGTGATACTAATATTTAGGGGACTAAATGTACACAGTTTCTGTTATGTAGTTCCTAAAACTGGGTGAGTAAAATTGTCTGGTTCTCTCCTAACCTCCAGCTCTGATTATGGCAACACCAGTTTTATTTACATATGTATGAAAACCCAGCTGGTTAGATGGTCATGTGGTGCCTTTGAACTCTGTTTCAGGGAGTTTTAAGGCAGTCAGAACTTAGCTGCACCTGGTTCTCTCACTCAGAAATGAACCAAAAACTAGATTTAGGTCAACCACATCCTTTTTCCTTGTAAGTGAGGTAATGTGAAGTTGAAGTCATTGTTTTTACTTTCAAAGCTCTATCACTGCTTTGTTTTTGGAAAACAATATGCTATATGATATAGTAATAGGAAGCCAGACTTTTATTATGGCACTGCAATCTGTGGAGAACCCTTCTAGTCTGTTTTCCCCAGTCTGCAGAAAAACATCAATTATTCTTTAAATGTGTTTTCATCCTTTGGTGTAGTTTTATAAGAATTTCTTTTGAAATTATTTTTTGTTTTGTTTTGTTTTCATGGACACTAATTTCAGATTTTTTTGTCTTATTCGGTGTTATGGATTCCTGCATTACAAATAATAAAATATTAAACTGTTTTTAAGCAACATTTGTTTTATTATGGTATAATTTTCACAGTAACTCAGTAAATTTAAAAAAATAGGAATACATAAAGTAATTACTTTTTCCCGCTCATATTTAAGCCATAGAAACAGTTGCTTCCTGCTGTCAGAATAATCTGAGCTCTCAGTACCAAAAGCCTTGTGGAGGGACTGTGGTGGCAGACGTTAGAGGCACTCTATAAAATATGCAAATACATTTATTTTCTTCTCCGTGTGTGTGCATTTAGCAGTTGTCATATTCCAAGCCTCATTTTCAGAATAACATGTCACACTTTAAAAAGCTTGTAAACAAATCTACCGCAGAAAGTTTTGACACAGTTTATACATGTGTTTCTCTGGACTTTGCATGATATCCACTAAACGTGCAGATGGCAAAGCAGATACATACTTTAAGATTTCACAATACACATGTAGGCACATTTTTGTTTTGTTTGAACTGTAAAAAAAGAAGATGCTGTATATCAAATAAATGGCAGCGGGGTCTGATGCTCTTTTTATGTTTATATTAAAACTACGGTGTGTGATACCACCAAAAAACACTCACATTTTCCAGTCATGCTTCTGAAATAAATACCACAGGCCTTCTGCACAGAAAAACAAACAGAATGTTCTTTGCAGCAAGCAGTGCTAGCGCAGGTGTTCATACTCATTTGTGTAAATGCGATACGGGTATCCCTGATGTTTACGAATGAGCGTACCAAAGGCGAGATTCATCGAGGCCATTTATGCTAATGTGAAAGGGCTTAACTATAATAAGATGCAAATGAGAAATTTTGTAAAGCGGGAGATGCTAATAAGGTGTTCTTTTAATTCATAGCCCAAAATCCATGTAGTACACGTTTCTTGTTAAATGCAGTGCTTCATTTTTTCATATTTGAGTTGCAATCCACAAGCTTAAGCTCAGCCATCCTTTCAGTAGTTTAAGTTTGCACAAGCACCAAATTTCCCCACCGATCCCTTCAACAATATGTCCAAGTATGCACAAGCAACAGCATGAAACATTTCCCAACCAGTTCCTTCAGCAGTATGTTCAAGTTTGCACAAACACCAAAATGAATCACTTCTGCCACGATCCCTTCAGCAGTATGTCCAAGTATGCACAAACATTAAATTGAAGCAATTCCCCCAACAACCCCTTCAGTAGTCTGGCCATGTATGTGCAAGCACGTCCCAGACATCAGAATAAAACATTTCCTCCAACAAGATAGGATACACACAAAGCTGCTGAGATAAGGCTCCAGAATCCACAATAGTCTTAAAAAATACCAAGAAATATGCTGTTCAGAACTGCTTTATTGCAACACACTAGCGCTTTCACAGGATGCTTCTTCAGGTGTATAACTAAATGCAAGAAGCTACACCTTAAATAACAAGGTGAATTAATCACATGATACATTCTGTTTAATATTTAAAGGAACCATTAAAATCAACCTTAAAAACATGTATATATACTATTATTAAAACAATACACTACAAAAAAATATATATACAAATATACATAAAATTAAAAAATATATAACAAATTGCCATCTGCAGTAATACTTTAATATAAAAAGGAGAACAAAAACTATCTATGTAAAGCCCTTTTACTGAGAACAGGTTTCATGGGCACATGATCATTCAAACCGTGACCATAGTTAGATCTTAACATCACTATCCATCTAGCCTCTACCTCTTCTGTTCTAGCTCTAATGTCACCCACCCTTGCATTCTCATATGTCCTAGAGACAACCATAAACAAAAATTTATGTTGTACCCCCATATTTTGTACATGTTTAGCTAAAGCATTGGTATTGCTCCCTTTACCTATATGATAATTGTGCTCTCTTATTCTGTCTTTAAGGGCGTGATCTGTCTTGCCTACATAAAAACATTTGCAGACAATACAATTGGCTAAACAAACCATGTGCATGGTTTCACAATCAGCCTGCACCCTAACATCATATACTTTACCTGTATCTGGATGCACAAAAAAGGGCTCTTTATTAATGTGCCTACATTGTGAACATTTGCCACATGGTCTAGTGCCTGGTGTTGTCAAGACATTCTTAATTTCCTTAACATTACATAACCTTCTCCTTAAATTCTTCTTATTCTTAAAAGTAAACTGAGGTCTAGGACCTATGATTTCACTTAATTGTGGATCTGTTAATAGAATATCCCAATGTTGATTAATAATCTCTGTATACCTCCTTACATCCTTACAATAGGGAATACAGACCTTAATATTGTTATTCCTTTCAGTGTTTCCACAGAACAATATTTTTGAAAAATACGGTTTGGAGACTTGGGTAGCATTATATTCTACCAGCCCATGATCATAGCCCCTCACAGTGAGCTCAGTAATAGTTCTAAATTTTTGTTCTTCAAATTCACTACTCTTTACACTTAATCTAGAAGCCCTATAACATTGGTTCTGGACCACATTTCTAAAAACAAACTCTGGATGCATGCTATCCTTAGATAATAGACTATTAACATAACATTCCTTTCTGTATAATCTGGTGGAGATCATATTAGAGCTATCCCTTTCTATTATCACATCCAGAAAATTAATACTGACATCTGAATAATTCAAAGTAAACCTCACAAATGGGGTAGTGCTATTGATATACTCTACAAAGCTCATTAATTCTGAGACAGAGCCTCTCCATAAGATGAAGAGGTCATCTACAAACCTTCTATAAAAAATAATTGAATCTTTGAAAGGCCCTTCATCCAAAAAATCTACCTCCCACTTCATCATAATGGCATTCACATAACTATTAGAGCATGCACTCCCCATCGCCACACCATTCTTCTGCCAATAAATCTGGTCAGAAAATAAAAATACATTATTCATAAGGACTATAGACATCAACTGAATATACAACTCTATTTCATTGGCACTATATAAACAACTTTTTTGTCAGCTGTTCCTTCAAAAAATCAAGCCCTTTATCATTGGGAATGACTGTGAATAATGAAACAACATCAAGAGTAACAAACAAACATTCCATGTTCAGCTTACCACTATTAGTACCTTCATACAAATCACAAAGAAAATGTTCTGTATCTTTAAGAACATAGGTTGAATTATCAATTAAAGGCTTCAGTTTTCTCTCTAAAAATATTGAAATGCACTCCGTACACCATCCCCTCCCCGCAACAATAGGACGCATAGGGAGTCTAATTGAGTTCTTATGCAGCTTGGGTAATCCTTGTATAATAGGGACAGTATAATGGAGTACATTAAGGAACTTGAAGAGATCATCGGTCAGTAACTCAGCTTGCTTTAAGCATTTTAACTGCTCATTAACTGATACAACCATTAATTGCATACGTTGTTTAGTTATTTTTTCATAATAGTCAACATTATTCAACATTTCATACATTAAACATTCATAATCTTGTCTATTAAGTAAAACAATCCCCCCACCTTTATCAGCTGGTCTAACTACAGTATTAGCATCATTTTCAAGAGCACACAATGTTTGAAATTCAGCTTTAGTTAAATTATGTTTTCCACCTTTAAAACTTCTATCATTATAAACTTTATAGAAGTCAGCTAGACACATTTGTTCAAAAGCATTGACTAAAGGTGTAGGTTTAGGTATAAATACACTTGGTTTTCTCAATGAAACTTCTGAAGCATTAGTATTCTGTTTAAACATACACTTCAGTGTTAGATTCCTAGTAAACATTTTAAAATCAAATACTATATCAATAATAGACATATTTGTAGTTGGTATAAACGATAAACCTTTACTCAGAACATTATATTCCAAAACAGTCAATTCACGATGTGTTAAATTAGTCACTAATGTCTTACTTGTTGAAACGCCTTTTTTATGGTGTACACATTGTTCACCTCTTCCTCGTGTTTCCTCTTGTAGCGCATTGTACTCCTCCCTCTGTCTCTGTGTTGATTGTTCTGTCTCTGTCCACCCTTGCAATTCGATGAACTGTCCCTCATAGGGAGTGGAAAATTCAAATGAAAAAATGGCGCCGTTTCAAGGGGCTGTGCTGATGTAGCAATTGATTCATTATTATTAACTTGGAGAAGATTACATTCAGGCTCCCTATGCACTTCCGCCAAGCAGCTATGTGTGTATCCTGTTTTTCGTTTTTTATAGCTGCAGAGGTTTCTGGTGCTTGGCCTTTTGTGTTTTTCTCATTTCCTCCAACAAATCTTTCAGTAATCTGCCCATGTATGCACAAGCATGTCCAATACATTAAAATGACAGTAGATCAGACCTTTTCCCTTCCCCTTGTATCTCCATATTCTCTATAAAATTGCTGTTTACTGGCAAATTCAGGGCCATTGACATATTTAGTTTGTAAATTAGCACGTTATGGATTCATCTCTATGAATTTTACTAAGTAAATGTGTAACATCCCTTATCTGTGTATCAGCTGCCCCCATTATGCTTTTGTGATAGGGAGGTATGTTTATAAAAAGATCTCTGCATTTAGGTATTCATCCTGCAAATCTGGGATTTGCATATCCGTGTAGCACTGCTCTTAGCAGATTACCTCTAAGAAAATACAAAACTAGGAATACTGGCTTATATTTAATTGATATTACATTGCGTTTGTGTGGTGATAGATGAAGACAATAAATGATCTAGTCAACAAATGAGCAACAACAGCCAACAAGAAAACAAAACAACTACAGGCACAACTAGAAACTAAAAACAAAAAATGCACCCAGGACTGCTAGAAATGTGTTTAATTAAGTGATCTCATCTATAAAGTATTTTAAACACTTCATTAGCCCACCACATGTCCTACAAAATCTTACTTAAATAACTTGCACACATAATCTGACCACCCACATAGCCAAATGCCCCACAGGATTGTGCTTGAATAACTAGCACACACATTACCTGACCACCCTAACAACCAATAACAATTAATAAAACATAAAGACTTTACATATTAAATGGACAAATCACTATAAAGATAATTTGAAACTTAAACAAAAATATTTGAAACAGAATGCGTAAAGTCTGTGTAAGAGTATTCATATTTTCAGACCCCTAACCAGGAAAAGCCGAAAGACACAAACAAATTTACCACCCATACTTATGGTGGTGCTGCGGTAGCGTTGTCGCCCAGAGTAAGACGTTGTCCTCTTCGATTCTCAGCTAAAGCGTCTTCTGTGTGGAGACATGCGTGAATGGGCGTACCTTCGTTGAAGGTTGTGCGTCAGGCCTGGCAAGTCAGTACGTAAAAATCTACTGCCAATCATTAGTGGACCAGAGTTCCACTGTGGCGACCCCTAACCGGGAAAAGCCGAAAGATACAACAACTTATAAATATTCCAGAAACTTACAGATCATCAAATATATGTTGAAAGTACACATATACCACCTAAATATATATATTTTTTGCTATTTAAATAGTCTGCTGCAACATTCTGTTTTGTTAATTGTCATTGGTTGTATGGGTGGTCAGGTGATGTGATTTGATTCTGTAAGCAAGATGCTGTGGAACATTCAAAACTCTGAGGAAGCCTTTAAAACACTTTTTGGACAAAAGAGCTTAACTAAATACAGTTCCTGACAATCTTTCCATGTTGCTTAAGTGCACTTTTTTTTTTTAATAAGTTTATTTAGTTTTCCCATTTAGGTGCATTTAAGACTTTATTTCCTCTTCACCCCCTACCTTCCCCCCTCACCATGTTTCCAGCTCTCCCATACCATCTTGAAGGCCTCTAGGGATTCCCTGTCTACCATCTGTTCTAAGAGTCCATTCCATGGCAATACAACCCTCTCTGTGAAAAAGTACTTTTTAGAGATCTAGGGTGTGATCTGCTTTCTGTATTTCCATCTTTCTTCTTTCCTTATGATCAGAATGACACCTTCACATTTCCCTGAAATAATCTTGTGCACCAATATCATGTTCATCATGTCTTTTCTGGACTAAAGTTAGAAGAGTTTTAACCTTCAACTCCATTCTATGGAGCTTTCTGGAAGATGTTCTCTGGATGCATCCTAACATCCTGATGTCCTTTTCCTCCTATGGCCATCAAGCTGCATGTAGTAATGAAAGCCCTATAGAGTACAGTTAACACCCCAGCATTCTGTTTGCCACAGCCACTAATACCTCACTCTGTTCCCTTAGGTGTGTTAAACATTCCAGATTCCTTTTTCCTGTTCTTCTGCCATCATTTCCATTCCCACAGTAGTGTCCAGACACTGCATGGAATCTGGCAGAGAAAATAACATTGCTGTCCTGTTTTAACAGATACCATCATATTTTGATCAGAAAACAAAAACTTTCTGTAGTTTTCTCTGAAACTTGAAGTAGACTAGAAGAGTAAATGTAAATGTTCACATAAAATAAATTATATTTGGTTGTCCTGTTTGTATAATAGACAGATAAAGAAAGAAACTGAACTGGAGTCAACTTTGGATCCTTTGGTGGGCTAAAAGTTATTGTCTGCATTCAGAAAACGTAGTCCGATTCTGGTAAGCATTTTGTCATGAAGAATGGCCATGCACAGAGGATAAGCAGCTCAGAGACGCACATACCGCTAATGAGGAATGCTGAGCAGCAGTGCTAGCCGCAGTAAATGCTAATGGCTTCATAACCAGGAGGTAAAGAGCAACAGTATATCAAACTGTGGGGAAAGTGTGTGCTAGTAAGGCAAATCAAGATGGCAGAGTGATTCATAAACATAGCCAAAAATCTGTGTTCATACAAAGAATTTGTGAAAAATATTAGGGGTTGTGCAGCATTATTTAATGCGCATCTGCAAGAAGATCTTATTGCCAGCACAAGCCATGATGGTGTTTATTACCCCCTTAAAGGCCATGTCATCTGACTTCACTTAACATTTCATGCACTTCACAACAATGACATTGTGAACTGGTATCATGTGAATAAGGACACTATGCGACAGATTGAGGGCATGTGTTGACCTCATCTGCAGTCTCATAGGAGCCATGGAGTACCTATGGCTTTATGTATACTAGCTACAGAGACCTTTAAATCACCTCCAGAGGATATGCTCCATCAGTATCTTGATGCTATGCTTCAGTATGTGGCAGAGCATATGTAGTTCCCATCTACTACAGAGGACAGGGGAACACCATGCAAGAATTTTACCATATGGCCTATTTTCCTGAGATACTAGGGCCATGGACTGCACCAACATTGAAACAAAGGCCCCATCTAGGGAACTGGGAAGGAAGCATGTGAACTGCAAAAGGTATCACTCCATCAATTGCCAGGTGGTTTGTAATGCACAGGGTACTGTCTACACTGGAATTACATGCCACCCAGGGAGTTATCATGACTCCCATATATGACACACCTATGACCTATAGAAACAGTTTGACAGGGGTGACTTTCACAAGGGCATTTTATTGGCTGTGGTGGATATGCCATGGAACCCTGGTTGATGACATCTATCTGAAATCCACAGAGTGAAGCAGATAATGGATACATCTATTCCCAATTGCAAGCAAGAATCATTATGAAACATGTGTCTGGGCTCCTGAAGTCATGGTTTTGTTGTATGGATTCATCCACTGGTGCCATGCAGTATGATTCTGGCACATGTGCACGAATATTTTTAGGATATGCAATGTTACACAATATCAGATTTAGCAGGCAGTTGTAGGAGGAGGAACAGTCCTACCAGACCAGGCAGTGGAGGCAGAGCCAAATGAAGATTCAATAGAGGGGCCAAGAGCAGGATATGATCATGTTAGATGGAGGTGGGTGCAGTGATATTGTCTGGCTGTACATAATTTTATTGTGGGAATGTGGTTTATTGTCTGCATGTACATTGTTTTATTGTGGAATGTGGTTTATTGTCTGGCTGTACGTCATTTTATTGTGGAATGTGGTTTATTGTCTGGCTGTACATCATTTTATTGTGGGAATGTGGTTTATTGTCTGGCTGTACGTCGTTTTATTGTGGAAATGTGGTTCATTGTCTGGCTGTACATTGTTTTATTGTGGAATGTGGTTTATTGTCTGGCTGTAAGTTGTTTTATTGTGGAATTAAAGAATTACACTCAGCAGCATGGTATTTCCTTCCAAAATGCTCTTTTTAACTGTTTTATGGTCGTTTTTGTGGTGAGAACTTTATTTCCCATTTTTCTCTTTTGCAGTGATATTGCATTGACAAAGAGGTGGCTGCTTGTACATAGCTTCAGGCCATAGCAAAGCAGATAAAGTACTGTAAAAGTGATGCATGAAAACCCAATACCAATCTATGCTTACCCATGCATAGGATGACAACACTGTACAACAGACATAGTCAACCCCATAGCAAAGTACAAAGGGCTGTGCACAGTTATCACTATGTGCAAAGGTGGAGAAGGAAGCATATGTGGATATCTTTTAAATGAGTGTTGAGGACAATTAAAAGCAAGAATTCAATTGTGAATATGGGCTTTGAGTGTGTGGGTGTGTGGAGGCATTAATTTAAAAAGTTTTGCAAAAGGCTAGTGTCACTGGATGTCTGCATGTGTGAGGTACTGGTGCCTGTGGTGGTGTGTGTGTGCACCTGCTGGAAAATAGTTTCAGCATGATTTGCAGCACTGTGGCTCAATTCAATATATGGTCCATGACATGGATAGTAGAGGGCTGAGCATCCTGTACATACACCTGCCCACAAAAGCTGGCTGTAACAAGGGTTGCAGTGGTTATATATTGGCCCTGGCCAGATGCTGGTGTGCTGCATGATTATGGATGACATCTATTAACTGACATGCCACTTTTGCGACTGACACAACCCAAGGGACATCCTCTCCTGGTTGTAGATACCTCCACAATTCAGCTTGACTATGGTCTCTGCTGTCCATGGCCATGATGGCCACCATCCATGGAGGTGGTGGTGGAATGGCTTCATCAATGGTGCACGATGCAAGGCAGGTCAGCTTGAGAGGACAAGGCACTTTCAAGTATGTGATTTAGTCTATCAACAATCACAGATGTAGGATATGTGAACTGAGAGTTCATGTTGCACACCCAACATCAGCCTTACTAACTTTGTCATGGCTGTGGTGGTACTAGCTTGTGCCTCCATGATGGTTCTGCTCATTAAATAGGTTGCTGCCATTGACAGAGAAACTTCAACAGGGGTATCCTTGTCTGCAGTAACCACCAGTACCCATTCCCCTGTATGTACCGTTCACCCAAAGGGACTAGGGGCAAATCTTGTCACATGTCCGGGAGGGAGAACTATACTTCCATGACTGCGTGTGCCCCCAGTAACCCATCCTTCCTGTGTGGTATGTGTCTCCAGATTGTCTGTAAGTATAGAATCTGGGTCTATGGTCTGTGTAGGGGAAACAGTGGTCACATTCTTTGTTTCAAACTCACACACTGCACTTCCTGCCCATGCCATCTCATCCCCACCATCATCATCAGAGGATGTAGATCATCCAATGCCAGGCAGTAGCAATCCAATGATGGTGTTTCGGGACAGAGAATCAGCTGTGAACACAACAAAGTACAGCAGCCTGTGCAAGTATGACCCAGCAGCAGAAGTATACATCAAAGTCAGGTGTAGGAATAGTAGCAATTGAAAACCAAACAATGAAATACCATATCTTGTAAAGATGGTCACACAGGTACAATCCCTGATGTTCTTGTATAACCCAAATCAGACAACTTTAATAACATGGCCAGTGAGCGATGAGTCAAGAAGAATTCCGGCTACCATTACAGAGGAAGAGCACTATGAACCTGGTGCACATCAAAGTATACCTGTACACTGACAGTTAGAGCATCAGCATCTTATTGCTACCTTTCTGATATGGGTTTGATCCCAGACCTCCATTATCCATTGTGCTATCACTGGTAATTTTGGCTGCAGTGGTTATACTTTTGAGCAAACTATCTATTACATTATAAAGGAAATGTACTTATGAGCTACATTTTTGTTAATGCATTTATATATTTCTCTCACCAACCTTTGTTATCACTATACTTCTTCTTCTGATGCCATTACTGTGTGGGTATGACTGGATGTTTCATCTGGATTGTACAATTAGCACAACACATTAAGGCTTTGCCTTTTAAACAGTTTGTGATGATGCCTGTGGATTTAATCCCCTCCTTGCCTGTGCAGTGTATTACCATTGAACATTAAGTATGGGTATTTGTTGTTCTTTTGAGTATAGTACCTGTCACATTATCATAACAAAGATGCACATGAATTGCATTTTTTCACCGTATCTATACTTCTCTCCCCCCACCCTCTTTATCACTATCTTTTGTATTACATACATACATTTATTTTATTAGATTTTGTTTTTCTCCATTTGTGTTATGGTTATATGATGCACATCTAGACCTGCATATGCTGATCCAGCAAGACCTGTCAAACCCACCACATGTGGCACCACCACCACCACAGCCACCTACAGAATCTGTGGGCCAGGCTGCTGTGATCACCTCCACATCTGTAACACCAGATGCAGTGAACACACCAGCTAGCCTTATGCTGGAGGTTGGGGTTGTTGCCCCAAGTGGCAGCAGTGCAAGTACAGATGACAGCTTTATGACCCAGTGGAAGGTCACAGACATCAAGGAGAGCTGAAAGACCAGAGTCTAGTTGCCTGCATCAGCCATGTAAAGAATCTCCACCTGCAGCTTATTGAGCTAAATCTCTTCCCCACACTGGTTCTTCCATTTGAACCAAGACCCAGAGGTGAGGGATCTCAAGGTGGCAAGTAAGCTCCCACTGGGTCACTGCTGGCAGGGATGGCAGTTATTCAGCTACATCCTATCCCAATCCTATTGTTACCCTCCATTTTGTGTCTATGCCAAGTCCTGCTTGTTGCCCCATCCTCCCCACCACCAGTGTCTTCCCTCTGTTTATAGGTTCATAGGAGGTTAATGGGGTAATGGCCCTAGGGCCTTTACATGCCTAGCTATGTTATACACATGCTCCCTAATTGAGCTTGGTTAGATGGTTATTATTCACAGAGTGAGTCTATGATCAACACCAACTGTCCCTGTCCATGAGTGACAAAAGTGCCACCCTCAGGGTGAATTTATCATCTCCCATACAGTTGTGTAGGCTGCACTTGAACAGGGTCATTGAGGAGCTTTGCTTCACGTGAATTAGGAGTTTATGCCAGAGGAGTGGCAATCTCTAGGAGATGCATCTGTTTCTCCAGCAAGTTCTGTTAATGTCATAGGCTAGGTTGAGATCCCTGGAGCAAGTGACTCTTGTCCCATTTGATTTGCAGATGTGCAACATTTCTATTAGGGCAGGGTCAGAGACTGCTCTGTAGGCCAGGCACAAGTTGCCTTTCAGCAGCCTGTAGGATACAGACTGGAGTGACAGGGTTTTCAGTCATTCCATGTAGGTCATTTTTTGGATGCATTGAATTTTCTTTGTGAGAAACCTCTGTGGTTTCTTCAGCTGGTGAGGTACATGCAAAAGAGAGCATTGTACTCTATTAGTCATCTGATGAGGGTCAAGTAGGGAGGAGTTATAGCATTCTTAGCCTTAGATGTGATGTCCTTACTTATGAGATGGCAACATAGAAGGCTTTCCTTACCATTGTGGACATATGATGATCGAAGTTTAGGTTGCTATCAACTTATATTCCCAAATTTCACACCACTGAGTTTGAGTGTAGGGGGCTGCTGTCAGTATTCTAATTTGCAGGGGCTTCTTGTTTGCCAAAGGGGATAATCATGCACTTTTTTGCATTTAGTTTTAGTCCATGCCTTTGGCACCAATGTGTTAGCCTCTTTTGTAATTTGTTAACATTGTTTGGGGATTCAGTTATTATGCCCAGATTGCAGTCATCAGTAAACCTGGTAAGCCACAGGCCATCTACTTTTGCCTGGACTTCCAAGAAACAGATTACAAATAGTAGAGGACCCAGCACAGATCCTTGTGGTATGCCACTGGTAACTGGTCTACTGGTAGTGGTGGAATCCCCAGCTTTGCGTTCTGCAGTGAGCCAGTTGACTACTCACCTAGTGAGGTATGGGTTAATCCCCAGCTAGGAGGGCTTTTTAATGATACCAGAGTAGGGGACTGTGTCAAAAGCCTTGGCTAAGTCCAGATAGACAGGATGTACGTTTTTGCCTTATCCAGGGCTTTGGTGGCATTGTCAAAGAAGTCCACCAGGTTCAATAAGCATCCTTACAAAGCCAAGCTGGGTCACCTATGTCCTTCAGATAAGGTCCATGATGATTCTTTCCATGGCCTTGCAGATAAAGCTGGTTAGGCTTATGAGTCTATAGTTAGGGCCAGTTGATGAACCCCCTTTATGCAAGGGGATTACCGTTGCTGTTCTCCACTCTGCTTGAACGAAGCCAGTATTCAGGCTGTGGTGCCAAGTGGTTCTGCTAGGTCTTATTTTAGATTGTTTAGTAAGGAGCCTGGGATGTTATCTGGTCACATAGAGGCTGGGTTTTTGGCCTTGGAGACTGCAGATTTGACTTTCTCTTTGGAGATACTAAGTAGAAGACTGGTGCCAGGTATGCTTTGGGGTATGGCTGATGAGGACAGGGGCTGAAGTTTGTGCCAAATCTGTCAGATAGTAGGTGGGTAATTTCCTCAGCTTCAGTATGAGATGTACTGTCCACTATAAGTTCAGCACTTTTTACATTTCAGACATAGCTAAATAATGCCTTATGATTGTCCTTAGCTAGGGAGGCTACTTTAGCTTCATAACTAGCTTTAGAGGACTTTACAAGACTTCTGATTTGCTTGCCCAAGCTATGGATGGTATTTTCTTCTGCTGAGTAACTTCCCTCTTGCTCTTAGACATCAGTTTCTTCCTTTTTGTTGTATAATAATTTATACTTGAGGTCCACAAGGGTGACCTGTTTCTTCAGGAGGTTTTAATCCGGTAAGGTATAGCCGAGTCTATACATTTATTTAGGTGGTTATACAGGGCATTTGTGTACTCCTCTGCATAGGAATCATTGCTGGCTGTATTAGCAGGGTGATTAAAACTTTTTATACTATCGCCTAGTAGGCTGTAGTTGGCTTTGGAGAAGTTTTGTTTTCAGTTTATTTTTCCTGTGGGAGTGTCAGGTCTGATCATTACTTTGGAAGAGACAGATTTATGGTCTGACCTTAATAGGGAGGGCAACACACAGCAGGTAGTGTAGTGACCCCCCCCATGTTGGTGAGTACTAAGTCTAGGACATTTGAGCTCCTTGTGGGGTGTAGACTAGTCGTCCCAGGGCATTTGTATTGACAAAGGCCAGGAACATCAGGGCGAGCAAGTTTTTGCTTGTTTATGTTGCCCAACTGATGGAAGGATAGTTGCACTCTCCCATGGCCAAAGTGATTAGCTGTTTAGTGAGTGACTAGTAAGTCCAGGTAGATGGTGTGCTTCTCGTGGTTCATGGTGGGGGGCCTGTAGCTAGAAATGATGTGGAGGGGTGTTTTTCCTCTAGTTAGTTGGACCTGGAGTAGCTCAAGAGAGTCATATTGTGAAATCAGTCTTGAGGTGCATTTGGCTTTAATGAAGATGGATACACCTCTACCTTTGGTTCTTTCATACTCGTTTTAGGGGTCTGGATATGTGGAAGGCATGGTAGCCTTGCACAGTTGGAGTGCTCCCTGTGGCCTTGAACCATGTCTCAGTGACTGTACAGATGTCAGCATCTTCCAAGGTGAGGAATGCTTCCAGGGGGTGCAGCTTCTTGTTTAGACTCCTAGCATTAAGCAACATAAGCTTGAGTTTGTCTTGAAGTGGATTTTTTTACATCAGAAATGTTGTTGTTTTGACATTGCCTAAAAAAAGCACTAAGGTGGAGGAAAGCACCTTTGACAGTAATCGAAAGCCTAGAGAAGACAGGTGAAGACCATCTCTGTCAACCATGTCTTCCCAGGCTGACAGATGCTGAATCCCCTGGATTGACACCAGTAGCTAAGCCAATTGTTGAAGCCAATCATTTTTTGTCTATATTGTGGCATCATCCTGGGTGAAGATAAAATGCTGTTTAGGGCTAGATAACATACCTGCCTGAGACACATAATCTGACAGTTCAGCCATGCCTGTCCATATAGTCCAGAGAAGTACATCTTAAGTTATTCACCCCAAAATATACTATGACAGAGTCTTAATGGTAATTGTTGTTGAGCGACTTGAGTGAGTGTGTGATTTGATGGATCCTGGCACCAAACAGACAGCTGTCCGTGACCTTGTCCTTGTCCAGCTTGGTGAGGGAGACATCTGTGTGTCTCATTATGGAGTCACCTATGACCAGGACATTTGCTTTGGAGGTGTTTTGCCTTACGGGCTTATTTTCTGTGACACTGATGTGTGTGTTGTTATGTGTAGTGAATTCTGTTTGCTTTGCAGTGTGTGCACATGGTTTGTGCTTGGAAGGTCTCTGATTTTTGGCAGGCTTCTATTGAGTACCTCCGTATATATGGGTTTATGTGTTGTGACCTTGTTTTGTGTGAGATGTGATGCGTGTGTGCTGACAACCTATTTGATGTCCAGTTTATTGTTATTTGAGAGAACTGATTCCAAATTCATAGTATAATTACATCTCTCATATATTGTATTTGTTTGTTTTAGGAGTAAGCTGTCAGTATACCTGAAGCAACTACAGCTTTGCCTCAGGATGCCCATGTCAATCAGGCTGGCCCGAGAAATGGTTGGAAACTGACCATCCATTGTGGGAGGTTTTTACCATAGCTACTGTTGGGGAGTGGGCTAGTTTGACCAGATTTTGCTATTCTGTTGAAGGCTAGTGGAGAAAACTATAGCAACACTTTTCAGTGTGCAACTGAGTTTCCTGCAATGCAGCCGGGAAGCTTGGGAGGGTTCAGTAAGAGATGTTGAGGGTAAAATTGTCTTTCAAGGTGTTTGTGTCTATAGAGGGCACTTCTGAACCTTGTGGCATGGTGTGCAGCTTCACACAAATGTGAGGCTTAAATACATTAAATACTTTTAAGCTAAACTTCCAATGGGAAAACACACAATGAGCGTTCCTCCAGTAATCTCCAACTTAGATGAGGTTCAGACTACACACTTCTGCCACACGGTTGCAGGCAGGGCCCTCCTAATGTAAGATGGCTGGAATCGTGCTCAAGTGTAACAATACACTCTAGATTCAGCAGATCTGGATCTAGTCTATGCTATGTACTAGCTACTTAAAGCAACAGAACAGATTTCTTAAAGAAAAGAAAAATACTTATTTTTTAATTTTAGCAATGGATGGTTTGAATTTCAGCAGAATCTCTCTTCAGACCTCTGGCAAAAGTCACCAAATGTTGAGTGGCTCTGGTTAGATGACCTGCAGTGGTACTACCCTCTGCATAAACTGGCAGTTTTTCAAGCAGCTATGCACAGTGGGAGACTATGGAGACTATGGATCACTCCAAGCCTCTTGGAAACTTATACAGGTGTAATGTTCACCATTTTCCTTGCTTTTCCATGTGAACACATCTCAGCAATGTGTGGTGTCACCACAGATTTGGCTGCAACTACAGCTGAGGTATTTAATAAGGTCACTTTTTTGCACCGATTTCCCTCAGTCTTTATTGTTAATGAGCTTCAGGCCTCATTACACAAAACAAGGAAAGCAGCAGCGAGATGGTTAGACTGCATCTGCCATTTTTCTGAGTCCTAGACATTGTTTGCAGGGATGTTTGAATGGAAGTATAATTGTTTCATTATCCTACTTTTGTTATATGTGTGCCATGTTCAAGTCAGCTGCTATATGTAAGTTCAATCAAGACATAACACAGCAAATGTGATTCAAGCCCATGAATGCTTTTCAGGTACAAAATGAAATAAATGTACTAACTTATTGTTTGGTAAGCAGCGCAGTAGAATGAGCCAAATCATGCTCATTACGGATAAAACCTAAGCACAAGGCAACTTATAATGTTACTGAGTGCAGGAAAACAAGAAATACAGACTACAACACAAACCATAAGCATTGCAAGAAGTCATGTTTAACTGAGCTATAAATCTAACCTTTTAATTTCCATTAGCTGTTGTGTCACAGTCATACATATCCAGGGGATTCAAGTCCATCTTTCACCCTGAAAAAATACAAAACTAAATAAGCTATAAATGTTATAATTTCACATAGTTTTAATTATATAATGTGTTGTGATAATGTGAGTCCAGATACAGAAAATGAAATGTAATCCATCAGCATAATAAAAGTGCAATGAAATGGATTATTAGCTTGACAGTCAATGCTGAATAATATAATAAACGGCCTAATTAAATATGACTAGTACTGTTAAATGTTTCATTTTCTGAAACATAAAATATGATGAAATGTAGGGTTATCTGGGAACATATTAGGGGATATTCTGAAACATGACAAATACTGTCAGTAGAGAAATATGCCAAAATAAATAAGTAAAAGTCACTTCTGTATGGAGGTATCATATGCGAGAGGTGTGATGAAGGGAATGTTTTTTGTGTAGATGCTGAGTGAAAATATTTAATTTCTCCATACTATGTAGCTGTGTAATTCAACTTAAGTCATGACACTGTCATGGTTTTCAGAATGTTAGTTATTAATTTATTTGTCATTTGAAATGGGTAGGTGAACAAATTATACCTATTTTCAGATATGACCTACAAAGTGAAAAGTCTTAGTAAAGAAGTATTTAAGAAATACTTAGCAGTGCATGTATGTCCTCCACAAACTCTGTTACTTGATATAATTTGTATGATTCGACTATGAAATGCCGACTTCCTTAAAGCCGAAGAACTGGAAAGATAGAAAAAATGCCTAAAACTTAGAAAGGTGAAAAAAATTAGTCAGCCCCCCCCCTATATTCCAAACATATAGAGATACCAACTTCGTGTTCACACCAACTTGAACAAGATGGAAATCTTCCAAACCAAACAAATCATTGCTGGCACCCACTTAGAAACTACACCAGCAATGATTTCTGATGGGAGACAACATTCAGTGTTACGCTTTTCATCTTTATTTTCTAAGTGCTACTGATGCTCGAACAATTTCACCTCGAGTGACTATAGGGACGTCCGTTTATATTAATGATGCCTACTCTTATTTCCGTACTTATCTTCTTCATTTCACAATCACCTGCATACAACCACTTAATGCTTTTTTTAATTCCTCTATCTTAACCTTTTCACTTCATCTCATTTTAATTTTTCATCTACAAATTCCTATCTCTTTACTAAACCTTCTATATAGCTGATTATATCAAAAAGAAAATGAAACAAACTGATGAAAAAGAAACACAAAGGCAAAGGACAAAGTGCACTCTGACAAAAAAAACAATAAAATAGTACAGTAATTTAAGGAAGTAAAGTTAGCGCTTTCATACAGGTCAGTACCTGTACTTCTTCAGAAAGAAAAACAAAAAGAACCAACTTACCTAAATACCTTACCCCAACAGGTAACCACACCTGCCAAAAGTCACATGATTAATTAACTTCAAAACTTTTTCTGAAATTCATTCTTCAAAACTCATTCTTTAAAATAATACAATTAAAGAAATTACAACAATAAAATTATCTTAATATGTCACTAATACACCTGAAAAATGTATAACAGTAAAAAATCCTCCATTAGGGGTGGGAGTGACGGATGCGTTTAAGGTGGAGGTGAGGTTACATCAAGGATCAGCTCTGAGCCCTTTCTTATTTGCAATGGTGATGGACAGGTTGACAGACAAGATCAGACAGGAGTCCCCGTGGACTATGATGTTTGCAGATGACATTGTGATCTGTAGTGAGAGTAGGGAACAGGTGGAGGAGACCCTGGAGAGATGGAGATATGCTTTCGAGAGAAGAGGAATGAAGGTCAGCAGGACTAAGACAGAATATATGTGTGTGAATGAGAGGGAGGATAGAGGAATGGTGAGGAAGCAAGGGATAGAGGTGGCGAAAGTGGATGAGTTTAAATACTTGGGGACAGTAGTTCAGAGTAGCGGTGAATGTGGAAGAGAGGTGAAGAAGAGAGTACAGGCAGGATGGAGTGGGTGTAGAAGAGTGTCAGGAGTGATTTGTGACAGACGAGTACCAGTAAGAGTGAAAGGGAAGGTCTATAAGAGGGTAGTGAGACCAGCTATGTTATATGGGTTGGAGACAGTGGCATTGACAAAAAGGCAGGAGTTTGAGGTGGATATGGCAGAGTTAAATATGTTAAGATTTGCACTGGGTGTGACGAGGTTGGACAGGATTAAGAATAAGTATATTAGAGGGTCAGCCCAGGTTGGAAGGTTTGGAGACAAAGCCAGGGAGGCAAGATTATGTTGATTTGGACATGTGCTGAGGAGGGGTGCAGAGTATATTGGGAAAAAGATGCTAAGGATGAAGCTACCAGGTAACAGGAAAAAAGGAAGGCCTAAGATAAGGTTTATGGATGTGGTGAGAGAGGACATGCAGGTGGTTGGTGTGACAGAGCAAGATGCAGAGGACAGGAAGAAATGGAAACAGGGAATCTGCTGTGGCAACCCCTAACGGGAACAGCTGAAAGAAGATGATGATGAGGGGTGGCCCTATTTCATTATGGTTGGAAAGGTGTGAACTTTTCTGGCAACTTAGGTGGAATGCCTTTAGGTATCCCGGTATTAATGATGTGTGCTATATAGCTTGCATTTTGAAGCTAAGGAGTTTACTCAGATAGGAATTTTTCTGGTATATGTAATTAATATATCATATTTTAAATGATGGTTCATAAGTGACTTCTTATGTGATTTAATATTTGTAGATTTTAGTGTATGTTTTTTTACTTACTTATTTATTCAACCATATTTTACACTTGTATATTTGTATTTATTTATTTTTATTTTTATTTATTTATTTTACATTTGTTAACCGGGCTAGTCTGGCTGGATACATGTCCATTTTCAGCAGAGGCCCGAGGAGAAAAGCTCCACTATTAGACTAATACACTATAATATATGAAGTCATTAATAATACTATCTATACAAATAAAACTAAAAACTAATATAGTATAATACGGCAAAATACAAATGCAAATACATTTTTCATGTACAAATATGACTAGATGACAATCAAAATTCAGTCAGGGGCTGAGGAGAAAAGCTTCAGTATCAAAAACAATTTAAAGTTAAAACAATATCCATAGTAGCTAGTCATGACAACAAAAAGGTCTTGGCTGAAAGCATAAAAGAGGTTAATATATAGTGTTAAACAGGCAGGTTAGTAGTGTAAAAGATATTAAAAGGTTAGAGATAGGTAAAAGGCAGAAATGATGTAAAGAGAAAGGAAATAATAAAGTACAGTTACTGTTAGGTATAGGAATTCTGGACTTAGTGAGGCTAAGGAACAGGCAGTAGGTAAAGGAGAGGGGGAAAAACAAAGATGGTGAGAAATATAAAAGGTAGCAGGATTATAGGAGGTCAGCTAAAAGACGCAAGAGACAGAAAAAACAGAGTGGTCAGAGGGGGAGTCAATACAGAACTAAGAACAGAAGAGTGAAGGTATAAAAAAGGGACTGTGGAAGTCAGTTTAAGTTAGAACAGAGGAGCAAAAGTACACAGGAGCAGACTGGGGAGAGTAATAAATTTGCTGAGGCCAGTCAGGATTAGAGCAGGGGCATAGCCAGTGAGTTATTAGGTGAGTTTTCATCTGTTTTTTGAAAAGATGGCATGAGCCTAGGGAGGTCAGTTCTGTGGGGAGTTTATTCCAGTAAGAACCGACAGTGTTTGCAAATAAGGAATCACCTGACTTATTATGAGATTTCAAAGTAGTAACTAGTAGCTTGTTGGCTGATCTAAGTGTAGTGAGATTTTTATAAGGAGTGATGAGTTTATTTAGTGTGGGTGTGTTGGAGGGGTAATGTAAAATTTTAAAAGTGATGATTAGTTGCTGAAGTAGTATTAGGTTTGGAAGTTCAAGCCAGTTTAGTTTCTTTAAGTTAAGACAGTGATGAGTTTGGAATAGAGAGCCAGTGGCAAATCTGGCTATACTGTGGTAGGCGGTATTTAGTTTTTGAAGATTAGCTTTAGATATATTGATAAAGGAAGGAGAGGCATACAATAATGTAGAAATGAGGTGAGTTTGGGCGAGAGCCACTCGGGAAGTGGCAGTAAGGAAGGGCTTAAGTCTGTAAAGGGCACCCATCTTTTTATTGACTGACTTGATAGTTAAGTCAATGTGATAGTCAAAATTTAGCTGATTGTCTATGGTTACGCCTAGCAGTTTAGTGGAAAAGTCAGGTTGGATGACAGTGCCATTGCACGATACAATGGAAAAAGTGATAGGGGTGGATTTTTATGTCTTTCAGGATAGGATTTTCATCACGGATTTCTTACTGATTTTTTTACCTCTCAGGTCAGATTGTTCTGCATCAGTAATGCGATCTTGGCGAACAGTCTCAAACCAACCACTGTTCATTTCCTGAAGCAACTCAGCGTGCACTTCATAAGAATGAGGATAAGTCTTGTATCCATGTCATCCAGGAGAACAGTGAAGCAGTTCCCAGACTCCAGGTGTTGTTCACCATGGCTTGAATCACCCTTTCTGTCTCCCATCATATAAACCAAGCATAAGCAACATTTTCTGCTCATCTAAGTGCTGAACACATTGTTAGGGTGTCACCTGAGGCCAGGTCTGCCCAAGGCCTAGGGAGTTTTCATTTCTACCATTTAATAAACATTTCCTGTACTAGCCACCTATTGTTTTACTAACATGTCCAGGTCCCAAACTCTCCACAACAGGTTATGAAACTCTGGTTCCATACACCAAAGAACCGAGTCTTGACTGTGATGCAAGTGACCAGGATTTGATTAGTGGTCCTGGCACTAGTAGAGCACGGGAAAGAGGGGGAAGAGAGAAAAGAGTGGAGTGCTCACCTCCTACAGGGTATGAGGGTATGGTAAGGGATGTAACACTCACAGAGGCAATGACTGATGTGATTTCCTTGATGGCAAGCAGGGTAACTAACACTCATGCATTCTGAGTAGGGGCATGTCTGTCTGAGGGGAGACGCCCCTTGTGTTAGAAGTGAGGGATTGCTCTTAAGTGAAGCCCATTGCATATCCTTTCACCAGTGTTGTGCCAGGTACACATAAAGGCTAAAGAAGTATGAAAAAATATCAAGCCATGGTTCTCTGAATGATGCCCCCTCCTGGTTGACCCTCACCACTATGATGGGGAATGAATTGTCTGATTGGTCAGGGGGTACAGGGGCAAAAAATATGTACATGCGTGCACACACACACACACACACACACACACACACACACACACACACACACACACACACACACGTGCGTGCACATGCACACACACGCACACACACACAATAACATGATATGACCCTGAGATCCATGCTCATTTATGTGACATCTTGTCAAGAGCATCATTGCTTTACCTTTTTCAGGATTAACTGGTGTTCAGTTAAAGAAAAATGTAAAATTACTTACTGTTCACTATACATCTTATTGTCTCATATGAAGTGACAACCAGTTATTTCTCAAACAAAATAATATGGTATGTGAGAGATGTATTTGCACAGTGTCACTGGAGGCAAAGCTCTCACATTAAAGCGCTCTTAATATCAACAAGGTTGTCAGTAGTACACATGCTGCACCCATCATACACAATTCAAAGCAGACACATAGACCCACATATGCTGAGGCACTTAAATGTAACCTTCTTAAACCGCAAAAACCTCCTAGATGAAGTACAAATAACAAATACCCCCTGCAGCTCCAATTGCACTCTTTCAAAACAGCACTCACATCAACATATACAGACAGATCTCATGAGCCTCTATTTCTATGCCCATAAGGTAAGCCACCACACAATCCAACATTCTTGTCATTGGAGAGTCCATTGTGAGACACACTGATGTCCCTCTCACCAGGCTGAATAAGGAGAAAGTCACAGTCAGTTGCTTATCAGGGGCCAGGATCTGTCACATTACACATGCACTGAGGTCACTGGATCATGAGTACCAGTATGACTCTTTCATAGTGCATGTGGGTGTAAATGACCTGAGATGTACCTCCCTAGACTATATGAAGAGAGGCATCATGGAGCTCTTGGAATATGTGTCATGGAGCTCTTGGAATATGGTATGAACTTAGTACTGGGCGACATTTTATCTTCTCCAAAGAAGATGCCACAGTACAAACAAAAGATGACTGACTTTAATAATTGGCTTAGTTTCTGGTGTCATTCTAAGGTGGTACAACATGTGTCAGCATGGAAGGAGATAGTCACAAACCGCATTGCATTGCCAGGGATGGTCTGTACCTCTCCCATCTAGGCTTTCTGATATTAGCTACAACATTGTCGTAACACATAGTGCCTTTTTTTAGGCAATGCCAAACTGAAAGTACTTCTTACATAGAAAAATCAAAACCAAAAAAATCTAAAGGTATTACTGCTCAATGCTAAGAGTCTAAACAAAAAAAAAATCCACTCCCTAGAAGCTCTCTTCACCTTAGACAATGCTGACATCTGTGTGGTCACTGGTACATGGTTTAAAGCCACTGACAGTGCCAGGTTAGAATACCTTCCACCAATTTAGACCAGCTACTAAACAGACAAGGGACTACAGTTGGGTGTGTCTCAATTTATATCAAAGATAAATATAGGTCAAGGCTGGTCAAACAGGACAATGCACTTGAGCTTCTCCAAGTTCAAATTACTTCCTTGCAAGCTATAGGTCCCCATCAATGCCCCATGAAACCCATGTATTTAAACTTATTGGAAACACTCACCATCCAACCAAATATCATATTCACGGGCAACTTTAATTACCCCCCTATTAACTGGGAATCATATACCACACCAAGTGTTTAGGCACAGAGACTCTTGGATTTTGTCAACACAAACTGCCTGGACCAGATTTCCAGTACATTGACCAGGTGTACTGGATGTAGTCCTCACTAATATGGGAGAGTGCTGCACACCCTCTAGTGCAATGTCTTCTCTGGCAAGGTCAGACTGCAAAATAGTCTCCTATGAAGTAAAAATAAAACCTGGAATCCCAGCTAGGCTTGGAATATTCAGGAACTACTGTAAGGCTAACTTCCTATTATTAAGTTATAACATGGCCCAATTTCAAGCCCCATAAACCCTGAGAACACTGCTGCCTACACAGAACTCTTCACAGAAACCCTATAGAAGCATGTTAATACCTGCATAGAGGCAGCTGTATCCACCAGGAAGACGTACAGAACTAACTCAAAAAACAAGCCACCCTGGTGGAATCACAAAATAAATCAAATGCATAACAGGAGGAAGAAAATCATGGCAAAAATTAGGAGATGCAGCACCCAACAGGATAAAAGCACTCTCGTCAAACTAAACAAACAACGCAAAGGACAAATAAAGTCTACCAAAGCCAAATTTGAGGTAAGTTTGGCCTTCCAGGCCAAAGAAAAATTAAAAGCATTCTTTAACCATGTTCACAACCTCAAAGGCAATACACAATTGTGTGCAGAGCTCATTGCAAGTGGAGCCACCTATACTGAGGCAGAAGATATAGCAAACCTCCTGGCTGATAAATTCAGCTCCAACATTACTCCTCTCTGCCCCTCAGCCTCCCCTCAGGAAATATCATCAAATATAACTCTCCCTACTACCACTAAGGAACAGGTCTTAAATGCTCTCTCTAAGACCAAGAACACTGCATCAATGGGCCCAGACAATATCCCAGAATGCTTTCTAAATAGCATGAAACATGATGTATCAGGGCCTCTGGAATTACTATTTAACCTTAGTCTCCAAACAGGCTTCGTGTCTCATGAATGGAGAAAGGCAACAATCATCCCTCTGCACAAAGGTGGGCCGTCTACAGACCCTGGAAACTACAGACCCATAAGTCTCACTAGTCTTATATGCAAAGCCATGGAAATAATTACCATGGAGATGATCACTAGAGATATTGTAAACCTCCAGACACTGGACCCAACCCTGTTTGGTTTTGTCAAGGGCAGATCATGCCTACACAACCTGGTGGACTTCTTTGAGAAGGTCACCAAAGCAATGGATGAGGGCAAAATCATTCACACTGCCTACCTTGACCTGGCCAAGGCATTTGACACAATACCCCACTTGGACATAGTTGACACACTCAAGAGGTTAGGTATAAACCCACATGTCACCCAGTGGATAGCCAACTGGCTCACAGACAGGACCCAGGAAGTTAGAACTGAGGAGTCTACCTCTACAAAGAGGTCAGTCACAAGTGGAGTCCCTCAAGGATCAGTCCTTGGACCACTCCTATTTGGCATTTACTTCTCAGAAGTCAAGGGTAATGTCAGTGGTTTCTGGCTGACAAAATTTTCAGACAATTGTAAATTAGGAGCTGTCATTGAATCTCACACTGACACAAATGTTCTCCAGGTGTGGCTGACAGACAAACAAATGGTGTCAGAGCCATAGACTAAACTAAATGCCAAGAAATGAATAATAGTATGCTTTGGGAAGTCATCCATCCCTGGTAACTATCATATTGACAACACACCCCTTAGAGTTGACCCAGTAGTCAGGAACTTAGGGACACACATAGATAGTAATTTAGCCTTTGGTCATCACGTATCTACAGTGGTGAGGAAATAATTCTGTGTTGAGCAACTTATAAACAAAGGTATGGCATCTAAGTCCAAGGAAGTCATTGTTCCACTGTATTTGGGATTCATCAGACCAATCATTGAGTACAATTCCCCCTTTGGTATGTACCTAACCAGGCATATCCAACAACTAGAATGTCTACAGAGGTTCCTCACTAAAAGAATACGTAAAAAGCATAAGTAATATGTTTTCCTACAGACCACCTCAAGGCCTTATTCCTGTATTCTGTCTCCTACAGGCTTTTGAGGGGAGATCTATGACTGGCATACAGGGCATTATCAGACCCCACTCTGATGGACCTCCTGCATATATAAAACAAACAGTACCAGAATTACCAGTTCTAAAGACTTAAACCTTGGCTGTGATATAAATAGGACCTGCTGGAGAGATAGGTATGTATCCCAGAGACTACCCCGTCTATGGAACCGGCTCCCCATCCATGTGAAGCAGAGTTCCTCCTTAACCCAATTCAAGTGCAACTTGGACAACTGGATGGAAAAACAGAAATTCATCCCTGGTTTGGCATCTATGTCTCTAATGCAAACAGGTAACCTGTAAATGGTTCATCTCCCAGGCCCATGCTTACACTTATCAAGGGTATCAGAACTTGTCAGAGATTTGGGATGCATGGCTAGTCTTAAAAAGGCCCTTGTGGTCATTAGCCTAGTAAACACCTATGAACCTATGAGCCTATAAGGTTTTTGCACGGACATAAAACATCTGTTGGCTAGCTCATTAATATTTTAAGATACATACCCAATATTCTACATCCCCATTTCTAATTTTAAAACATATATACTTAAATCACTAAATAAGTAATTAGATTTGTCTTTGTTAGGATTCAAACCTGATTCTGTGGTTTAACATCTTAAGCAGGTAAATTTATTGGTTGGGAATCATGGTTCCTGACCATAATTCTCAATGTGTCCTAAGACAGTTTCTGTAACAACAGTTTATGGTAGTTCATCACGATATAAAGAATCAATAAGACTGAACTATGGATGTAGCCCAGATAAACCATAACATGAAGGATTACAATTATTGAAGTATCCATGATCTTCTGAGAAAGTGGCCTTTGTAGACAAGAAAGGTAATGAGCACCTATCATCAAGACCTAGATGAGTGTCAGATTGTATGCTGTGCAAATACAGAGTGTCATCACTTTGAAGTGCAGGAATAATTAGAAATGCATGATGAAAGCAGGCCTGATACCATGGTACTGTAACCTTTCCACTTATCTTTTTATCATGTCTGGCACTGGCTTCTGTTAAAATAACCTAAGTAGAATATTGGAGTCATATAAATAAATCAGTTGACACTTCCTGAAAAAAACTTAGATCATTCTTGAAATCAGCTTGTTATTTGATCCAGCCCAAAAGCAGCTTTTGCACATGCACAAAATGAACAGCATCAGAAACACTAGATCCAGGAATTTTAATTTTGCATGTGATATAAGTAGAATGTGTTGGCAAGACAGATATGTATCCCAAAGAATATCCATACTCTGAAACAGGCTCTCTGTCCATGTGAAGTAGAGTCCATTCTTAATGCTATTCAAACATAACCTTGACCATTGGATTGGGAATCGTAAATTCCCCCCTGGTCTGGTCACATGTGTCTTACAGACCGAGGCTGACAGTAAACATTCACTAACTAGCATAATCCCCACACACAAAACCTTTTGCAACCGCTTAGCTAACATGCTCCTACTGACTAACATACCCCAGCAATTTAGATGCACACATTACAAGGGGATGCATTTGGGTTGGGCTGCGTGGCTAGGCTTATAACAGCCCTGGTGGTGTTAGCCTAGTATATTCCTATGAACCTATGCTGCAGTATATATTGAAAATGAGGAGTGTGTAAAACATTTTTTTTTCCTGTTTAGACTGGTTATTCCTCAGCCAGTCTTGTCTGAGGAGGTTTGGAACATCACCTTTATTTACAAAGCATGGCAGGATTACAAGATTTTCTTATATTTTAACACTGCTTGCTGAGCTTCCATGAGAGCTGTGATCTCTGTTGTATAGATGCACACAATGGTCAGTGTTTTGGTGAGTGTATGGTTCTCATCTTCCTAGTAAGTATGTTAACATATCAGTGGTGCAGAGACCCCATTTCATATTCTATTTTAAAACCAGTCTTGTGCATTGTGATAGCTCACATGGGGACCATGAAGTGATCACTGAGGCTGTACACCGTGCACTGATGTAACATAAGGCATCACTGTGGCTCCGTGGTTAAGATCTTTGACTCATAGTTTTGGAGTTCTGTCCTGGTCTCCATTTACTTTCTTTGTGGAATCGACATGTTCTCCCTGTATCTGGATGAGTTATCATTTGGGTGCTCTGGCTTCATCCCTAAAACATACAGGTTGATTGGTTACTCTAAAGAGACTATGTATACTAAATATATCCTTGCCAGTGTGACCATTAATGCAGGCTAAGCACAAGGACCCAAGGACTCAAGTGTTTAGTCTCACAGCGAGGTTTCAAGTGGGAGTGGGCATGCATCAGGATTCAGTAGAGTCCACTGCTGTTCATGCTGGTGATGGACTACATTAGCAAACAGGTTGGAAGAGGACTGATCAATAATGCACTCTTCCATCAACACCAAATCACTGAAAACCACTGTATAATGGTGAAGAACCAGATGCAGCAAATATCTCAAATGTTTATTTACATCAAAATGTATACTGAGCGCTTTTGTCCTTTATAACATTGAGAACGGACTTCATCAGAGTATACAGTGACAGACCAGTAAAGTTGATGAATGCAGATGATGTGGCATTACAGGCAGACTTTGCACACGAACTTCAGCAAAGGATAGGGGAATGAAATGCAAAACTAAAGACACACTGGATGAAAGTGAGTATAGACAAAACAGTTGTAATGGCAGCAAATGGGTGAAATTAGAAGTTGAGAATTTAGATAGAATGGAAAATAATGGAACAGGTTAACAGCTTCAAGTATTTGGGAGAGGTGATCAAGCAAAAGGGAGGTCTAAATGAGGAAGTCAAAGTTTGAATCAGAAGGGCTGCAACCAACTGGCACAGAGTGACAAGGGAAGTCCATCACAAAAGAATGCCAAAGAAACTGAAAAGTAAGCTGTACAAAACTGTGGTGTGACTAGTCCGACTATATGGTACAGAAACTTGGGTAGTGAAGGCAGAGCAGTTGAGGAAGCTAGAGGTGATGGAGATGAAGTGCCTCAGACAGGTGGTAGGATGCATATTGTGGGACAGATGAAGAAATAAGGACATCAGAGCAGAAGTCAAAGTAGCTTCAATTACAGAGAAGGTAAAAGAGAGCAGATTGCACTGGTTCAGACACGTGTACAGAAAGCAGAAGACAATCTGGTGAAGAAGATTTCAGACAGACAGGCAGTAGCCAAGAGCAAACAAGGATGTCCAGCAAAGAGATGGAGAGATTGTTAGAGAAGACCTGTAACAACTGAGAAGTACTGTTGAAGAAGGTAAGAGAGTGGCATGGAATCGAGAGAGATGGTAACAGATGACACAACACCCCGACCCATGTAGAAAATGAGAAAAAGGAGGATGATGATGATTATCCTTGCCATTGTGGCCCATGTTATGGCTGAAAATATTCATGATGACCTGTTCACTTAATTTCATCTTCTGTGCCTTTGGCCCCTAAGTGATGTGCAGGCTTGAGTTTTATTTTTTTTTAAGTTTCACATTCGTTACTATGAGCAGTAAGACATACCATGAATGGCTAACCTCTTGTGATAGTCCTTTCAAATTCAGAGTCACCCCGTCATATTATATGGGTAGAAGAATTACCATAGTAAGCTGTCCAACCAACCATGCTGTAAGAAAATGAGGCAGTCCAAGGGAGCAGTTAATGCTAATTAGCCATGTATTGTCCCCCAGAAATGCCTGTGGTAACTCATTTACACTGTCAAGCAATCAGAGAATTACATGGCTGTGTAAATATCATGGCCAGCAGTGAAAAATGACCTCTGCCAAAATACCACAGTCAGCTATTGTATTTAATAGGAAAAGCCACTTTGCAGGTACATTTACAAAAGTTCGGCACAGAGGTGTTGGTGGGGTTGGGTGTGAATGCCTGGGAGAGTGTGTGTATGTGGGCATGAATGTCTGAATGTGTGTGAGACAGTGTAAGGGGGCTGCCTGTGCCAAGTGTTAAGCATGTTCCACTAGAGGTAATTATCACTACAAAATGATTTTGCACCAGTACTAATAAGGAACGGTATAATGACATGTAAATTATCCAGTAATGGTTTCTCTTCATTGTGGATAAACATGTCTGTAAAATGCATTTTCTACAATCAGGGAAATTGATTTAACTGTGGTAGGCTCTTTACACAACAGCAATAGCATTTTTCTGAATACCAGACCCAGATTTTTCTTGTGCGTTTTGTTGTAGTGTTAACTCAAAGTTTTTTCCTTTAACTTTTTACCATGTGTTGACTTGTTTGTCTTTTTCATGGTATATCTTTTTATGGCCATGATGATGGTGTTCCTTAAATGCACAGCTGGCTCTATAATATGTTCCCTGATATATATATATATATATATATATATATATATATATATATATATATATATATATATATATATATATGTGTGTGTGTGTGTGTGTGTGTATATATATATATATATATATATATATATATATGTGTGTGTGTGTGTGTGTGTATATATATATATATATATATATATATATATATATATATATATATATATATGTGTGTGTGTGTGTGTGTGTGTGTGTGTGTGTACATGCAGTACTCAGTGGTGGTAATGGCCAGATTTTCTTGCTTATTGATAGTCATGTGGTAATCTGTTTCAAACAATACTTTTGTTTTCTCCAGACTTTGTTCAGTTTTCACAACAGTTTGCTTGACCTGTGTTTTTTCCAAAAGTTTCTTAAAACCTACTCAGATTTACTCAGCAAATAATGCTGTGAGTCACCCTTCCTTCATACAAATGAATTCCATGGTATATGTTCTTATGGTCTCAATGTCACAGTGTCCTACAAAGGGAAATAATCCAGCAGTAAGAATTAACACTAATGTCTACAGATGCCAAAAACTATTGAGAAACTTGTATTACTGCACAGTTACTGAAAACTTGTCATGGTGGTATTTTTAGATGTTCAGTTAAAGTTGTGATAATCTCTTAGTTTCAGAATTACAGCAAGGTCTTTCATAAGCTTCTGTATATGGTACAATGTACATGGAACAGAATAGCTAGCTTAGTGTTTACTTTCTTCCATCAGATCATTCAAATAAAAATGGTGTTGCAACTTATATAGACAGATAAATAGATATTTATATTAATACAGCCATGGGTGGTTTCATAAATTCTTCTTTTGATGTCCTATTCAATTGTGGTTCCATCTCAAAGAATAAATTCAGTTAAGCTTGGTCCTTTGCGACTTCATTACCACAATACGTAATACGCTATGAAGAGAGCTTGGCTTGTTTAATAATAAATACACTCTACAAGTGTTCTTCCTGCAGCTACACTTTACTCTTATTTTGTCCAGCTTGCCATAACTTGTGCTTTTTATTAATAGGAAACTTGCAACAGCAAAAGCTATGGTGATCAGTAAAGGCCCTAATATACCTACAACACTCTGCATTTCCTAATTTTCCTAGGTTTCCATAAGGCTTTCTAATACCGAATTCCCACCTTTGAATTATCGGATGCATTTAAACCAATGTTCCTTTCCATTTCTATTATTATCGGTATTTTCTCGCTCTCATGATGCCCAAAGCCCTATTCAGGTCAGAAATTCATGCATCTCATCGACTTTGAGCTCATGATCATCACAATTTTTTGCATCCTTTGTATATTCTCAGTACATTTAGTGCATTATACAAATAATGACATCTTACCCTTTGTTCAGGAAAGCTGTGCAGAAGATGCAGGATCTATGCAGTTGCTCAGACAGAGGACTACACTGCTGGTCAACACCCCTTTCTTATGAAGTGCACAAGTCCATAGAAAGAAATTTCTAACACACACACACACACACACACACACACACACACACACACACACACACACACACACATATACCCACCCCGACATACGCACACACACATACCCAACCCCACATACACACACGCACATACGCACACATGTGCGCACACACACACACACACACACACACACACACACACACACACACACATACCCACCTCCACATACATATACACACACACACACACACACACACACGCACACACACGCACACACACACACACATACACACGCACACGCATGTGCGCTAACACACACACACACACGCACACGCACGTGCGCTAACACACACACACACACACACACACACACACACACACACACACACACACATGCACACATGCGCACACAAGTGCACACATGCACACACACGCACACACAGACATACCTACCCCCACATACACACACACACACACACACACACACACACACACACATATGCTCATGTGCCCGTGCTGCACTTCTTGAACTCAGTGGGTGCAAGGCAGACAAACTAATCCCTGCGAGAACACTGCTCTACCACATGATAGTCACTTATTCACTCACTCACAAACTACACATACAAATACAGGCAGTTTGGAAGACTGTCATTATACCTTCAACATGTATTTCAAAGGCGAGTAAACTGGTATAACTAGCAGAAACCAACAAGGGTATGGGAAGGACATTCAGATACTACATTGAGGGCTCCCCAGATGAGAATCAAACAGATGATGCAACTGTTGTGAGGTGGTCAGATCATTTCTCAACCACCTCACAATTGCTGTTTCCATGAATTAGCTTTTGTAACATCTTATTTGGATTGTCTATGTCAACTTGTTGTATTATCTGTGGAATGTTTTTAAAACTTGTATGTTGTGCTTTTCCCCTCATGCCTCCACTGAAAAGAGTATTGTACCCAGTCAGACATTCCCAGTAAAGAAAAACTGTAAATAAATGTCCCTTGTCATACCTTCTAATACTGTACGTCATTGATGTACTGTATTATTAGGCTGTAAAAGGCATGCACTTAGAATAGAAGGTCACTTTAGTTTGGTGGGTGATGTGGGGGTTACTGCTGTATTGCAGGTGACAGCACCAATAAATGTGTTATTGTAATTAATTATTTCAGATTTTATCCATGTTAGTCCCTCAGGGTCATAGGCACTTTTACAGTAAAACCTGTGTTGAAAACTTCTGCAGTATAACTTGGGGCTAGTTTATTTAACAGGTGAGCTTAAACAGCATGCCTTTGGAATGTGGGACATGGCTGGATAATAGGAAACTTTTACATGGATGAGAAAAAACAATTATGCATATAACATGGCTTAGAGGTTTACATCTGATGAGATTGGTCCTTCAAGATAGTTTCTTCAGTTCTGGCTGTCATGCTGTGTTCTTCAAGAGATCCCTGACACATCTCTGATGTTAAGTCACACCCATGTATGTTCATCCTGAAACCAATGGAAACAAGTGGTTTGACTGTGCCAGAAATAAAGAGCTACTTAATTTTTATGAAGGCTGTATCTAGCTTGGGGACAGCCTCTGCTCTTTGCAGTATCAAGGAAGTTTTCAAGGTTCAGGAAAACAATTGTGTATTCAGTTGTAAATTATCTCTGATACCAAGTTCTGACATTGAAGGTTGCATTGTGACAGTATATTTATGGTTGTATTGCTTTTCTGACCTTGGCATCATTCTTTTCTGTTAGCATTTATACTGAATCAGTGTTTGGCTTGTTTTGTAAACACCTCTATTAAATTATCACTTAAGAGTTAGACACATATGCATTAATAGAAAAATAAACCATGTCAATTTTTTCATTTACATACGTTGTATATTTTATATATATATATATATATATATATATATATATATATATATATATAATGTGTGTGTGTGTTTTCTTTTTTATACAACTGTCATTTAATCCAATGTCACATACATTGCTCAATTCCTGCCTTCACTTACACCTGTTTCCTACTCCTCATGAATATTAATTCTGCATGTAATGTTCCCACAGATTAAATGTATTCCAATATAATTTGCTCCTTCCCTTTTCTAAAGATCCCACTTCTAGTTATTTTATGTTTTACAGTATTCAGTACAGTTGGTTTGGATTTTAATTTAAATTTTCTGGTAATTGTTTTTTAGCAGACAAGAATTAAAATTAATAAGGCTTTACTATGTCTAGGCAATTTAGATCCCATGTTCCAGCTCAAAAAAATAATTTCTTAGCGACAGCCATTGAATCCCACAATATTTATGACAGAGTACTCTGTAGGGGATTTTTAAAATCTGTCAACTCATTACACCCCCCCAGAAAAACATGTTCCCAGTTATCTCTTTCTTCCCCATCACACCTCCAACATTTATCTACCAGGGAAACAATTCTGCTAGGGGTATGTAAAGGGTCTATATTATGTCAGTGAACACTTAAAATAGCGAACACTGTATAATCGACCCTAATATGTCAAAACACCAAAATGCCGAACACACGGATCAACGATTTTTTTCCCAGGGAAAAATCGCTGAGCCGTAAAAAAAAAAAATAAACACAATCACAAAATAAAGTGGGGGGAATTGCTCCCCACACCCCCACTACTTAAATATACCAACTCAGAGATTGCACACAGTGGAGGAAATGGCAAAGTCCCGAAAATGGCACAGTGATTTTTTTCCCTGGGAAAAAAATTGCTGTTCTGTGCTTTCGTGATTTCACCATTTAGAGTAAACAGGGTCAATTAAACAGCGTTTGCTATTTTAAGCATTCGTTGATTTAATAGGAACCCGATAAAAATACCTATGTTTACACTTCTGAATGAAATCCTAAACCTTCCCGACTTTACTACATAGTTGGGAGCCATACATATGTCATTACTTTGTTCCCTTGTAAATTGTTTTTCCAGCCTCTCTTCCAAATCTTTTCTAACATCCTCTGATTGGTTCTTCTTGTTATCATACAATATTGTTTACATGCCCTACTAATTATCCCTTTTTAACAGCAGCTTCAGTTCTAGATTTGACTGACAACTCTACCAGAGCAGGTCTTCTACTTAGGACTCCGCTAGCTCTTTCTCTTTGCCTATACTCTGATATAAATCACTGGTATGGAAAGCAGTTTCTAAGCTAAGTCCAAACTTCTACTTGGCCTCATCTCACTCTTATTACGTTTTGTCTCTGGTTATTTGCTCCAAATACCTTGGTTCCTTTGTCAGTTTTCTTAAGTAAATTCCAGCCCCCTCTGCCTATTTTCTGTACCTGTACATGCAGTCATCTCTATTAGAGCTAGGAGAAGTGTGTAAGGCTTAAGACAGTGAAATGTGAGCAAGTTACATCTAACTGATCGAAGTATGATTGCCACGGAGCCCACGTCTATACTGTGTTTCTAAGTAAGTCATCTAATCAGATCAAAGCTCCTAGGTCACCTCTAAGAGGAATCTGCTGCATTCTGAGGCTCTTAATCAGTTACTAACATTAAATAACACACATAAATACATGAAAACATACCCGGAGGCTCTAAATAAATATCTGCAAAAGCAACAGAGACCTCCAAAGCAGACACCCAAGCAACCTCCACACCCCATCCCAAACCATGAAACACATACTTCACATAATCAGTGTGCCAAACAATCACAGCCCTTAAGGCAAAATAACATACCCAACACACTAGTAATAGGCGACTCTATAGTCAGGCACACTGATGTCCTACTAACTAGGCTGGACAAGGAGAAGGTTACAGTTAGCTGCCTGATGAGTGCCAGGATCCACCACATAACACAAGCACTCAGGTCGCTCCAGAACAAGTAGAAATACGACTCTGTCATTGTCAATGTTGGTGTGAATGACCTGAGATGTACCTCCCTGGACTACATGAAAAGAGACATGGAAGAGCTTTCTGATCTCATAGCCCAGGCCGGTATGACCCTTACTGTGAGTAGCATCCTGCTCTCACCAAGAATGATGCCACAGTATAAAGAAAAAATTATCAATTTCAACAATTGGCTAAGTTTCTGTTGTCATTCAAAGGGGATCCATTGATGACATGCTCGACAAGCCATGTTGCTTCGCAAGAGATGGCTTGCACCTGTCACCCTTAGGCTTTCGAATACTGGCCAAGGCTTTTTCCGCCCCCATAGTGCCTTTTTTAGGCAAGGCTTAAAAGACAAACCCACCACCATAAATAGCACAAGTAACAAAAAACTGAAGGTAATGCTACTCAACACCAGAAGTCTAAACGTCAAAATGCATGCACTCCTCAGCATGGAGAACATCGATATCTGTGTAGTAACAGAAACCTGGTTTAAGGGTCTAGAGAGCACCCCAGCACTACCAGGCTATAACTCATACCATACTTTTCAGCCACAGAACCCGGACCTAAACACAAAAGGTGGGGGTGTATCCATATTCATCAAGGATACCCACACCTCCAGGTTCATGGTGCAGCACAATGCCTCAATGATCATCCATGTGCAACTAACAATGGGCAAAACTGCAATTCAAATTGTAGCTTGCTACAGATCACCCTCCATGACCCAGGACCCCCATTCTGCATTTCTGGAGACACTGGAAAATATGAAGGTCCTACCAAATGCCCTAATATTGGGTGATTTCAATTACCCAAACATTAACCGGGAGAACTACTCAAGTACTAACTCCCTTGCCCAATGCTTTCTAGAATTTATAAACTCGAACACCCTGGATCAACTGGTCAACACCCCCACCAGAGGTGACAACATATTGGACCTGGTCATCACTAGCATGGGCGACCGGTGTTCTACACTGGATGTCAACCCCTCGCTGGTTAGATCAGACCATAGACTTATCACTCTGGATGTCCACATTCGCCCCCACCGCCAATCATGGAAACCACCATGAAAAACCTTTCAGAAGCAAACTTCATGTTACTTAAGACCGAGGTGGAAAGGTTCACAGCCCCCATGCTAAAGGACAATGCTGTCCAAGCTGCTGAATCCCTTACAAAGGCACTCTATGAGCACCTGCAAAAATGCATGGATTGTGCTGTCCCAAGCAAAACCAAGACTCACTCCTCCAAGAAAAGGAAACCAGTCTGGTGGACCCTTGCCATAAACAAGCTATACAATAGAAGGAGGAAACTAGTACAGAAAAGAGTGAAATTCCAAGAAGGAAAGACATCTTTGATCAGTATCAGCAAGAAACTATGATCCCTCATAAAATCATCCAAGGCTAGCTTCAAAAGAAAAATTGCCAAGGACTCCAAAGATAACCACAAAGCATTATTTAGCTATGTCAAGAATCTAAGTGGAAACTCTCAGATCTGCTCTGAGTTAGTGCAGAATGGCAGAAAATACACTGAACCGACTGATATTAACAACATTCTGGCAGACAGGTTTAGTACAAACTTCACTCCCCTCTCACCCCCTAAAGGGCCCATAACCATACCAGAAGAATGTATAGCCCTGGCAATCACTGACACACAGGTTAAAGCAGCCCTATCTAAAGCCAAAAACACAGCTTCAATGGGACTGGGTGGTGTCCCAGGCTGTGTCTTACACGAACTCCAAAATGAACTAACCCCTCACCTAAACACACTGTTCAAACTCAGCCTCTCTACAGGCTACGTACCCATAGAGTGGCACACAGCAACAGTTATCCCACTCCACAAAGGTGGAGCCACAAAGGACCCCAGGAACTATCGCCCTATAAGCCTGATTAGCCTGGTCTGCAAGGCTATGGAGCGCATCATCATGGAACTCATTAACAGAGACATTGGGAACCTCCAAACATTGGACCCTACCCAGTTTGGCTTTGTTAAGGGCAGATCATGCCTCCTAAACTTGGTGGACTTCTTTGAGACAGTTACCAAGGCTTTAGACAAGGGAAAGGAGGTCCACACAGCCTACCTAGACCTCGCAAAGGCTTTTGACACCATTCCTCATTCTGGTATTATAGACAAGCTCACCAGCCTGAACATAAACCCCTACATCACGAGATGGGTTGCCAATTGGCTCACAGATAGAATCCGCACGGTGAGAGTTGCAGGCTCTAGGTTCGACTCTAAACCAGTTACAAGTGGTGTCCCCCAGGGCTCAGTCCTGGGATCCCTCCTGTTCGGTATATACTTCTCAGAGGTACAGGCAAGCACAGGAGGACTATGGCTGACCAGATTTGCAGACGACTGCAAACTGGGGGCCATAATTGACTCTCCAGCTGATACAGACATCCTCCAGAAGGTTCTCACGGAGATGGATACCTGGTGTCAAAATCATGGCCTTAAGCTAAATGCCAAAAAGTGCATAGTCATCCCCTTTGGAAAAAACAAAGTACTCACAAACTACCGCATACATGGTAGTCCCCTAAATACAGAAAATGTAATAAGAGATCTGGGGACCCAAGTAGATAGTAATCTCTCCTTTGATAATCATATTGCCAAGGTGGTTAGAAAATCCTTCTATGTGGCCCACCTAATCACAAAAGGGTTCGCATCTAGAACAAAAGAGGTTATTGTGCCCCTCTACTCATCACTCATCAGTACAATGCCCCATTTGGGATATACCTTATAAGACACCTGCAACAGCTGGAAAGACCACAGAAGTACCACACCAAGAGGATTACTGGCCTCAAACAGATGCCCTATGCAGCCCGATTGAAGAAACACCAGCTGTACTTGGTTGCATACCGCTTACTCAGAGGTGATCTCTGCCTGACATACAAGGCTATGTCCAACCTAGAATTGATGGACATGCCCCACCTAAAAAAAAAAACAAATCCTCGAGAGCCACACACTCTAGGGATCTAAACCTCACCACAACATGCGGGAGGGATAGATTCCTGTCCCAGAGACTCCCCATGCTTTGGAACAGGATTCCAATCTACATTAGGCAGAGCCCCTCACTAACACTCTTCAAGAGAAACCTTGAAGAGTGGATGGGAAACAGAAAATTTACCCAGGGGATCACTACAGTGGCTCTGCTGGACAGAGGCACAGGGAACTAATGGCTCTGCTGGACAGAGGCATAGGGAACTAATCTAAGGGTTATGCGAAAGCCAACACATTCTGGCTAGGCTTACAGATGCCCTCGGGCAGATAGCGTAGTACTTACCTATGAACCTAAAGTAAATCAGTGCCTGAATGCACAAACATGGAGTATGCAGACCTTTACATGAGAGGGCTGAGAAATGCAATCTGTTCAGCTAAAATAAAATATAGTAATTATGTTTGACCATAATGTTGCAGATGGTGAAATATATATCTGTAGATTAGACAGAAATGAGTCACAATTAGATGCCAAGATAGGCAGTTGTTGCCTTTGTATGGCTGTGTTTTTGTTACAAAACAGGTCAGAGCATGAACTTGCTCGGGCAGTAAGCCAACTTTATATCAACATTACCTGGACTGCAAACCACACTCAGGCACTAGTTGTATCTGGGAGTGTTAATAACTGCTGAACAGCAATACTTTCAAGACCACAAAATGGGAAGAATCTCTGAGGTAGAACAGTTAGATTAGAGTGGTGCAACACTATTCATTGTTTGTAAACATACACAGACATTCTGTTGGTAACAATACATGAGAACAAGGAGAGACCATGTCTTCTTAGAAGTTCACGCCTGGTAATGAAAGTACACTGCACCTTCCTGGGCAGCTTTGCAGCTGTGTTCTTGTGAGCTTTTCCTTCAGAGCACCACACACACTTAATATTGCCAACATTAAAGCATGTGACACTAAGAAAACTTAATAAGGCCTTGTCCGAAAAACAGTTCCAGATCTTCTGACATCTGGAAATGATGGTGAACCACTTAGCAGGATTAAATCAGGGCTGATGAAAGAGTTTTGTGAAGCACTGTCAGCTAAGGTTGTGCTGTTAAAAATGTGAGTATTGTAACTCCTGTACGCTTGACACAGTCAGCAGTTCCTTTTGTAGGACCTTCGAGATGATTATATGAGTCAGATCCCAAGGGGTAAAGACCTGCACAAAAGGGTGCAGGAACTCTGTCCCTCACATATGTTTGTGTCTCCTTCCTTTTATACACTGGTATATTAGTGGCTACGTATTCAGTAAGACAGGATTTAGAAAATATGTGTTCAAATAGTACTGCAGGTGCACTTACCTCTTTAACCTAGTGAAATGGGGTGGAAGAAAAACATTATTTATTTATTTATTTAACATTTGTTTACTGGGAAAATCTGACTGGTTGAGGAACCCATTTTCAGCAGAGGCCCAGGGAGAAAAGCTCCAAATGACACATTAAACTTAAAACATTATACATGAACAAGATAAAAGCAGGTATTAAAGCACACAATAATATAATCCAAATAACGATTAGTACCACAGGAAAATGTACGCTCCTGAGCAGAAAGCACAGAAATAAAATCATAAAAATAAAGAAAACTGCTCAGGTGCAAAACCATGCAGAGAATAGCAAGCAGCATACAATGATTCTCTTCAGACCAAAGTCATATAAATCATACCAAACAGCATACAAGTCTCTTCAGACCAGGAATATAAGAATAATCCAATCCAATGAAGCAAGATGCTGTTAGCTTCTTTAAAACCAAATCTTTTATTAACAGATATCTGGTAAGCGCTTTCGCCAAAGTGGCTTCTTCAAACCATAAGAGTATAAAGCAGTTCAAGACACCTTATATACATTCAGATACACCTTCAGTTACTAATTAAACCTAATAATGACATCATAATTAATCCAAATACATTTAAAGTGAACAATACAATAGTGAACAATACAATAGTTTTACAATACATCTATACAAGAAGTAAAGACAAAATATTTAAAGCATCATTACTGCATAAAAATGGACATCACTTGAGCATCCTAAAGATATTATGTAAATAATATTTTTAATTAATCCATCAATAATACAGGGAATAATAACAGAGGAATTCTTAGTTCGATATGGTAATGGTTAGTGGATGAGATACATGGTCTAGGGATCTCCAGATGTAGAAAGGAAAGCCACTAGAGAGTGAATGGAGTTCACCTGTTAGGGAAAGAGCAGGGGCAGGTCTGATTACAAAGAAAATGTTTTTTTAGTCTGTGTCTGAAGTTGTTTAAGCTCTCAATGGTAGTAACATCTGTTGGCAGAGAGTGCCAGAGCTTGGCGGTAGTGTGAGAGTATAGGCACTGTCCAGCTATTTTCTTTGGAATCTAGACAGTTAGGAGTTGCTTGTTTTCAGACCGGAGGGCTCTGGTAGGGATGTAAGGTTTTAGGACAGTTTTGAGGGCTGGGCAGCTATCAGGTGTATATATCATTTTATGAAAAAAGAAAGAAGGGTAAAAATATTTAATTTACAGCCTTGTGATGCCTCTAGTCATTTCTGTAGTTACACCCTACTGAAGCCTGTAAAGTACAAATACTGCTTGTTCATATTTGCATTAATAATTCCAAAACCATACAACATACAATGTATTAGAAGATTTCATCTTAAAGCATGCATGATGGCAAACACAATTATATAGATATTTAACCTCTGTACAGTGTAGCTAAAGAAATGCTGAATATTTATATAGTATTTATTTGTATTGCAATAATGTTCGTATTTCTCTAAACATCTCACAAATCAAGTGACAGACAAAACCTCATAACTTCAGATGAACACTCACAGCTCTATGTAAAAATGCTGTTGACAACATGTGCTGCTTGAATGATTACAACAAAATAACATTTAGTGTGTTTATTGTGGCTTGTAAAGTCTCATTGACCTAGAATCAAATCAACGCAAATACTGTCAACACTGAATATTTTGCCATTTACAGTTTTCTAGTAACACTTATGAGTATGGGTGTAGAGTTATGAACATTTGTTTGAATTGACAGGTGAAAACTTCATTTTTAAAGACTTAGGCCATGTCCATTAGAAGATAGAGTACAAACTCAAAGGATCTCCATTGCAGAGAATGAGTTAATGAACAAATGAGCACATACCCCACACACACTCATTCAAACACATACTCCCCCACACACATCCACACTCATACCCACCCATGTACATCCATATCCACACATAAATCCACACATATACCCCCCACACAGACATACTCACACACATACCCATCCATCCACCACACACACACACACACACACACACACACACACACACACACACACACACACACACACACACACACACACACACCAAAAGAAAAACTGCAGACCACTGTTCAATAAACATCTCAAATTAAACTTGCCAATAACACAAATACCACACTTAAACAAAAAGGACAGACTAGATATTCAGAGTCAGTTATCTTTCCTGCATACTATATTTCTATAAGCAATATAGGTGGGCAGAAACAAAAATGTTGACCTTTTTACATCCATGCATACATACATAATTAGCTATTTAATTAATTTATTTCTATTTGTTGGTTATGATTATGTATATGAGCTGAAAACCCCCTTTCAGCTAAGGACATAGAGAAAAGCTGCTGCATAAAATATGGGAAATACAATAAATGACAACACAGTAAGCATCAATTATCATGTCTGTGATCAGTTACAGAGAAATACAGAACAAATAGAATGCTGTATCAATCAAAATATTATATAGTTGCTTTGATATTGAAAAGATTATGGATTAATATACATACAGTTTATTCTCTGTTCATCAAGAGAAAATGTATTTGACGTTTCTAATATCTGATACAGAGTTCAGATATGCAGTTGAACAGAAAACTACCTCATGGCATTAAGGTAATGAGAAAGATCTCTGTGTCAGAGGAAGACATGGGTTAGGAATTATGTGTTCATGAGAGGCAGCATATGATAATAGAGAGGAAATAATATTATTAAAGTCGAAATTGGAGGGGAATGGTAATGTAGCTCTGTGATTTAATGTAGTATATGCTGACTAACAATCTCTAGTTGTATTCAAAAGTAGGAATTCAAAAATTCTGTAATGGTTGTTCTGCTATGTAAGCATGGTTTATGTGGTCAGCAGGAATCTGTTAAAATGTTTGCAATGATCGGCGCCATTTCATAATTATGCATTTTTTGAAATTATCAAGGAATATATTGATGTACGTCTCTGCACATACATGTTTTGGGATAGCATTCGATAATCTGGAGACAGTTACTGAGTACAATGAATCACTGTAATGATTGCCTGTTTAATTACAAGTAACAGATTTTGATTGCGTGATTGAAGCAGTGTTGGAAGATTGTATTTTTGTATATGATTTGAAACTGCAGGATATCTGCATGGTTTGCAATGGAGATTTAAGACATGTAATACAACTGTACAAATGGGGGCATAAATGTAATAAAAATATACAGCTTACTGCAGATATTTGGAAAATGAGTACAAAACAAAGCTATACTATATACATTATTGTAAAATGAATGACCTCTGTTTTCAGGCCCTTTCTCTGTCCAGCTTATAATGCAAATAAAAGGAGGTCAAATGCAAACCAGTACTACAAAACACTTCACTTACTTGTAGACAGTGTGATACTCTTGGCAGAAGAACTGCAGAACAAGACATGGTCAGTTACGGAAAAATGTAAACAATTCCACAAGTAACCTGCTTTGGGCATAGCAGGCTGTGAATTATTTCATGTTATCAAAATTGCTTTTGGCAGGCCACAAGTGAGTAGCAACAGATTATTTTTCATAGAATATTCAGTAGGGTGATGCAGAGTCTAGGTTCATAACCTAAATGCTGAGAAACTTGGCTTTTTTTAATCTGCTGGGGTGGACATAACTTTAAGAGTAGCAAGTAACTTAACAAAGCTATGCTCTACCTACATTTAGAGCCTGTGATTTAAACTTGCTGATAGTGCAAGCAAAGTAGATGCATCATTGGGAGTAAGATACTTATGTAGTCCTCTTTAGAGACTTGCTGCCTATATAAATGATCTAGTGGTCTCTGTTGTTACTGCTCCTTCTAGATGCAGCAGAATTAATAAGATAAGATGCACTCTTTTCTATGAAACCATTGCTAGGATGCTATGCTTCAAACTCACCCACTTGTGACAATCAGTATTTAAAAAAAAAGATTTGTTTAATGCTCACCTTTGATGTAGTAGGCCCTCCTCCCCCACAGCAACCACCGTAACCAGAGTGTAGGAACTCTGCTGTGCAATCATTGTACGCCCACATCTCATTAATTATAATGATGTAAGTTAAGGGAAGGAGATAGATTAATATTGAAACAGTAACAGCTGGGCTAAGATAGGAGACCATGTGATCCATCAGATTTTTCAGTTTCTTCAGGTAGCTGAAGTTATATTACATGCACTTAGAAATTAAAAGCTTACCACTTATTTATTTTACCTAGGGCACTATCATACATTTTGTCTTTCTAAAGTCTCTTACATGTCATGGAGAAAACAAAATTAATTTCTTTCTAATGTAGTTTATAAAGATTCACATTAGTTTATAAACTATTTTTGGAAAATGTTAAACACAGAATTCTGCCGATTTCCACTATGATTAGAGGTTCCAGAATCAGTTATGATTATACTAGATGCTTTCCACACAATGAGTTTTGAAAGATGTAGTTCCACAGATACTATGAGTCCAACCTGTTGTTTTTGCTTTTGTATAAACAGTGTTTTCATCTAACCTTTATTTGCTCCACAGATCGCTATTTTAGAAGACCTGTTTGATATTTGATCTGCAGCTGTTGTGTTCCTAAGAATAAATGTGAAAAACTTAGGTTATGGCTAATGACAATTTAAAAATGAAACATTTAGATAGCCAAATGGAGCACCAACTCATGTTCTCTCAAATGTTGATGTACAGATTTTCTATAATTAAGAATCATTTAATCAGAATAAGAAATCAGTATAGGAGTAAGGCCCTCACCACCCTCCACAGAAGATAGGGTTTCGTTTCAACTGGCCATAACTTAACATGACAACCACAAAAGTCATAATATCTTGACGTAGATTACATTACAGTGCTTGTGTTCAGAATCTGACGAGCTGAAAGTTATGGCTTGACAGATTTGAACAAAAGACACAAAAATTTGCTTTGAATGCATATAACCATGTTTACAACTTGGATACTTGGAAACAGTAGTAAAATAAAAGATGGTGCCAGAATTTCAGGAGAGGAAACTATGAAGGAAAAAACTCGGAATGTTTTCCTGCATCATGATCAGAAACTAGATCATCATAGGAGCATTTATATACTGGAATTCTTGAACTATCTATATTTTGCTAGAGGAACTGCTTAGATTGGATACAGCAGAATGAATAATGGGTCAGTGAGATAGCAGACTGATCTGAATTGTTGGGTGTACTGAATCCAGTTTATAGTAGAAAGATGTTAAAGGTTAGACTGCGTAGTCTGGTTTTCTTTCCTTTTTTGCTTGAACATGAACATTTTTCCAGATGAAGAGGGGTCATTTTGTTGAGGCTGCATTTTCTAATGCTTATAATCTTCCATCGTCAGCATTTCATTTTCAGCAGAGACGTCATCTCTTTTCCTGGGTGAGGTGACTTTCTTGTAACTCTCTAGTTTAATACTGCATACTATGTCATGCTGTGCAAGTCATGTAACCTGCGTGCACTCTAGATCATACATTTAAACCCGGGAAGGCTGTTGGCCCAGACAAAATACTGTGCAAGGTGTTAAAAGGCTGTGCTGATCAACTATGCACAGTGCTCAAGGAAATATTTAACACCTCTCTTCACATAGCAAAAGTACCCTCATGCTACAAGGAAACTAACATCATCCCACTACCTAAGAAAACCACTCCCTTCAGCCCTAACGACTGCAGATCAGTTGCTCTGACATCAACTGTTATGAAATGTTTTGAGCAGTTGATTAAAAATCATCTTTTATCATGCCTGTCTCCTGATTTTGACCCTCTGCAGTTTGCGTACTGAGCTACCCGATCCACAGCTGATGCAATATCAGTAGCACTACACATCTCCCTTGAGCGTTTAGTGGGCAAAGACAACTACATGAAGATGCTGTTCATAGACTTCAGCTCTGCATTTAATATGGTGGTACCAATACAGCTGATAGAAAAACTGGTACATTTAGGAATCAGTAAACATCTCTATAACTGGATCCTGGACTTCCTGATTGAGAGGCCACAGACAGTGTGTTTGGGTAAGAACACATCAAAGTGCATCTCAATTAACACCAGGGTTCCCCAGGGATGTGTTCTTATCCTACTGTTATTCACTATCCTGACCTATGACTGCATTGCTACGCACAAGTCCAACCATATCATCAAATTTGCTGATGACACCACAGTCGTGGGGCTCATTTCAAAGGATAGGCATACAGAGTGAACGTGGCATCTCAGTTGGTGCTTGGGGAACAAACTTGACCTGAATGTAAGCAAGACCAAAATGATTATTATTAACTTCAGGAAAAGGAGAACAAACCACCCAGCACTCAGGATCAATGGTGAGAGTGTGGAGAGGGTTAAGAGTACAAAATTCCTGGGTGCACACATATCTGAGGATCTCTCATGGTCAGGAAACACCAGCCAACTGGTCAAAAAAGTGCACCAATGCCTCCACTTTTTAAGAAGGCTGAAGAAGCTAAGCTTCCTCCTCATATTCTCTTTACCTTCTATAGAGATGCAATAGAGCATCCTCACCTGCAACTTCACAGTGTGGTTTGGAAGCTGCACAGATAAAAAAAGGAAGGTGCTACAAAGAGTGGTGAGGGTTGCAGAGAAGATAACAGGTTCCAGTCTTCCCTCAATACAACATCTTTATTCTGCAAGGAGCATCCGAAAGGCCACCAAAATAATAAAGGACAGCATGCATCCTGCTCATGGACTGTTTAAGCATCTGGCATGAGGCAAGAGATATTGCAGCAGCTGCTGCAGGACTATAACATTCAGTAAGAGTTTCTGCCCTACAGCGATTAGATTTCTGAACTCGGGCACTAGTCCTAGGGGATCTGGGCATATAATAAGTCAATTTTTATTTATTTGGGCAGTATATTTATACATATATTCCAAGTAAGTCCAATATTTATTTATTACATCCATAGTCAGCATTATTTATCTCACTCAAGTGCAATACTAGACAAATAACTTAGGCATTTCAATCTGTAGTGTGTTTTGTATTACTATAAATAGGGTGGTTAATTTATCTCAGGGGAGGGTATTCTTTTCATATATGAGTGTTGGTAAATATCTCTGCTCTTTCTTGCGTATATTGGGAGTAATATTGTATTTGGTAGATATGTTTATTCCTCTATTTGTATGTGTTGTTTCACTTTCCTTTGTAGTCTCAAGAATTGAGTTGATGCATGAAATTTAATTTAGGCTACCCGTGTAGTTCTAAATGACAATAAAGTTTACTTTGACTTTTGACTTTGACTTTAAAAAGGACAGCTCTGGGAAGCTCATAGAAATGGCAAGGCTAACGGTTGTAAATAGAAAACAAACACATTACTAGAAATACAAAAGCCAAGACATTGATGATACATTATACAAATCTAGAATATGGGCAAGCTAATAGCAAATATGTCATTCCCTGTCAAAACAGTACCAAAACTTCCAGAATAATTGTCTAAAAAGAATATGAGCCAGATAATAAAGCCTGTACTAAGTGTACATGGTATGTATTCAAGAACATCCCTTCCACTTTTTGTCCTTTCTAGTCACTCAGAAAGATTACACTAAGTGTATATGTAGTCTACACTTTATGGTAACTTTTATGAATCTCTCTCAGTATTTAAAGTTGCAAGAAAATCAGTGGGAAAACTAAAATTAGGAAGAGGAAGGTGTGAGTTATGCCTGTGTTGTCTGTTCACTCAGAAAAGTGTACACTTGGGGTACATTATTGAATCCCGGGGTATATGAATCAGCCTTCTACAAGGTTATCTGGCATGACCCAATGCATAAACATTTAGGTGAATTTTTAAAGCTTTGATATGATGGGGGGGGGGTTGGGTGGATCTGTACTTCCAAATCCTGCCAATATAGTCCTATGCTGAGGTTATACCATATTGGATAGAAGGAATAACCCATTTAGATTGTATCATACATATCAATGACTGTGACACAACTGTTTTATTTCTAATTTGTGCACAGCACAGGACCAAATTGCTATATTTAGGAATATGGTAGCAAAACAAATTGTGTCAAATGCAAGACATTACACACCTGAAGTCATGTATTACACATGGCTTCAAGGAATTATTACCCTTAGAAAACAATTTTGGATTGCTGCTTGTAAAATACATGCCAGCTCAAAATCTCCTCTCCCCCTCTCCTTATCACACTCTTACCACATTACTAAATTCTAGCACCAATGCAGATGAGCTGTAACACTGAGAAATACATGTTAGCTTTGGGAATGTAATGGTACATCTGAAGGACATAAATTACTTGTTGAATGTTACTGCGTTAACGTGTGTGTTTGGTGTATATGTTTTGAAGACCTTCCTTTTAAAAGGAACAGTTTCAATCAATATAAGTGTAGTGTAGAGAACACTGTGCACGTGTAATTGTTGTGATAGATTAAGGAAAACAGAATGCATGCAAACAATTAAAGAGTTAGGTATGGGGAAAAAAAGAAACAAAACATAGTGGATTTTTGAGCATAGTGAAATGCTAATTTAAAACTATTCTGATAAAGAAGGTACATTTTTTTATGTGTTTTTTGTTGTAGAACTCATCTTCAGGTTCCAGCCCTTCTTAGAAGAGCGCACTCCTCACTTGAGTTGCCACAGCATTAACAGACTGGGGTCTTCTAATTACCCAGAAATGCACAGCTGCATTATGGTTAATGTTTTTCGCGTAAGAGAAGCTTGCCAGAAGATTTTTCTCCATGGAAAGAGAGTCAAAAATGTAGTGATGTAATTTTGCCACATCCGTTTAGTAAATTGGCTTCCACTTTCCTGCACGTGACCAGACCACTGTAATCTGTTCACCTTGACCTTTAGTGTAATTGGGGCTGTTTTGGCTTTTGATTGAATGACTTCATTTCTTCATCTGCTCCAGTGTGCATATTATACTCATCTCCATCATGTCAGTTTCATCACCTCCCACTTCCTCGGCTGTTCTAGCTATTCTGCATTTACTGCCCAGGTTTCTGAGTCATTTAGATAAAATAGTTACACTACTGTTTTGTACAGCTCCCAGGTACTTTAAGCTCTTAAACTCTTACAATTTTCCCTCTTCTCAGCTTTAAGTTTCTTCTTCTTCTGATTTCTCTGTTTTACTACCATGACCGCTGTCTTGTCTATTCAGTTTCATTCCATGTGCCTTCAGTTTTACATTCCAGTCCCCTGTCATTTCTTGAAGTTCCTGTTCAGAGTCTGCTAGTGTTGCATCTTCTGCATACTGCAGCTTTCTTAACCTGTTCACTCTGACTTATAGCTGATGTAGTCCATCACCACAATAAACAGGAGTGGGCTCAGACCTGAGTCCTGATGTACACCCAATCACCTCTGGCAGTCCAAACACTGTTCATACTTTTGCCAGTGTATCTATGTCATTTTCAGTCCACTTCTGAATTTCTAAATTACATGTGTGTACATGCAAACACAGAGAGACTGACAGACATACACAGACTCACACACGCACACACACACACAGCTAGACATACTCAGAGAGACAGACAGACTACATGCACACACACACATCATGCATGGATAGATATATTAAAACTAACATACATTTGCACATGCTCAGACAGACAAACATATACACACAGATATACAGGTAGGCATACACGCACGCGCATACACACATGCACACACGCGCGCGCGCGCGCACACACACACACACACACACACACACACACACACACACACACGCATCATGCATGGATAGTCACATGAACACTGACAAACATTTGCACATGTACAGAGAGACACAAAGATACAGACATATCCTTGTCTTAATGTAGCATGAGGAAGTATCAAGCCTTTACCATGATCACCACATAACTACCATGACCCTTTTCCAGTCCCTGTAGAAGGGGTACATTTACCAAGCACTCCTTCACTAACTTCCTCATAACCCCCCCCCCCATACACACACACACACACACACACACACACACACACACACACACACACATCATGCATGGATAGTCACATGAACACTGACAAACATTTGCACATGTACAGAGAGACACAAAGATACAGACATATCCTTTTCTTAATGTAGCATGAGGAAGTATCAAGCCTTTACCATGATCACCACATAACTACCATGACCCTTTTCCAGTCCCTGTAGAAGGGGTACATTTACCAAGCACTCCTTCACTAACTTCCTCATAACCCCCCCATACACACACACACACACACACACACACACACACACACACACACACACACACACACACACACACACACACACTCTTCCTTAATAGTGCAACCACTGCCTTTAGGTTACAAAATTCTCAGATTTCAATCCAATCATGACACTGCCAGGCTGGGTACTTCAGTGCTGATAGCAGGGGAGGAATGTAGAAAGAGCAGTTGGAGTTGTAGAAGAGGAAATAGGGTATTTGTGGCGACAGGCAAACGACGCAAAGTACATAAGAAGGCAAGCTATAAATAAGAGCAGCAAAAAGAAGCACAAGTGAGTCATATTAAACTCCGGCACTTCTCAATAAAGGCTGTAAATGGCATCTAACATTAGTGGGTGGGGTGGGGGACTTGGCAGAGTGAGAACAGAATAAGCATTGTTGTGCAGGACATGGGAATTTGCCACCAAAAAAGCAGAAGAGCCTATATGGCATACATAGCCTGGTTTGAACAGAGCTGTAAAAACAGCAGAAGGCCATGGCCCTGCACTTAGTAGGATCATAACTTCTGAAGCAAGTACTCAGTAAACAGTGGTGGATGAACCATGTTGTTACTGACAACAGTACTTCCTCTAAGGGGAAACTGAGCTGGCATTTTTTTAACTATTGTTCTAGAGAGTGCCAAGCACTTAGAATAGCAATTTGCCATTTCTGGTTTGTTTTAATCTGCATTTCTTATACAGTAATTCGCTTCACTTTATGAATAAGCATTACCTACCCAGTTACCCCTTTACATATAGAAACTGCAGCATAGTGCACATAATTACAATGTGTCAGGAAATGCTTAATAATATATCTAGCTGCAGATAGCTGTTTGCTAACAGACTTCCTCACCAATCTCATTAAGAGCCCTTAAACGAAACTAGCCAGCAACCAGAATCTCAGCTATTTCTGGTGTAAATGCATCATATTTCTAAAAGTATAAGAAATGGCATTTAACTACAGCAAGTGCCTTGGACATTGAACAAAAATAAGAAAAAGGGCGGAAAAGCAAAAGTTTCCAAGGTGGAATTTGGCACATAGACTTTATGTATTGTTTCTGAAATGTATTGTCTCTGAAATACTCACTGTTAACTATGTTAAAACTGTTATTTTAAATGTCCTAAAAATTTGTGAAAATTTCTCTGTGGAGTTTTTCTCCCTGTGCATTTGATGAAAAGGGATCATTTTTGCACGCAAACTGACAACTCCGGTAAACAAAGACAATGAATAAGTAAAGTGGCAGCATAATAAAAGATGATATTTGACAAGATATTCAGGGACCTGTAACTACAGACAAGATCAAAAGAAGTACAAGTGGGATAATGGGACCACTTATGTAAAGGCAAGGTGTCTGCTGTACTAGTGACACAGGTTCAAGAACAGACAGAGCTGCTTATAAAGAGAGAAAGGCCTGGCAAATATCTCCTGTACCTCTACCAAAATCTCTTTCCTTGCTTAACTATCCATAAGGTCACAATCTGTTGGCTATGACTTGACAGTATTACATGAATACACCAGTGGTATCAAAGACATTTATTCCAAGTAAAAATTGTACATTAACATACAGTATGAGATCATGGAACCTAACAAACAGTGCTACCATAATCTAAATGGAACTAGAATTAAAAAACTTAGGATTAGGACTGCCTGCAAAATGCATGGCACCATTCAGGTATATCAGTCTAAGTTTATAAACACGTAATTAGGGATAGTTTATAAAAAGGGAAACTATGATGATGATAGACATACAGGAAACTGGACAGATAGCTTTGTCCTTCTTGAATCTATTTATGTAACTGAACAAGGCAGACATAGCATCTGTTTATTACTGGCCTGGTGATTCCCATGGCAAGCAGTATGCAGAAGAAGAAAGAACCGAATGTGCTGATGCAGTCTTCTGCCAGATCCTGAACATTATATCATTGATTTGTTTGTAGTTCAATATCGAAAAACGATGCCTCCTTGTGAAGATAGAAATGTTAACACTGTTTAATGCAGATCCTGAAAAGAATCATGGGTTATTCATGTCTAATGGGGAAGGAATACAATGGTACAGGGTAGTATTTGATGATGCAGGGTGCGTTGTGGCACTTTCTGAACATGAGGACTCTAGCATCTTCAAAGCCAGAAAATTCTGCCACAACAGAGAGACGAATGCATATGTTCATCAGTTATAGAGATGTATCAAGGGGACAGAATGCTGTCGACAACTTCTACTTTACACTTTTAGGTTCTTTGTAACTCGTTCTGTAGAACTATATTCAGCCATTACCTGTGAAGAAAATAGAAAATTAAAACAGTTAGAGAAAACTTCCCAGGCAGCAGTACTCTCAGACTACATTAATGTTTTTTATGAATACATAAGAACATTTTTATGACATCAGCTGTGGAAGCAAGGTGATAATGACTTAACCCCATTGGAAGAGGTGAGATGTATAGAACAGATTGCTGAGTAAAATGAAGTAATGAGCACATATACAACAAGCTGGGTTTCATGTTGCTGAGAAGAGAATGCACAGGTTCATAGGCAGTTTCTAGGCTACTGGCCTAACAGCCATTTTAAGCCTAGCCAAACTTACCCCCAGATTTACCAAAATATTGCTGACTTGTCAATACTTCAAGGAATTGTATGGTTATGATATACGCTTGTACACATTAAGCACTCACAGGCTGCCCCTATCCATTAGGAACATAGGTGCCAAACCAGGGGGAAATTTGTGATTTCCCATCCACTGGTCCAAGTTACTTTTGAATAGTGTTAGGGATGAGCTTTGCTTCATGTGGATGGAAGCCTGTTCTAGAGAAAGGATAATCTTTGATACACATACCTTTCCCTCCAAAATGTCTTACTTGTGTCATAGATGAGGTTTAGGTACATAGAGTGGGTATTTCTGATGCTATTTATTTTGCAGATATGCAACAAATCCATCAGTGTGGAATAAGAGGATGCCTTGTAGGTTAGATATAGATCATCTCACAATAGTCTGTAGGAGAAAGAGTACAGGGATAGGTCTTTGAGATCAGCAGCATGTCACTTGTTGTTTACTTCCTGTATTCTTTTTGTGAGAAATCTCTGTGGTCTCTCATGCTTTTCATAGTCAGGCACATGCCAAAGGGTATCTGGTCTGATGAGAACCAAGTACAGTGGAACAATGACCTCCTTGTAGCCGGATACCATGTTCTTGCTTATAAATAGTGTAATGTAGAATGATTTCCTCACCATAGTAGAGACTTGATGGTCAAAAGGTTAGTCTCAACATGAGTTTCCAAATCCATGGCCACTGGATCTACTTTTAGGCATGTTTTATTAATATATTAATTATCAGGGGTGACTGTCTTCCCAAGGGGTGTCATTATAATTTTTTTTCACATTGAGTTTTAGTTCATGGCTATGGCACAAGTTCTTCATCTGCATCAGGTCCTCTTGAAGGGTATTGTGTGTTTAGTGGATTCAGTGACTACTTCTAATTTGCAGTCATTTGCAAATCTGGCCTGCCAGAGGACTTTGACTTTTGCCTTGACTTCAAAGAAGTAGATGCCAAAAGGAAGAAACCCCAGCACTGACCCCTGTAGGATTTCACAAATGACTGGCCTATTGCAGGAGGATTGCCTTTGACAAAACCAAACCGGGTAGGGTCCAGTGTCATTGTTTATCAGATCCATGATAATTCTTTCCAAGGCCTTGCATATTAGACTAGTCAGACTTATGGGTCTGTAGTTCTATCATATCTTAAACTTTGTTGATAAACTTTCTATATTTTGAATGCACAAAAAGGAAGCAAGTGCTAAAAATAAGATTATTGTTGCTACCATTGGCAGATGTAATATTCTCAAGCATTCAGTCTAGCAGTTTACACTGACCTTCTGTATAGTTTTGAATCATATTTATTTTTTATTTTATTTATTGACATTTGATTACTGGGAAAGTCTGACTGGGCAGAAACCCATTTTCAGTGGAGGCATGGGGAGAAAAGCTTCTAGTTATTACAAAACATTTTAAGAACAATAATTTTACAATCTTTAAAAATAAAACAAAAACACATGCAGTTTAAATAATTATAACAAACTAGACATAATATAAAAGCATTGGTTGAGAATCGATAGAAGGTATATATGACAATTATTTAATATTTAGAGAAATTTTAGACAGTTTGTAGAGAAATTAAAGGTAAGTTAGTGTAATATAAATAGGAGTTGCAATATGAAGTGAGAGAAGAGAATTAAGTGACAACAAGGAGGTAAGTGAAGAAGGGAGAGTAAGGAGGTGTAAGGAATGAAAAGGTACTTGTTCACATTTAGAGATATAGATTATCCTGATTTTCTCCTGATTTTAATCAAAAACGTAACCAGATTTTAGTTAGGAAGTCTTTCAGAGTGGTTTTGAAAGATTGGAGGGAGGGTATAGACCTGATGGATGCAGGTAAGGAGCTCTAGGTCTTGGCAGCCTTGTGCAAGTATGGACAGTGGCCATCAGATTTGCTAGGTTTATAAACAGGCAGGAGTGTTTAGTCACTGGATCACAGTGACCAAATGGGAACATAGTTGTGTTGACTGTTTTTTAGTGCTGGACAGGCAAATGGAAGCTTGATAATTTTATAGGTGGTAAGAAGTTCTGCATATGTTAGTTGATATGGCAGTTCTATCCAATTTAGGCTTTTCAGTGCTATACAGTGGTGGGTTCCGAAAGAGGTATCTTCTGCAAATTTGCAACTTTGTGATAGCATTGTTCAAGCTTTCATTTTTGTGGAGGTTAGTAAGGACGGGAACACCATAAAAAGAGTGGGAAGGAGATAAGTAGTGGTAAGTGTAGTTTTAGTTGCACTGGGAGAAAGTTTTTGGTTTTTTGATGAGTTTTTCTCATGCAATTTTGTATATGCAGGTCAAATGTAAGATTTACATCCACTATCACTCCTAATAATTTGTTATGAAAAGTGACCCCAATGGTTGTATTATCAAAAGAGAGGACTTTAAATTTATTTTTTCATGAGAGGGGTTTAGAAAAAAAAGTAGTAGTTTGGTCTTTTTTTGGGGTTGAGCATGAATTTTGAGTTACAAATCCATGAGTCATTTTTGGAGGTGTACTATATTGTCAGATGTACAAATGAGAGTGGAATCATCTATGTATTGTATTTGGGTGCACTGTTGTGTGGAAGTATAGAGGGTGTTGGTGAAAATGTTAAAGAGAATGGGACCAAGGATAGAGTCTTGTGGTACACCAGTGGTGACTGGGAGGTAAGGAGAGAATGTAGAGGGCCATTTTATGGACTGATACCTATTACAGGTAGCTTTTAAACCACAGAAGTGTAGGCTAAGAGATGCTTAGTGAGGACATTTGAAGAAGAAGTTTGCTGTGACAAACTGTGTCAAAGGTTTTAGATTAGTCTAGAAATAAGGCAGAGACCAGTTTACCATTATCTCTAGTTTTAATGACAGCATATATATAGGTTAGAAGGGCAATGCTATTACTATGGGAAAGATGGAAGCCATTTGCGTATATAATAGGAGTTCTTCCTGCAGGAAATAGTCTAGCAATTGTTTTTGAATACATTTTTCAAGTATTTTGGCAAAGGGAGATAATAAGAGGGCTACAGGTTTAAAGTTATTCATGTTTGTTGAATTTTGTCCTTTGTACAGAGGGATAATGTGTAATTTTTCCTGAGAGGGAACATGGGATTCCTCTGCTGACCTATTTATAGAGATTGAGAGAGGATAAGCAATGCTATTGGCTACTGTTTTTACGTACTCGCTTGGAAGGCCATCATCTGAAGACAAGCCTGGTTTGAGTTTGTTTAAGAGTATTTTATATAGGATGTGGCCACAGGTTTGAAGGCGAAAGTGGATGTGGTGATATGTGGCTGTTGGGCAGTGTTGGGATTATCGTTGAGGAATTCTTGGTTAGAGATGCTATACTATCTATAAAATAAGAGTTGAACTGCTTTGCAGTTTCAAGTGGTGAGTTATCAAGAGCAGGGTTTGGGCTGAATTTTTGGCTGGGATGTAAAATTTCTTTAATGTATGTCCAAAAATTTTTAGAGTTATGTTTGGTATTATTTTGAAAGTTATTATTAAAGTATTGTTTTTTGTCTTTAGTTATTTTCTTTTTAGTACAATTGCAAAGCATTGTGAAGTTTTCAAGATATTGAGGTGTTTTATATTTCTGCAATTCTTTCCATGCTTTTTTCTCTATCCTACATTAGCATTCTACTCTTTTTGGACATACAAACTGCATTATTTGTTTTCAGTCTGTTCCTTCTACGAGGTGCAAGGCTATTTAGGATATGTAGAAAAGTGGTATTGAATTCAAATACAGCATTGTCTAATGGGAGGAGTTTTGGGAAGTTCCATTTAATAGATGATAGTGTAGTAATGAACATTTCTTGAGTTAAGCTTGGAAAGGATACGTGTCGTTTTATAAATATGCTGTTTAACTGGATGCGTGATGTCTAGGCATACAAACTGGGAGTCTGTGGGAGATGATCACTGAGACAGTCTGACGTACCTGTGGTGGAATATTTGCGTCTAATACTAAGATCCAGTCTAATAGAGAATTTGATATCTTGCTATAATGTGTGGGGCTATTAATTACTTGTGCGAAACCATATAAGTTTATGCTAGATGTAGGGGAGTTAGAATTTATGTCCAATCAAATGACATTTACATCACCTAGTAATATATTGTCTTGTGGCAATGTTAAAGATATCCAGTGTAGGATATCCTCCATTATAGCCATAATGTTGCCAGGAGGGATATAAAGGACAGTAATGCGTATTTGTTTATAATTGTTTATTTTGAAAAAAATCAATAAATATATGTATATTTCATGTGAAACATATTGAAAAGTACCTTCTGTCATTTATTTTACTAATAGATCATTCTCCCACTACTATATAAAAGTAGAGCCCCAGTTCTACAACAGGCTGATATTTAAGAAAGTATATGAATACTGCTTGCAAATGACAGATTTGTAGTTTTCCTAACAGGCACATGATCACTTTGAAAAAAATCAATGCAGAAATTTTTATTGTAATTCATTCTGTTGCTTGTTTAGCCCATAGTAAGCTCTTCTTTCTTGCCTGTACTGCATTCTGCGTCCATATATCCACTGTAATGAATCCCAACGTACGTTCCTCAGTGTAATATTTCTGAATAGGTTGTCCTCTGTTGCCATGGTTCCAAGAGAATGTACTTCTACCATTGACTATTCCTGGTAGGTGTGAGATCGCATGCTTCTCAACTGCACAGATTTTCACAGAATGCCAAGATTTTTGTCTCATATTTTTGGTCCATTCCTAATAAAATTTCTGAATTTCTGACAAAACACTGAGGATTGAAGTCAATAAACACAGCTATTTGAGTTTCAGAGTTCATATCCTTCAGAAAACATATGCTAATGCTAAACGTATTATTCTGTCAACAAGTTTATAAGAGCAATATTTATAACCTGCCCCTATTTTTGGGCCTTTGTCCCCTCATTATTTTAGGCTTTGTCCAGATTTCATGCTCTGAGACATTGAGAACTATGGTAAAGTAGAATAAGACCTCCTTTTCTGTCCATAACTCTCAACTGTCCAGATTTTTGCCTCATATTTTTTGTTTGTTCCTCATAACATTTGTGGTTTTCTGGCAAATCTCTGGGATGATCTGGGGACTGATGTTACCAATTAGTGACATACATTTCAGTTTTAGACTTCTAATCCTTCAGAAAATATATGTTAACAAAAATTCCTGTTACTCTAGCAACTTTCTAAGTTTATAAGAGCAATATTTAAAATCTGTCCATATTTTTGGTCCTCTGTCCCCCCATTTTGTCAGGCTTGTTCCAGATTTATTGCATTAACAGGTTGGGAGCCATGTTTCTGTACCTGTAGAGGATCATGTTGAGTAGATGGGATCTCCATCACATCAGCCAGGCTCATATGCTATCACTCAGTCACTACTGCTTCTCTTCTATGAGATTATCGACTTGCAATGATGTCTAAGTGCATGTACTTAATTTCTGAAATACTGACATGTAGTCCCTCACAACTTTTCCTTCTTCGCTAGTGGATATTGAGGTACTAGACTGCGGTGGTGGTGCTGCGGTAGCGTTGTCGCCTCACAGTAAGACGTTGTCCTGTTCGATTCTCAGCTAAAGTGTCTTTTTTGTGGAGACATGCGTGAATGGGCATACCTTCGTTGAAGGTTGTGCATCAGAGCTGGCAACTCGGCATGTAAAAATCTACTGCCAATCATTAGTGGACCGGAGTTCCGCTGTGGCGACCCCTAACTGGGAAAAGCCGAAAGACACAACAACCATTGAATCCCCTCCCACAGAAGGAAATCTAGTTTGGTTTAGCTTCTAATGCCAGGTCAACCCTCTCTCCACTAAGGCTCATCCCTGAATCACAGTTACCTCTTGCAAAGATAGAGACCCTTATCTGGTGCCAGTGGAAGATCATGTTTAACATAATAAACATGTTTGTGACAACATAAATAAACGAATAGTGGAAAGTAAATGAAAGATGTATGCAAAACAGAATTTATCATACCTTTTCATTTTATTTGTTTATCAGACTGATGTGCTGCTCACAAGGTCTTTTTTCTTTTGCAACCCTGTCATTATAAACAGTTACATAGAAGCTATGCAACAAAAGATACCTAAGTATAGCTTGTGAATATAATATGTTGGTGTTTAGCAATGAACAAGTGGAAATTTTACAGAGAGTTATCTCTATGCGCATTTTGTCAGATGCTACCAAGTGGTGCTTCATTCAGATATCTTTCACACATTTGCATTTTATTAGATAGTCTTTAATCTCAAGTGCTTAATTTACTTAGTATTTTTTGGGACTAGTTAGCATACAAAAGCTCATTCTAGATCCCATGCCTACTATTAATCAATCCAAGGATTTTGGAAGTGTATTCTGGCTTTCAGATTATAGCCTGCACCTTGTTTCCTGACTTACAAAGTATTTACCACAACGACAAACATATGCATTCTTATAGTCAGAAGAAAGAGAAAATATATCCACTTGTATATCCTTTCAGAAATGTCACTCACTTCAGCCTACCTAAACTGCCCCAGCACATTACATGTCATCACATTGTCATATTGCACCATATCTCTCTAGATTACCAAGAAAATACATATTAGACAGGGTTGGAAGATGGCATAATGGTTAAGGTGTTTCTCTTACAGACACAAGGTGCAGAGTTTGATTCCCACATGGGGTAACTGGCTAGGTGTGAAATGTCCCACAAGGGTAGTTAACCTTGTACTAATTTATGAACCTATTATTGGCTTTTGTATTCATAAAATTACAAATAACCTGGGCCATTTACAAAATGCTTTTCAATTAAAGCTGTACATTGACAAAGGTGTAACACTGTAAAAAGTGCTATTCCCCCATTGCTCTGGATGAATGTTGGGCTACTAGTAATGCATCTGAACTCAGTTCTCTGCAAACTGAATGAATTTGCATCCTGAAAGCTAAGGTCCATTGTCAGAGAATAGGATCTCTATGTTTACATTCTGGCTAAGTTTTACTTAAATGCACCAGCACATCCTCAAATCTCATGGGAGATAGTGCAGCAACTAAAACATCCTGTGAGAAATAGTTACCATTGTCTGGATCTACCTTCTGTCAAGTCCTCTCTGGCAACTCACTTGACATTAACACGACTGGGTCTGTCTTTTATACAGGCCCAGTGGTTTAGTACAAATTTATTTAACAGTCCACTTAACTCTGTTGACCACATTGCTTCTCTGGTGCATTGTTTTACGCAACCTTCTATGGTGGACTTTTAGTAATCAAACTATGGCGCTGCCATACATAGCTGAAGGTATCATTGCCTTGGAGCACTTTAATAGGACAGATGCTAGTTTACCAGCTCTACTGGTAGAGAAACATAAAGTGCTGACTATGACCAAGGTCACTAGAGTTTAACCAGCAGTACAGATACCTGTTGTAGCTGGTATCAGTGAGGACAGAAATGATGATGCTTAATCTGTTTGTCTCATTGAGAAGAGAGAATGGGGTTTATGTTTGGGGCGCAGCGTTAAACATGAGTGTGACACTGATACCAGAGCTATGCAGACTTGGTGCAGAGGCATGGTGGGGTAGAGAACCTGAGCAATATGTCACAATATGACCGGGAGTACCATTGCATACCCTTATGATATCAGCCAGCATATCAAAGATGGTAAGATTTAATAGGAAAAAGTATACATGAAACTGCAAGGGACCTGATTTCTTTCCATGTCCCACTATTACACATCCAGTTCTCCATCCCACTTCACCAAGCTGGCTCCACTTAGTAGGGTAGTTCGGCGAATGTAGGTTAAGGTTATCCAGCTCCCAGACTCCTAGAGTTACAGACCAATTTTCCCTTTCTACCCTGTCACTGAGGTTAGTACTCAAGGGGTATTGCAGGGCATATAAGATAGAGAAATAGGAGGGGTGTCTAGTAGCTGATGGTAAAGCTGTTGCACCAGTGGGATCTCAAAAGAAAAATGACTCTATTCTCTCTGTTGTGGTCTTGCCATCTACTATGACAGAAGGATATCACTTGAGAGCCTGTCCTGTCAACTTTCAGCTGTTCACAATTCTCAGCTACATAGGTAAACTGGACTTACTGGCAGGTTATCCATCACAACTTTCATGCATATGTTTCTGATTTTCTCTTTCTCTGCTTGAATCTCTGGTGCGTGAGAAGAAGTGTCTGCTGTCAGTCAGGTCTTGCCAAAATATGACTGATAGTGTAGGACTTTATCACAACCTTGAGATGGATGTAAGACTTTATCACAATCCTCAGAAGGATATAGGACTTTATCATGATCCTGATATGGATGTAGGACTTTATCATGATCCTGATATGGAATCTCTGAATCGTAGTTGGGCACTCAGCCACTGCTTGAGTACTCAACAAACTCATCACAAGTCTTTAAGTCTGTAGTCTGTCTACAGTTGAAAATTGCCTATGAGAAAGCCTCAAAACTTTCACAACCCAGGTCAGGCCCCAATCTTCTTTTGCTATCTGTGCATATTGCTATCCTGGACAGTGTCTGGGATACATCTGCAACAAGATTTCACTGTTCCTTATCTTTTTGAAGGAGAATGCTCCCTATACCACATTAGGATGCATCCACAATCAGTTTCAGTACTTTGTTTACATGATACAAATCAGCACAAGAGTTCATGAAACTTCAACCTTGAGCTGGTTGGACACTTACTTCTGGACACTGCCTTAGCTCTATTGTTTCTTCTTAGAAAGCAGGTCTCTCAGTGGTTTGTCTTTTTTGACCAAAAACAAGATAACCTTCCCCCATTGGTTAACCATACCAAGGATGCTCTAAATTTCAGTAACTCTGGATTTTTTTCAATATCTTCAGCAATACACTGACTTTCAGGTCTCATCCCAGTGGCAGATTGAATGCAGCCCCAAAATTTTACTTTACTTTGCTCAGCCTTTACTTTCCATGTTCATTGTGACACCTGCTTCCCCAGTCCTCTTTTACACAGTGGATAGTCTGACATTCTGCTCTGCACTGCTATTTTTCTGCTGTGTTAAATATTCTCTAGTGTTTCCTGCTGACACTAGGGTAGCTAGTAGCTGTAGCATAGTCCCGAGCCAGGTCTGCTGTTTCTGGAACTGTTTGTAGTGGTTTGTTTGTTCTGAGCACATTTTCCAGGCCATCTTGGATTGGAAGGGTACTATCTGCACTTTTGTGAGAGAATTGTGTTTGATTGTTTTGAATTTTGTTAAGAGTGTTTTTTTCCATGTTTTAGCTTCTGTTATTTGGGTCCTGCATCTGAGAAGGTTTCTGGTTGTTTGTGCGTCATGCAGTACAGTGTACTACTGCACAATTATGCACCAAAGCCTGACAGTTAAATTTAACAAATTTTCCTTTAAAACCAAGGCAGAAATATATTTTCTCTGAGCTCCTCCATAATTGTTTCTGAAAAGCCACCTCTAGTGACAACAGTCTTCAACCTAGCATTATGAACAGTTGGACTACCATTGTTTCTCCTGCAACCCTTGTTGATTTGGGTTTCTTGAGGCAGTGTAGCAATTGCCTCATGTACACAGACAACCATCTACTAATAACACAGTCTAATATAGAATGTGAGAGATGATTATACATCAAGAATCTAGAATACATGCTCTCTATCACTCAAAACAGTAACACGAAGAAAGTTGTCAACTCAACCACCACAACATATTCACATAGTACCACTACTCATACACAGATTATGCATCAAGCATGTAAATCCACATACTCTGAGGTTCTGTCAAAAACTTATGGAAACACCAGAGATCTCCAAAACACAAGTCTGCTATAGCAAACACAGTGTCCACATCACCCATGACACATAGTAAACATCAGTGTTTCACCACCAAACCCGTAAGGCATAACACTCGAAAACCAAGTTATCTTGTCATTGGAGACTCAATAGCGAGACTCATGGATGTCCCAATCACCAGGCTGGACAAGGAGAAAGTCATGGTTAGTTGTCTGTCTGGTTCAGGATTTGTCAAATTACACATGCACTCAGGTCTTTCAGCAACAAGTACCGTTATGACTCTGTCATATTTCATGTTGGTGTGAAAGACCTGAGATATACCGCACGGGACTATATGAAGAGAGACATGGTTGAGCTCTCTTGTCCCAGGCAGGTATGTCCCTAGCTTTGAGCAGCATACTACCCTCACCTACAATGATGCCACAGTATAAAGAAAAAATTATTGATTTCAATAACTGGCTTAGTTTTTGGTGTCATTCAGTTACTGTCTGCCTGGGAAGTCAAGGTCGACAAACCTTGCTGCTTTGCCAGAGACAGTTATCACCTGGCACCCCTAAGCTTTTGGCTGCTGGCAAAGGCTCTTGCCTCCCCCATAGTGCCTTTTTTAGGCAATGTATTGAAAATAACATTACTGACATGAAATTAATCAATCAGAACAAAATAAGGGCCCTGCTGCCAAATGCTAGGAGCTTAAACCTAAAACTGCACTCCCTGGAAGCACTTCTATCAGTAAAAAATGTAGCTGTCCGTGCAGTCACAGAAACCTGGTTGGCCTTGCAAAGCTACAATGCCTTCCACACCTTTAGACTGAAAAATGAATATGTGAAAACAAAAGGAAGTGGTGTTTCAATCTATATTACAGATAAATTCACCTCAGTGCCTTTTTTAGGCAAGGCTCAAAAGTCAAACCCACCTCCATAAACAACACAAATAAAAAAAAATGAGGGTTATGCTACTCAATGCCAGGAGTTTAAATCTCAAAATGCATGTGCTCAAAGCACTCCTCAGTATGGAGAATGTCGACATCTGTGCAGTAACTGAAACCTGGTTCAAGGCTCCAGAGAGCACTCCAGCACTACCGGGCTACAACTCTTACCACTCATTTTGGCCACAGAACACAGACCAAAACACAAAAGGAGAGGGTGTATCTATATTCATCAAGGAGACCTACACCTCCAGGTTAGTGGTGCAGCATGATACCTCTGAGATCATCCATGTGCAACTAACATCGGACAAATCTGCAATGCAAATTGTGGCCTGCTACAGATCACCCTCCATGACCCAGGGCCACCACTCTGCCTTTCTGGAGACACAGGAAAACATGAAGGTCCTACCGAACACCCTGATATTGGGCAATTTCAATTACCCTACCATTAACTGGGAAAACTACTTGAGTACAAACTCCCAGGCTCAGCGCTTCCTGGAATTTATCAACTCAAATGCCCTGGATCAGCTGGTAAACTCCCCTACCAGAGGTGAAAACATATTGGAACTGGTCATCACCAACATGGGCGACAGGTGCTCCGCACCGGAGGTCAACCTGTCACTGGTTAGATCAGACCATAAACTAATCACTCTGGATGTCCACACCCCACCACCACCCCCAACCAAGGAAACCACAGTGAAAAACTTTTCTAAAGCAAACTTCACCTTACTTAAAACAGAGGTGGTAAGTTTCACAGCTCCCACTCTAAAGGTTAACGCTGCCCAAGATGCAGAATCCTTTACAAATGCACTCTATGAGCACCTACAAGGATGCATGGATCATGCCATCCCTAGCAAAACCAAGACTCACTTCCCTAAGAGAAGGAAACCAGTCTGGTGGACCCCTGCCATAAACAGGTTATACAACAAAAGGAGGAAACTAGTTCAGAAAAAAAGCAAATCCCAAGAAGGAAAGACATCCCTGATCAGCATCAGTAAGAAACTAAGGTCCCTCATAAAATCATCCAAGGCTAACTTCAAAAGAAAAATAGCCAAGGATTCGAAAGATAACCACAAAGCCTTCTTTAGCTATGTCAAGAATCTAAGTGGCAACTCGCAGATATGCTCTGAGCTAGTGCAAAATAGCACAAAATATACTGAACCCACTGATATTGCCAACATCCTGGCAGATAGATTGAATGCAAACTTCACCCCCCTCTCACCTCCAAAATGGCCCACAACAATACCGGAAAAGTGTAGTGTCCCGGAAATCACAGATGCACAGGTGAAAACAGCCCTTTCAAAAGCCAAAAACAGCATCAATGGGGCCAGATGGTGTCCCAGGATGCATCGTGCATGAAATACAGAACGAACTAATCCCCCACCTAAACACGCTGTTCAACCTCAGCCTCTCCACAGGCTACGTGCCCATAGAATGGTGCACAGCAACGGTTATTCTGCTCCACAAAGGAGGGGCCACAACTGACCCTAGTAACTATCACCCCATAAGCCTGACTAGCCTGGTCTGCAAGGCTATGGAGGGCATTATCATGGAACTCATTAACAAAGACATTGGGAACCTCCAAACACTTGACCCGACCCAGGTTAGCTTTGTTAAGGGCAGATCATGCCTACTAAACCTGGTTGACTTCTTTGAGATAGTCACCAAGGCCATAGACGAGGGAAGGGTGGTTCACACAGCCTACCTTGACCTCGCCAAGGCATTCAACACCATTCCTCACTCCAGGTATTAGAGAAAAACTCACCAGCCTTAACATAAACCCATACATCACAAGATGGGTTGCCAACTGGCTTACAGACTGAACTCATGCGGTAAGAATAGCAGGCTCCAGGTCCAACTCTAAACCAGTCACAAGTGGTGTCCCGCAAGGCTCGGTCCTGGGACCCCTTCAGTTCGGCATATACTTCTCAGAAGTACAGGAAAACTCAGGAGGACTATGGATAACCAAGTTCGCTGATGACTGCAAACTGGGAGCCATAATTGACTCTCCGGCTGACACGGACATCCTCCAAAAAGGCCTTACTGAGACGGACACCTGGTGTCAAAGTCATGGCCTCAAGCTAAATGCCAAAAAATGCATAGTCATCCCATTTGGGAAAAACAAAACACCCATGAATTACCACATAGGTGGCAGCCCCCTTAATACAGAAGAGGTAATAAGAGATCTGGGGACCCAAGTAGATAATAATCTCTCCTTTGACAATCATATTGCCAACGTAGTTAGGAAATCCTTCTATGTTGTCCATCTAATTACTAAAGGGTTCGCATCTAGAAATAAAGAGGTTATAGTGCTCTTCTACTCGTCACTCATCAGACCCATTATAGAGTACAATGCCCCATTTGGGATATACCTCATAAGACACTTCCAACAGCTGGAAAAAACCACAAAAGTACCTCACCAAGAGGATTACTCGCCTCAAACATATGTCCTATGCAGACCAACTGAAAAAACTCCGGTTGTACTCAGTGGCATATCGCTTACTCAGAGGTGATCTCTGCCTGACTTACAAAGCCATGTCTAACTCAGAATTGATGGACATGCTCCACCTAAAGAAATCCAAGTCACTGGGAGCCACGCACTCTAGGGAGCTAAACCTCGCCACAACAATAAATAGAACATGCTAGAGGGATAGATTCCTGTCACAGAGACTCCCCATGCTTTGGAACAAAATTCCTAACTACAATAGGTAGAACCCCTCACTAACACTCTTCAAGAGAAACCTTGACAAGTGGATGGGTAACAGAAAATACACCCCTGGGATCACTTCATTGGCTCTGCTTGACAGAGGCTCAGTTAATTAATCAATGGGGCGGCGAAAGCCGACACACTCTGGCTATGCTTATAAATGCCCTCAGGCAGATAGCCTAGTACCTACCTATGAACCTATAAATGTCTAGTTAGACTGGACAACTCCATGGAGCTACTCCAGGTCCAGGTTACAGTGGGTAAGACCCCCATTCAAGTCCTAGCCAGTTATAGATCCCCCTGAATGGGTCACAACACTCATGGAGCCTACTTAACCAAACTGAAGACCATCCAAATTTTACCAAACACACTGGTTATGGGGGATTTCAAATATCCCACCATCAAATGGGAAACCTACTTTAGCCCAAACTTGCTAGCATAAAAGTTCCTTGACTTTGTGAATTAAAATTCCATGGAGAAAATTGTCCATACCCTGACAAGAGGAACAAACATTCTAGATCTGTTCCTCACCTACATGTCAAACAGGTGCACTGCTGCAACTGTTGGAACCTTCTTAGCTAAAATTGACCACAAATCAGTCACCTTTGAACTGACACTAGCACCAAAACTCACAAAGGGTGAAATCAGACTAAAAAACTTCACCAAGGCAAACAATACCCTCCTAGGTGAAAGTCTAAATGCATTCCAAGCCCCACCCCAAGCTGAAAATCGTAACTATGCTGAAGCATCCACTAAATCCCTGTATCATCCCTTGCATAAGTGTATAAACTCGGCTGTACCAGATAGAATCAAAGCCAGACCCCCAAGTAAAATCAAGCTGCCATGATGGACTTCCAGCATCAACAACCTCTACAATAAATGCAAAAAGTTGCTGTCCAAGAAAACAAAGGCAAGGACCCAACAATGGAAAAGCACACTCCTCAGCCTTAACAACTTGTCAAATCCTCCAAGCGCTCCTTTGAGAGAAACCTAGCAAGTACTGCCAAGGATAACCATAAGGCCTTTTACAGGTACTGTATGTACGTAACCTAAAGTGTAGGACCCAAGCATGTATAGAACTGGTGACCAACAGTATCACACACACTGTCCCCCACAGAGATAGCAAACCTGCTAGTGGATAGGTTTGGTGAAAATGTCACTCCGTTATCCCCTCCTAACTTACAACAGTCCCTCCCCTTACATATCTGAAGAGCATGTCCTCAAAGGCCTGTTCAAGGCAAAGAACATGGCCTCTATGGGACCAGATGACATCCCAGGCTGTCTTCTAAACAGGCTGAAACATGAACTAGCATCACCACTAAGTACCCTTTTCAGTCATGGCCTAACCACAGGCTTTGTTTCTGCAGAATGGAGAACAGCTACAGTTATTCCCCTCCACAAAGGTGGCCTAGCAACAGACCTGGGGAATTATAGAGACCTATAAGCCTGACCAGCCTCATCTGTAAGGCCATTGGACATATCATTATGGACCTCATAAATAAAGACATAGGTGACCTCCAAAACCTGGATCCTACCCAGTTCGGCTTTGTGAAGGGCCGATAAATCTGGTGGATATCTTTGAAAGTGTGACCAAATCCACTGATAAGTGCCTAAGGGCAAATCTGTGCACAAAGCATACTCAACTTGGTAAAGGCTTTTGACACAATCCCACATTCAGGCATTACTGATAAACTTGGCAAACTGAATGTAAGCCCCTTCTTTGTAAGATCGGTTGCCAACTGGCTCACAAACCAGACACACACTATCAAAGTGGGTGACTCCACATTAACCAGCAGACCTGTTACCAATGGGGTGCCACAAGTGATGGGCCACCTACTAAAGGGTTGCAGCTGACAAACTTTGCAGATGATTGCAAACTAGCTGCAATCATTGAATCCCCAAATGATGTCTATACTCCAGGATGGTCTCATACAGACCAACGAATGGTGTATTAGTCATGGTCTCAAACTGAATGCAAAGAAATGCATCATTATTCCCTTTGGCACAAACAATGTCCCTTCACACTATCAAATCAATAACAATACCCTAAGTACCCATGAAGTGGTAAGGGACTTGGGATCACAGGTTGACCGCGATCTTAATCTCGACCACCACATGTCTACCATTGTAAAGAAAGCTTTCCACGTAGCTCACTTGATTAGTAAAGGCATCACCTTGAGAACAAAAGAAGTTATAACCCGCTTATGCCTGGCACTTATCTGGCCCATAATTGAGTATATCGCCCCATTCGGTATGTTCCATAGTAAGCATCTACAGCAATTAATGAGATCTCAGAGGTTTCTAATGAAGAGCAAGGGCCTCCTGCATGTGCCTTACATGGGCTGACTAAAATCCCTGTCACTATACTCTGTATCGTATAGAATTCTTAGGGGACACTTATGCCTGGCTTACAGAGTAACCCAAGACCCAAACCTAATAAACTTACTGCATATCTGTAAATCAAATGGGTTTAGGATTACCCATTCCAGGGACTTAAATATGGCCTGTGACTTAAATAGGACATGCTGGAGGGACAGATTTATCTCCCAGTGACTGCCACAGGCTACCAATTCATGTGAAATAGAGCACTTCTATGACACAGTATAAGAGAAACCTGGAAGAGTGGATGGTGCACCATAATTCTTAGTGGGGATAGCACCCACAACCCTCCTGGACATGGGCAGTCATCACTAAATGCAATCTTGGGTATTGACTAGCACCTCTACTGTATTACATTGGGTTGAAACGGGTAGGCTTAAAATGACCTCAGTAATCTCTTATGACCCTATGATCCTATAACAGGGCTTTCCCCAATATGATATCATCTGCATGACAAACTATAACTGGGAACTGATCCAAGATCACTCATGTCCACTAGCTTGTGAGCAAGTATGTTTGTGGTGCACTCGCATATATGTGTGTGTCCACTTTTGATAACCAGTGCTTTTTGAGCTACTCCTTTATTGTTTTCATTCTTTGCATGTCTCTTTAATTATGTACTTTTACTTTGCTTTATGCTCAGGGCATGGTTAAAATGGCTTTTGACCCAAATCACATATACATTACCAGATATTAATAAATAACTATTGAGTTATGTACTTCAAAAATACATCTGTGTACTTCTCCTTTACTACGCAGCCATGTTGCCATGATTTTTTCTCTTTTTATGAGGCAGCATGGGCAACCAAATCTGCAGTTTTTACATTATGCTTTCTCAGCTTATCTGAAGTTTAGGCTTTGGAATACTTATTGTACCATAAAATTCACCACAGGATATATGAATTTAAATTTCTGCTTCATTTTAGTCTTAGCATTCAGATGTTCAAACATAGATCACTGTTGCAGTAGCCTATGCTATATGGATTCTACACACATTCCAAAAACTACAGGTGCATTTTCCACACTCTAGCCATCAGTAGCTAAAGGTGACAGCTGGAACACAGAAAGCGTCAGAGCAGTTTTGCTGCCAATAAGAGTGCTCTTTCAGCTGACTGTAACTGTTATTTAGCTAGCATTTTGTGATTCGATTTCTAAGGGAGTTGTTATGTAAATGCTTGTGTGAACTTTCTGTGAGGAATAGTTTTATTTTTGACAAACATTTTACTTAGATTTTAAACTTTTGTGTGTTTGGGGCAGAATACTAAGCTTGCTGGGGACTGTCAGTGGTTTAGCGTAGAACCACTTATTCCCTACTTTTAAGCTTGCAAATCTTCCAAAAGTTCCGTTTCTCTCTTTTCATATTTCTTCCTTGTCTTACCTATGGATCGACCAGTGATCTTTGTGGCAGTACCTCCCTCTGCAGGTAAAGCTGTCAGGCCAGCTTGTATTCTGTCTCAGCTGCTGTTGACTGAGTCTGCTGCGGCCACTTGTTTTGCCTTAGACCATCCATATCCCCCCAATCCTCTTGGTGTAGCTTTTACAGACAACAAAGACTGGCAGATAGTCACATCCTCTACATCTGAAGAGATGCCCTTGGCAGGTAAGGGAGAGCCACTTTTATTGGTGTCAGGGAAAGGAGCAGGTGAAATATCTTTATTTGGCCAGGGAGGCAGGTGGAAGCTGAGATCAGTGTGCCTTTATTAGTCTGTTAGGAACAGTATGCTTATCAGAAAAACTTTCAGTCTTCTCTTTCTATTTCTATAGACAGGACAGACCGGGGATTTGCCAAGGAACACAATATTGCTTTTTCTTTTCCCCCTTATTTATCTAACAAGAAAAGGAAAATAGTTCCTTCCCTTTCTAACAGGGATTTTAGACAGAAAAGCAGGCACTGCATTAGGATGGTTGTACTTCAGGAAATTCTTCTTCAAGTCCTCTGATTCTGAGTAAATTATTTAATCAGATATCCATACTGAAATGACTTATTTTTCTAACACTTTATGTAAGATGAAAGAGGTTTCTCAGTGGGACCAAAAGAAGTTTCTAGAGCACAAAAATTGTATTATTATTTTTTACATTGACAGATACCAAAAGCTGTGGGTATCCCTTCTGTCATACCTGCCTTAAGTAATGCTTTTCTCACTGCCTCTTCCTTACCTGTTGGTCAGCCTCCTGCCCTCAGGATGTCTAACAAGTGAGGCAAGGTACCCCAGATACAAGTACCCATGTTCTAATTCTAAAGAAGATCTAGCAGTTATTTATCAATCCAAATATGCTTTTTCTTAACTGGCTACTTCTGTTTACTCCACTGACCCTGACACTTTAATTAAGATGAAGGAGGTTTATCAGTGGGTCCAGAATGAAATTTCTGTGGCACAAAAAGCAATGATTAAGTTGGGGAAGGAAATGTTTCTTTAGTACATTAACATTCAACATTTTAAACTGTCGGGCTCATATGTTAAAGTTTTTTTATTGTTATCTTTTGAGAACATGCAGAAATTAATAGCTATCCTTTGCTTTGAGGAAAATAATTCATTAAATGCCAACTGTTTCTCACATGACTAAACATAATTCAATCTGTAGCTATGATGGTGTTCATTCTTCATCTGGGACTGCCATTTCTGAATATGTTTTGAGGAGATTTGCTTGGCTTCATTCTCAAAATCTTCCTGATTATGTTAAATCTGAGATTTTAAATTTTCCTATGGATAATCAGGTCCTGTTTGGCCCTTCTACAGCTGAGATGCTTTAATGTGTGATGAAAGAGGAAAACCAACTCACGTATTGTCTCAGATCTTTCAACTCTGATTTTTCACAACAAAAATGAATTGCCTCTTCTTCTTAGCTCCTTTCTCCAAGAAGCAATTTAAGCAGAAAGGAGCCAGCAAAAAGGTTTTAAAAAAGCATTGGAAATGAGGCTATAAAAAGTAAATAAAAGCCTCTAAATCATAAAGGACAGTCCTCTTGGTTAGCATGATTATCCACCTGTTCAGGCTCTTCACCCCTACCACCCCAGCAACCTTTCCATGTCTCTGAGACTTCACCTCCCCTTGTGGCATCAGATTGTCTCAGACAGCTGGGTTCTGAAGGTAATCCAGCAGGGGTACACTTGGCAATGGGACTCCCTCCCCCCTTCCAATGGATTCCGTCACGTCTAAAGAACCAGATTTCTCTCTATACCCTCCCATCCTGCAGAGGCAAATGCCTCATTAAAACTGTATTTTAGATAGTATAAATATTTTGATGATCTGAATTTTTATTAGAAAGGGTGGAAACAACTGCCAACACATTCTTTTGCTGGTCATATGTTAATTAGGGATTTAAAATTAACATCCAGGATATGAGCTGGCTTAGCCATAAATCTGATTCCTTTATAAGTGCACTCTGTAGCTATATTCCAATAATTTTACCTAGTATTGACCATAACTGAGTATGATCCGCGGTGGTGCAGCTGTAGCATTGTTGCCTCACACCAAGAGGTTCTCCCATTCGATTCTTGGCTGGAGTGCAGGGAGTGCCTTCTGTGTGGAGTCTGCATGTCCTCCCGCGGTTGGATGGGTGTGCCTTTGTTGAAGGTTGAACGTCGAGCTGGCACCTTGGAGTTTGTGAAAATCTACTGCCAATCATTAGTGGACCAGAGTTCCGCTGTGGCGACCCCTAACCGGGAAAAGCCAAAAGACAAACAACAACATTGACCATAACTGAGTATATGCCTTTTTAGACACGGGGAGTAAGAATGATTTTGTGCATTGATCTCCTATCTTGTTAAACTTTTTAGACATTTGAGTATGCAATGATTTTATCATAGCTATCTCTAGGATGTGAATCCACACTATGGGATATCTGCAAAACATGTAGAAATATGGTTCAGTATATTTGCAGTATTAACCCTGGACTGGTTAAGAGTTTATTCAAGTAATATATGTTAACTTCTATAACCTGTATAAATAGGAAGGGGAAGAGGGTATCCTTGCTTCATTCCCCTTTTAACTCCTTTGCTTTGGATAAATACTATTTAAAAAAATCTAGCTATAGGTTTGGTACATAGCAGCTGAAATATGTATTAAAGGAGTCTGAGAATTGCAGAGAGTGCAGTAATGCCCAAATGAAATTATATTCCACTGAGTCAACAGCCTTTTTGATATGTATTAAGGGGTTCAGGTGCCTAAGCAGTGAGTCATTTCCCTGTGATACATTTGACTGGAGACACATGGCTGAAGTAACATTCAGCTGCAGAGAAATATGGCTGTTTGCAAATTCCCTGTGGGCAAAGAGAAGAATATGTTGCCATGCCCACAACTTCAATAACCAAATGCACAGGGGGAAAACAATGTCCATTGTCCCCAAGGGAACATGAGACAGCAGGCAATATGGCAGGCATCAGTAGCAGGCTGGCAAGAGGGCATATCAGTGGCAGTAAAAATGCAGTTTACAATGGGCAGTACCTTTATAATTGGAGTGTGTGGACCACTACCCCCTTCACAGTGTCTAGGGAACATAAATGTGACTACAGTAGCCTGCAGGATTTCCTCCATGCTGTAGCAATTTCTGCGGGTTGCAGTTACATAAGTATGTACTGTACACTGAGCACTACAGTCATTACTTCTTCTGCCACCATGCATTTGGTTATTAAAGTTGTGAGCATGGCAATGTGTGCTTCTCTTTGCCCACAGGGAATTTGCAAAGAGCCATATTTCTCTGCAGCTGAATATCACTTCAGCCATATTTCTCCAGTCAAATGTACCACAGGGAGATGTCATGCTGCCCAGGTGCCCGAACTCGTATTAAGACTGTACTCATTCACATGTTTTTGCCAACACCAGCTGTGTATATTTAACCATGTTGTTGTTAGGTCGGAATTACCCGTTTAGGATCTTCTTGACAAATGGAAATTATATTGGGAAGAATGTCATTTATTTGGTTAGCTAAAACTTTAGCAAATATTTTAAACTCTAACTTTTAACAAAGAAGTGGTGTCAGGGAAAGTTTTGTCATTATTGGGTTTGGGGACCGTCAAAACCTTCGCCTCTATGGAGTCTTTAGGAAAGCATTTTCTTCACATTCATCAAATGGTAATTAAGTGATTTTAATCATTTTTTTTTTAATTCTTGAATTCTTTATAAAAATCCTGGGTGAGCTCATACAATCCCAGGACTTTCCCTGAAGTTAAACCTTCTATTGCTTCCTCAATTTCTTCTATTGTGGTTGAATTCCCTCGTTTAAGGACATCTAGCAGTACCAATGCTTTTCATCTTAGTTGGATAACAAATTAGTAATATTATTGACATTTCTGTTTCTTTCCCTTTTTTAACATCATTTTTCATTATGATGTCTTTTACTCACCATGGGTCTGTGACTAGGGATTGACTATTATCAATTATTGCAGTAATATTTTTTTTTTTATTCCTGTCTTCCATTTTTAATCAGTTTTTGATATGTAAATACTCATGCAAGTGGAGTGTTTTACACCTGTCCCATCTACCTTGAATTCTCATGTAGTCCAATTTTCTTATTTTTTATATTAAAGTGAAAAGTTTGTCTGCCAACCAGTCAGATAAATGCTCCGTTGCTGGAATATTGATCAAGAATAAAATCTATGGAATGCAAAAATCAACGGAGCAAAACAGGTAATCACTACACGTCCACCAAACCAGTTCTTTTCACAAAAATAACCCGACTTTTCATAAAGTAATGAAACTTTTCAAAGAATAAAACGTTTTTATTTGACTTGATAAGCGCTTTCGCTAGGTTAGCTTCTTCAGATCAACGTAAGTCAAAATCATCAAAAAATTCTGTTTAAATAACACATTCAAACTACAAAACCCAATCAGCTCACTCTACCAATTAACAAACTAAAACATTTGAAGATGTACCATTATATATTTCTAAAAACATATTGCAAAAATATTCTATTAATTCTACTTATAAAACGACATAATAATATCACTTAATATAAATATGTGCTGATATAAATATGAATATAGAATACTATGTGCATATATAAGATAAAAATATATGTATAATAAAAATCTAAACATAATATAACATCATGAATGCATAACTTTTTTCTCACATTTAATATCTTAGCAAATCATGTACGTTGATTCAACCTAGCGATATATTTGAACTGAAAGTACCTATATATTTAAGAATTCAATAATATTTAAGAATTCATTAATATTCATTTCTTTATGGGTTATTTCATCTTCCTACACTTCTTAAGTAATGGCTTGATAGATGCTCTCTCATTTAGACCCTTCCCTCTGTCCACTCTAAGCATAATAATTCAAATGTTCTCCCTGTATTCGGTGTGATTGCGAATAACACCTTCACGGATACTAGGGGGAATGACTTCCAGAGCTCTAAATTTGAATCAATGTGTGTCATTAGTATTAATGACATGCTTCGCTAATGCATTATGCTCTGATTTCTTACGAATATGATACACATGTTCTCGTACTCTGTCCTTCAGTGTCCTATTTGTCTTCCCAACATAAAATGAGTGACATAATTGACACTCCGCTAAATACACAAGATTTGTTGTTTTACAATTAGCCTTATACAATAAAATAAATTCTTTCGCCAAATCTGGATGAATAAATTTATTGGATACATCAATGTATGCGCAAAAATTGCATGCCCCACATGGTACTGTACTCCCTATTTCTAGATGTTCCTTCTTGGGATAGCATATTAATCTTTTAAGATTTTTCTTATTTTTATATAGAAACTTGGGTTGTTCACCTACAATGTTCTTAATATTCTCATCCACTTGTAGGATGGACCAATTTTTACTCAGTATCTCTCTTATTTCTTGACTATCAGATGTAAAAAATATAGGGAATCTAATAGTATTCTGTTTACTACCAATCTCAGTCATTCCTATACCTTGAGCAGGGCCATAATATGGAGCTGCTACCTCTGTGTGTAATGTAGAAATCTCCTTAAAATTCTCATCTATTTCTACCTCATTGTAGCATCTGTGTAAAAATTTTTCTTTAAGGTTCATAAGCTCTTTCATGAAGCATTCATCTAATGGGTTTAACCTTGATGCTCTAATGCCCTGACCTTTAATTATATTCTTAAAAATATGTGCTGGATGCATACTTGATCTCAATAAAAGAGAATTACGATGACAAGTTTTACGATGGACATCTGTATTAATTAGTCCATCCAAAAGCTTTTCTATGTATAAATCCAGGTGGTCTATTTTAGAGTCAGACCATTCCATAGTAAATTTCAAATAATTAGTAAGATTATTCATTCTATCCAGAAACAAACATTTTTACACAGAGGCTACAATGAGGTAGAAATAGATGAGAATTTTAAGGAGATTCCTACATTACGCACAGAGGTAGCAGCTCCATATTATGAACCTGCTCAAGGTATAGGAATGACTGAGATTGGTAGTAAACAGAATACTATTAGATTCCCTATATTTTTTACATCTGATAGTCAAGGAATAAGAGAGATACTGAGTAAAAATTGGTCCATCCTACAAGTGGATAAGAATATTAAGAACATTGTAGGTGAACAACCCAAGTTTCTATATAAAAATAAGAAAAATCTTAAAAGATTAATATGCTATCCCAAGAAGGAACATCTAGAAATAGGGAGTACAGTACCATGTGGGACATGCAATTTTTGCGCATACATTGATGTATCCAATAAATTTATTCATCCAGATTTGGAGAAAGAATTTATTTTATCGTATAAGGCTAATTGTAAAACAACAAATCTTGTGTATTTAGCAGAGTGTCAATTATATCACTCATTTTATGTTGGGAAGACAAATAGGACACTGAAGGACAGAGTACGAGAACATGTGTATCATATTCGTAAGAAATCAGAGCATAATGCATTAGCGAAGCATGTCATTAATACTAATGACACACATTGATTCAAATTTAGAGCTCTGGAAGTCATTCCCCCTAGTATCCGTGAAGGTGATATTCGCAATCACACCGAATACAGGGAGAACATTTGAATTATTATGCTTAGAGCGGACAGAGGGAAGGGTCTAAATGAGAGAGCATCTATCAAGCCATTACTTAAGAAGTGTAGGAAGATGAAATAACCCATAAAGAAATGAATATTAATGAATTCTTAAATATTATTGAATTCTTAAATATATAGGTACTTTCAGTTCAAATATATCGCTAGGTTGAATCAACGTACATGATTTGCTAAGATATTAAATGTGAGAAAAAGTTATGCATTCATGATGTTATATTATGTTTATATTTTTATTATACATATATTTTTATCTTATAAATGCACATAGTATTCTATATTCATATTTATATCAGCACATATTTATATTAAGTGATATTATTATGTCGTTTTATAAGTAGAATTAATAGAATATTTTTGCAATATGTTTTTAGAAATATATAATGGTACATCTTTAAATGTTTTAGTTTGTTAATTGGTAGAGTGAGCTGATTGGATTTTGTAGTTTGAATGTGTTATTTAAACAGATTTTTTTGATGATTTTGACTTACGTTGATCTGAAGAAGCTAACCTAGCAAAAGCGCTTATCAAGTCAAATAAAAACGTTTTATTCTTTGAAAAGTTTCATTACTTTATGAAAAGTCGGGTTATTTTTGTGAAAAGAACTGGTTTGGTGGACGTGCAGTGATTACCTGTTTTGCTCCGTTGCTTTTTGCATTCCATAGATTTTATTCTATTTTTTATATTGTTTTTTAAGTACCTAATAGCTTGTGCCTACATTTTTTATATTCTAACTCTAACAATCATATTCTCTCTTCTGCTAGTTAGATAGTTTTATCATTATCTTTGAATTTATAATTACTGACTTTTTTGGTGAAACTATTTACTATTAGCTTAAATGTGTCACATTTGAACTATTTGTGCACTCTTGTATATTATTCTGATATCCAGAAAGGATTTAGTCTGTTCTCAAGTTTATCTCTAATTGTTTTAGATTTAAGTAAAATTGAATCCAGTCTCCATACTGGCCTATTAATTCCTTGTTATATTATGGTAAAGCACCATTTTAGGAACTGTATGATCCCACCATAATGTGGATGTCATCTCTATTAATTTTACATCTTTAATTAATGTATTGGATAAAGCCAATGGTCAGTCCTACTGACAGTACCCCTTTTTTGTTGTTAAAAACATTTAAATCCTGCTGTGTAGAACTTAAGGTCCTCCATTTATATTCAAAATATAATTTCTCCATCAAAGAATTAAAAAAAATTAGGTGTTGGTTTGTTTAGTGGGGCTTGTGGGCAATTTATTCATTGTTGGATCAATTGCCATATTAAAATCACCCCCACTAATAGCAACATCTGCCCTAGACCTATGCAATATTATTGATTCAAAGAATTTAACAAATTGATCCTTTTCATCTGTACTTTGGCCATATAAAAACTCCCTAAAAGTAACTTACCTATATTAATCTTGATTCTTAGAATGCCCCATCTTTCTTGTTTATATACACTCCAGCATCTTAACCACCCAAGAAAGCTGTGTACTAATGTTTTTTTGGCTGAGTTCCATGAGCTCAGCATACCCTATCCTTTCCACCATTTCAACAGTCCATAATAATCTTTTGTTTCACTTGCTCTTGCAGACATATATCCTTGGCATCTTTAGTTTTATTATAGTTAAAGAAGATTTTCTTTCTGTAAGGCATGTGTGACACCAGGGAAATACTGCCAGTACAGCTATCTGGAATTTTGTAAATAATTATATGCCACTTGAAAATATTAATATGATTTATATAGAAATGTGACACTGCCAGCCCAGCTATCTGGAATTTTGTAAATAATCATATGTCATTTGTGAATAGTAATATGATTCATATACTTGGCCTACAAAAGTAAGATAAATGTATGCTGCATACTGAGCTTCAAGAATGTAACCACAGTGTACCCTACTGGAAAAGAACAGAACTGTATATAAACTATATACTTGTGCAAATGTATGTTTTAATAGTAGAAGCTGGAACATACAGAGTTAACTTGCAAAGCTTCAAGAAAATAAGTTGAAATTGTTTTACAATTGTGTTATCTCTTAGTTTTAGTGAAACAGACACAATGTCTCAAGCTAGAGGTTTTTCTATTGTCTTGAAACAGAAGTAATTACTAGGTTTCAAATGTAAAAGTGTTTTATTGGTATACAACTTCCAAGTTCTGCAAACTTCTGAGAGAGATGCACTTCTCACATAGAGATGTTAAAATTATGTTAGTTTCTGTTAGCCTGGGAACTGAAGGCATGTGACAAAGAGTGATGTCATCCAGGCTAACCCAGCAGTAATATGTGATATTAATTTAAGATCTCTCTTAGAGAGGGAGAGGGGGCATTTTATATCTTGTCTTGGACCTGGAAACATCCATTCAGCACTTCTGCATCTGCCTTGCTCTGTAAGTAAGTTATTTAGGGCATAGTATCTTTTAGATATAGCTAGGAATATAGTAAAGATTAGTTTAGATGTTTTCTGTATTTGTTTGAGACTGTCCTGAAATGGTGTTTTAAAATATTTTTTGTGATTCTGAACTCTGTAGTTATTTAGTGGGGGGTGGAGGTGGGGATTTACTAGATGTTGGAATTAGGAAAGGAAGCTGAGAGGGTATGTCCTTGTTTCTACCCTTTGAAGGCTGAGTTGCTTTCCTTATATTTTCACTAGTTCTCATACAGTCCTTAGTGGGGGATGAAGTATTAGGTCTCGCTCTTCTTGGTTACCTTCTCAGTCTGCACTATTTTAGCGCCATGCTCTGTGACCTCAAAGAAAAGTCTCTTCATATAATCAGGATATGCAGTTATATATTATTCATATAATCAGGCTATGCAGTTATATATTATTCTATCTCTTCCACAGAAGTAAAGTTATTTGTATGGCCACCCTTTGATGCCATGAGTGTGGATCATGTATCCTTTAAAAGTAAGTGCAAATATGGTGCTATGGCTTTTTTCTTTAAAATTAGTGTGGTACTATAGTCAGGGGACCACACAAATCTGTGTGCCTGCCACATTGAGGTCTGTATGAGGAATGATTCTGTGTGCTCTCTCAGTCATAGGACTATACTCCCCTCCCAACATTTTTTGTATTTCACATTCAATGAAATTCTTATGCTTGCTACCTTCTCTGGAAAGTTCAAAGCATGTATATTGTTTGATAGCCCTGTTTTTTAAATAATCCATTCTCTGTCAAAATTGTTGTATGTAGAGCTTATTTGATTTGATGATAGCCTGGAAGGTAGCAACTCAACTCAGTTTGACTCCTTAAGCTTCATACATTTTGTCAGAGCAAAACCTGATTGCAGACAAGCTCAGTAGGACTAGGGTAGACCACCACAAATGGAGACTTTGTCCCGGGGGGGTCTAACAAGAATTAATCCAACTGTGGAGAACACTACAAGCTGATCTGTTTGCCGGCTGTCAGAACAAGCAACTAAAGAAACTTTGCTTCAGAACTCTTTACAAACAGGCTTGAAAGGCAAATCATTTCACATTTCCCTGACAGGGACTTTTCTAATCTTTATACTCATATACAGTTTTCTTCTAAAGATCCAGAAAGACTCTCCACAAACTGACTCCTTTTTGGCAATGGTAGCAGTGATTTTCACCCCCTGAGGAGGGTTGGGCCTTGGGCAAGCAATCTGAGCCTGTAAAATCCATAACTGCTTGGCTAAGGGCAATTACCATAAGTTTTCCTACAGACTAGATTTACTCATGTAGGATAGTCGGAATTTGATTCATCGTAGTTTAGAAACTCTTCAATTAGCTACCTGTGACGCTTTTTAGGCATCTCCTTTCTGAGAATGTGCAGCAGATAGCAAAGAAGGCAAAAAAACAACTACTAGAAAATTATATATGTCTAAGTAGCATACCTCTCAACCTGCTAATGCAAGAAATCTGAAAAACAGCCCAAAACAGTAGGGGGAACAAAGGCTCAGAAATAAGGACATATTTTAAATATTGCTCTTATGAACTTACAAAGTTGCTAGAATAACAGGTTTTATCTAGCATGTATTTTTCTGAAGGATATGAAGTCTGAAAATCAAATGTCTCTCATTACTTAGCGACTTCAATCCTTAGTAACTTGCCTGAAAAAACACAAATTGTATGAGGAAGAGACCAAAAATATGAGGCAAAAATCTGGACATTCTGAAAAAATCTGGGCATTTGAGAGGAATGCTAAGCAGAAGAGATTTTCTAGTTGACACCAGTCAAAAAAACAGAGTTCTCTTCAGGCCCAGTTACCTCTTGTTCTTGATTGTTGTGTGAGTTACTGTCTAATGGCCTTTTGTATTTCCCTGTCAAGGTGCATTTGTCTGCCCTTGGATCTCTCTCTAATAATGTGCAAGTTAAACAGGTTTTGCAAGGGGTGTTACATACTCGACCACTTAGAAAACATGTGGCTCCTCCTTATTCTGTGTCCATTTGAACCAGCTCATGAGGTAGACTTGAGGGTCTTAACTTGGGCGACTGTGCTACTCATTACACTGACATTAGCTAGGAAGGTAGCTGAGTTACAAGCCCTTATGGTGAGTCAGCCCTACCTTGTTTTCACAGGGACAGGGTTTCTTTGAAAACAAATCCTACATTTTTTTCTGAAGTGGTCTCAGAGTTTACTTTAAGCCAGAATATTAGATCTTCCAATTTTCTTTCCTGAACCTAAGAGCAAGGGAGAAAGGATTGTTAACAGTCTAGATGTCCACAGGCAGCTCAGATATTACCTAGACAAAAGTGAAACCTTCAGGAAAGCTGATCAGCTGGTTGTCTCCTATGAAGGCAAGAAGAAAGGGCAAGCACTTTCAAAACAGACCATTTCCAGATGGCTGTTTCGTGTTACTACCCTCAGTTATACTCACCAGAGAAGGTCACTTCCAGGCAGGGTTACAGCCATTCCAAAAGGAATTTGGCTTTGTCAGTGGCAGAGGTGGACTGGAGACATATTCTACAGGCAGGAACATGATCTTCTGTATACATTTTTACAAACTGGATTCCCTCCCAGGTTCAGTTAAAGCTTTTCTAGGAGCATTTTCAGGGACTCCTGGAGTCATAGCAGCAAATCCACAAAAGGAAAGAAAATAATGCAGATACAACAAAGAAGAAGCCAAGTCTGGGCAACACTTTTAATAAATTCACCTCTAGCACCTGGGCAAATAAAAGCCTTCCAGGAGTACAAATTATAAACTACAAATGGCACTCCACTCTCTCTCTCTCTCTCTCTCTCTCTATATATATATATATATATACACAAAGACAAAATGAATAAATTAATTAAAGTTGATCCCTGTTCAGTCGACATACTTTTAATGAAAAAGCAGATGGTGACAGTTATGTGAGATCATACATTCCCTGGGGTGGGAAATATGCCCTTTTCCTGGGGATTGTGCGATCTCAGAGTTAGAATATATAATTCAGGATTGCAGGGGGGCTTGCCCCCTCACAGAAACACTGTTTAAAAGTTGCATGCACATTTGGGTGTTACGTTATTTGTTAGTATACCAATATATATATATATATATATATATATATATATATATATATATATATATATATGGGTCGACTTCACATGATCTACATTTCAGAATGTCGAAGACCATATGGCCGAGACCATATGATCGACATTCGAAATGTCAACCATTCGGAACCGGCATCTGCAAACAGTGTGGAATGGAAAGATTTCCATCTTCCGCACTGTAGTGCTATCTCAGAGTTGGTATATTTAAGTTCCGGAGTGTGTGGGGGGCAGAGCTCCCCTGCTTGCAGCATGAAGGTTTTATTTTTTTTTTGTTTGTTTGTATGGTCGACATTTCAAATGTCGATCATATGGCCTTAGTAATATGGTTTTCGACATTCTGAAATGTCGGCCATATCAAGTAGACCCATATATATATATATATATATATATATATATATATATATATATATATATATATATATATATATATATATATCTATAGATGGATAGATAGATATAGATATAGCTATAGCTATACACATATATGTGTATCTCTTTCTCCTCTCTCTCTATAGCTATACACATATATGTGTATCTCTTTCTCCTCTCTCTCTATGTATATATATATATATATATATATATATATATATATATATATGTATATGGATAGATAGATAGATAGATATAGATATAGCTATAGCTATACACATATATGTGTATCTCTTTCTCCTCTCTCTCTATGTATATATATATATATATATATATATATATATATATATAAATGTTTATGTGTGTGTTGCATAAACAGATAAATATTTATGTATTATTGTATCATTTATCTAGAAATAAAAGATGCTGGTGAATTCTGCTTTGAAAACAATAAACATTTTCTGCTGTTAGATGCGCAATGGTAACTCTTGCATAATTCTTTGGTGCACTATCCATTACCCTGTGAAGTAGTAACAATAAAGTCAATAAACCTAATTTCTTTTTCAGAACTCAGCAGTCAGTCAAACAGCAATGAAAGCAGAAAACGATTCAGTGATATATTCCGTGGACTTGATGCTCTTGAAATTTCCATTGGAAATGCGTAAGTACTGTATTTATTACCTTATCTGCAGGAAGCACCACCCCAGGCATGAAGCAGATCATTTCTTTAATATCTCATTTGGCAAAAATGAAGACAGCTGCTATAATCATAGACATTTTAGGTGGGTCTAGTGAAGTCAAGGAAGGAAACACTCTCTCTAGGTTCACTGACAGCAAATTTCCATGCTGCCTAGATTAACACAGCAAAAGAGCATTGCAACTGCCTGCCAGATTGTTTCTTTTACCCACAAAACCACCATTTGCTGTTGTGATTACTTACGTGTAATACTGGACTGGGAATCTATGCATTTACAATACTAATACAATGACTTAAAAGGCAGAAACCCTCCAACTGGGCCCCTGGATTCATAAGCTATAATTATTGATGGATAGTTGACACTGAGTTTTCACATAGCATGTCAGGGATATATTACAGTTATACACCTAAATCTTTAAGTATTAAAATCTTTGGCCTTCAGAAATTATTGTCAATTCCCAGAAGAAGGAATACTTTCTTATTTTTTCACTAGACCCCATACAGTTAATGATAAAGTGTCACTGATTTATTGTCCTTTCTCATAGCTAGAGAGACTTAATGAAACATGTTGCCAAAAATATCTAAAATTTTTTGAGAATATTAGTAAACATCAATGCAGCAGGAATAAATCTGAACAAAAAATAACAGTACAATGTATAAATCATCGCAGATGAGATGTATGATGACAGCAAACACTGATGAAGTTATAATGTTGTCAGTTCAGGGACATTATCTACTAATCTTTTCAGTTAACCACATGTGTACTGACGTAATACTTTCTTGTATGAGTAAAATCACACTTCATAAATCAGAGAGACATACAGAAGAGCTACAAAGAAATCATTGGTTTAAAATGGCAAGTGTCCAGGCTTTCCTGCTCTTGTAGCTACCACTAGTAGGGTGTATTATTTCATTACAACTGCAAGCCTTCTAATGTGTTACCCTTAATAAACATGGATTTTTTCTCTCTTCACAAAAGCTGAGAAAATAAAATGCACTGATATTCTGTCTTGATGTTATACTGTGCTAATGCAACTACTGTGATATGAAAATGTTAAAAAATGTGGACAAGAACATCGGCAGTACTTCAAAGCAAGCCTTATCTTAAAGAAATAAGAGGCCTCTAAATCTGCCTCTAGAAAAAGGCCCATCAGGATGTGGAGGAGTCACAGTGTGGAAAGGCAAAGGATGTTTAATTATAACAGACAACTTCAGTGTGAAAGAAATAACTAACAATGCTAGCAAGATAAGGCCTCTGTGGTCATGGAGGAAGTGGTCTAAATAAAGAAAAGATATTCAGAGATTATGAAGATATGTGGAGTGACAGATGTATTATAATGAAACAAGGAAGTGAAAAAGGCAGTGAATAAACATGGCCGTGAATAACCAGGACAAATAATGTGGCAGTTAAAGAAGTCAAGTCACCTGGACACTGCTAAACAGTCAAACAAACTGACAATTAGGACAGGGAAGTGAGAAGTAAGACTTCACAAGAGAGGACCAAGGAAAATGGAGACATAGCAATCTAGTACGATCAGGGCATCATTGTTTCTATTACATATGGGATTACTGGACTCTCTCTAGCACACTGATTCAGCCATTAACGTTTTTCATCAGTGTCACAGGGGTTTGAGTTCATTCCTGCCATTGTCCTTATAGAGTTTGTATATTCTCCCCATGCCTTCTTGAAGGTTTCCTCTTATCTTCCCAAACTTGGCCAACCTAATGCTGCTTACCTATATTATATTTAACTTTGGTCTTTTAGCCAGGACCAACAATTGCATTGTGAACAAGCAAACAGATAAAAAGAACACGTGAAAGATGTCCAAAAGTATTAAACATTTTGCCTCAGATGCACAGAACTGTAATTAGAAAATGAGCAATGGATGCTTGTGTGAAACGAGTATTTTATTTGAAGGCATCTCTCCACAGCACTCTTATTGGGGTACAGCAGCTCTCACACTTATTTCTAGTCACCTCCATGGCCCCCACTATTCAGAGAAATGGAAGCTACTTGTTTTATATAAAAAATAAATCAAATATTTAACTTTCTCCTTTTTCATGGAGAGAAAAAAAATTGAAAGCAGTCGTCAAATTTGTGTGGTTTGAGCACTTGTGTGACACTAGAAAAAAAAACTCTATTAAGTAGACTAGATTAACCAAAGGTATCCTTATCTGCTAACAGTTTTTTTTTTATTCTATCTGTCATCACATAGGTCAGAGTGATGTACATATCAGCAACTCTCACAAAGAAATGCAGCCTGTAGACAAGAGAAGCAATGAGTTTTTAAGAGAAAGAGTCAGGTAGGACTGGAGATCAGTTAAGACAATGAGATTGACTAGAATAGGGGCATTCATAGACATACATACACACACACACACACACACACACACACACACACACACACACACACACACACACACACACACACACACACACACACACACACACTCAGTAGGTGTATGATGACTCCCTGGTGATCTTATTATTTAATGATTAGAAGCAGATGTAATTTCATCCTCATAGTGGAGAGATGATTAGATCTTTGTCCAAAACGAAAGCTTCATAGAAGAGCTCAGCAGTGAAGGATGGGTCAGTGTGTGCCATAGCTTGGGGAACTTATTGGGTACTGTTTTAAGAAAGTATGGAATACTAATCATTTTTAAGCCAGAACTACTGCATTAATTACTGTTGCCACTTCTAATATATGAAACACTTTTCTTTTCTGTTAATTTTTTTCATGTAGTCAATCTGGTTTGTAGGACAATACTCTTTAAAAAAGGATAACTTTTGTTCCTCACACAGTCTTATAAGAAATAAGAGCACACAGGTTGAGGCTTCACAGCATAATGTAATAGAGCAACAGTTTTCATATTTCGTCATTCATAATGCAGATAACTGTAGCAATTTTTTTTACTAGGATGAAAGATCCTTGCTACTTCCTGTGAAAGATACACATCATCAGTAAAGGACATGACACGGTACAACAGTGACACAGGTAGTAAGAGCTCTGTAGTAATGAAGTACATAATAGTGCAGGCAGTAACAAAAAGAAATTTTTCTTCTGAGTATCAAGTTAAAAATGTTTTTTTAGATGTGAGAGTAATAGGTCACTCCTGTAATGATTACTGCTGAACTAAACATTCATTTACCTTTTAAATATAGTGGATTTAAATGATTACTCCTATCAAACCATTTTTATCACATAATTCATTTTCTCTTTTAACCCAACCACAAGACTTTCATACTAAAAGGATTATTTAAGTATTTCTTTCTCACTCTCCACTCTGTACTTTATTCTCCATTTTTGCCAGACCCCATTTTGTTAGTTTGTCAAATCTTATATTGATCCCTTGTAGTATTTCTTCTAAATGTACTACTTCATAAAGACATTTTTAATGAAGCAGCTAGTGAGCCAGGGAGGAGTAGCCACGTCCAACATACTCATAACTTTAACAAATAAATAAATAAATAACTGGGCATATTATTCCAACTATAACAGTATTAATATGTGTATTCAGGAGCTTTAAATTAAATTCCTGAAGAAAGTATCAAATCAGTCTAGCAAAATGAGTTATTAGAAGCAACAGCTCTGTTGATATCTCATTAATAATCTGGATAGTACCCAGAATCACAATTCAGAATTATTTTCTTGGAAAAGCAACAAATTCAAACTGCTGCAATCCTCAGTTTAAGTATTTCCTCTTAATAAAAATCCAAAGAAGTCACTGAGGAAAATACTGATGGTCTTTTTGAGGCATAGAAAGAAAGCTGTACTTCTGAGTATCAACTTGGTACTTCAGTGGATACAGGCAAAAGAACAGAAATGCCTCTGTCCTTATTGTGTGGTACAGTCTGACACAGGGCCTTATTGTGTGGTACAGTCTAAGGCAGGGATGATTGTGGGAAGAAAGGTTTTGGTTGTAGTTGGGAAAAACCACTATCACTGTCATTTGCTTAGATTTTATATTCTTGAAACAACTCCTTCATTTTTCCTGACTCTTACCCCTATCAAATACTTTATTTTGTCCATGACTCTTAATGAGCCATACTTATTTGTTTGTCTAATTCCTCTCTTTGCCTATAATGGAGTCTTACTGCCTTCCTGCTCTGATCATCTTCCTCCTATCTTTTATACAATTCTTAAGAGACATTTACAAAACTCTCCACTGCTGCCCTTGGCTTATGTACTCCAGCTTACCTGGCAGCAGCTTACATCTTTTACTGCTCCCATTTGTGTCATCTTTCTCAGCTGTTTGTCCCCTCAACTCTGTCCTTCTTCATAAGTGTAGCTGTCTCAATTATCTAGTCTCATCAGGCATTCTTTAACCAATTCAACATCTATATTCATACCACCTGTTGTGAACCATCAACTCTCGCACAACGTTCTGTGTTCCAAACCCTTCCATGGCCTTCATCTATTTCCTAGAGTTCTGCTCCAATTCATCTGCTATGCATCATTCCTCATCTTCTCCCACAGTGGTTTACACTTTGAAACTTCACTGTCCTGCCCCACCCAATGTCTTGCATCATCTTCTCTACATATACCACTAGAAGATCCAAGTACATCTTGCTCTCTTAACCTTTTCAGTTGTTATAAAACTCCTGTACACCATAAATCTTTTTCAGTGCCATTCACAGTGAATATACACCACCTACAAAAGTCTTATCCCTAACTTCCTACACCAAGTAGCAATCAAAATAAACATCTAAAAATCTCAATATCATTGAATTTAGGACTGCATAATCCTCCGAGTAAAAGCCTTGAGTCCAAAGCTTTCCTTTTAACAGCAAACATCTACCACTCTCGCTTTTAATGTCCTCATACAATAAGTCACACTCTCTCAGTAACAAGAGCCCCTTCTCTCCATTTCCAATACCTTAATAAAGCCCAAAGTCTCTCTAACAGTTTTACTGTTCTCTTCCTTAATTTACCTATCTTCCTTACTTTTACTTCTATCCTGCAGCAATACATCTGCTTTTTCCCTTTTAAATATACCCAGGATTTCCTGTCTTCTTGCATAAGAATATCAGATTAGCTAAAAATACAAACTCTGGTAGTGAAACCATAATCAGGAGATCACTGGCAAATAGACAAATGAAGTAATGAATATATACATATGTATGAAAAAAGTGACAAGGTAAATATAATCAGAAGGTGTTTTACCACATACTATAATCTAGGTAAAAATGCCTTAACTCATGTATCTGATGGCTGAACAATGACCTGATACTGAGTAGTAATGGAAACAAAGTCCTTGGAAGAACATAACCTGGAGATAAACATATTTGGCTACACAGTCTATAGCAGGGCTGGTGAGGACGAATTGCACTTTGGCCTCAACAACTCCAATGAGAAGTAGGAGCTAGGAGGAGTAGAACCCATGGCAACAGATAAGGAAAAAGGATATAGGGATGTTGATAGCACTTGGATTGTACCATCATAATTACTGTGAGATGGCAGTGTCAGCGACAAATAAAATGCTGGTAAATTTGAAGCTGATATAAAGATTCTCCCTGGTACCTGAGCGGCTGTGTCCCTTCACTTATTACCTCCACTTTTTCTCCCTCTCTGTTTGTACATTGCATCTACTTCAGCTAATCTTTATCCCATCTTTCTTCCCTTTGCTTTTTGCTCTACCTTTTCCTTTCCAGATTCCCTGCAGCCACTTTGATGGGGGCTTTTTTTAGAAGGAAGAAACTTGCAAAATAAAGACAGAATGTATGTATCAACCTTAATAGACATATTTTGCTGACAGTGGAAACTTAATGAGGCCTAGGTTTACTAGGCAAGTAGACTTGCTAATCTTCTTCTTCTTCTTCTTTTGGCTTTTTCCCAGTTAGGGGTTGCCACAGTGGATCACCTGTCCACTCATGATTGGCAGTGGAGTTTTACAGTGTCGAGTTGCCAGCCCGGCGCCCAACCTTCCACAGAAGGCACACACACACACACACACACACACACACACACACACTCACACCTAGGGCCAATTTAGTGTGTCCAATCCACCTGCAGCATGTCTTTGGGATGTGGGAGGAAACCGGAGCATCAGGAGGAAACCCACGCAACCACAGGGAGGACCTGCAGACTCCACACAGAAGGCACCCCAGCCAAGGATCGAACTGGAGAACCTCTTGCTGTGAGGCCAAGTAGACTTGCTAATGATAATGTTAAAATATAACTGAAACTCACAGATTCATCCCTTCCCATTCCTATGCTTAGTATTGAACAGAAAGTGTTTATGAGCATCTAAGCAACCAGACTGCAGACAATAGTCAGCAATATTTTGAATCCAGATCAGTGTGTTTTTAACAAGAAAATAAGAAATATGGATGCATTTAGAAGGCTATTGCAGTTGGCTGAATATACTAAACATCCTTTAGATCACGTTTTGCTGGTCAGGCTAGATGTAGTGGAAGCAGTTGACATGTTGCATTGGGATTTTGTCCGCATCATTCTTCTTAACTGTAGCTTTTATGAGAATGGGGTGTCTGCAAAGGAAGCACCTTATAAAAGAACATCAGCAATAGTCAAAACAGGGCAAGGCATATCTGGGACTGTATTTTGGGCAGAGGAACTCATTAGGGTGTCCTTTTTGCTTACTGCAATGGAGTCTTTAGTCCACCCTACAAAGGGAGATCATCATTTACAGGCACTTGGAATAAAGTTAGTTAGTTTATTTATAGGCAATATATTGATGTATCTGAGTCATCCAAAGAATATTTTGACCAAGTTATGGGAGTTAATGGATCTCTACTGAAATGCCATAACTCAAAATTCCAAGTGCCAACAAGCAGAAAAAAGGATAAAAAAAAAGGTAAAGAGTGAATATCAAACATTACTTTTCTCCTTTAAGCATCTTTTTTGAAGGGGGTGTAAATGATCCTGCATCATCCGATTTGGGGTAGGGCAAGCTTCCATGCCCCCAAACTTATATAAACCAACTCCAAGATCACCATACCTTGGATAAAATAGAATATTCTGAAAAATGTCCATCTCAAACTTCATATATCTCAATCCATTGTTTGATCATTCAGTCTCCATGGCTCGGGATGCCCTCTAATGGGTCTTGACATTTCTAATGCTTACTGGGAGTTATTAAGATACTTTGAGCATTTAGCAGAATGTAAAATTAATGCAATAAAGCCAGTAATGTTTTTTATTAATTGTAAGTACTTCTATTCTTAAAGTCAGTAGACTCATGTTTAATTAGACTGTTTATTATTTTAGATATTGAGGAATCTTTGTTACTACCTCAAGAGTAAGAGTTCAACTTCAGATCGTTAGTAGAAGATTCTAAGTGGCATTTCCATAAAGAGAAGCAACACTCACCCTGGAGCAGCAGCTTCTAGTGGTCAGGGTGATGCAGTTTACCAAACAGCTTTATACTGTTAGTACAGTGGGGTTAATGGTTTCCCGGAAATTGTTTGAACATTGGAATGTGTGTGTATTTTTTTAAACATCTTTGTGATATCACATTTTAAACAGTGACATAGGTACATATACATTAATAGAAACAAAAACAAAACATAATAACATCTTCCTTTGTCACTATCATGCAGCATATTTATGTTTTCTTTTTAACAAATATCATTTACTCCAACATTACATAAATTGTTCAATTTCTGCCTTCACATAAACCTCACTCCTCCTCCTGAACATTATTCTGCATTTATTGTTCCCACAATATTCATGTACTTCTTTGCAACTTATTCCTTCCATTTTCTAAAGACCCCCCCAGTTCTTTTATTTCCTTTGCAATATTCATGACTTCTGTTACTGTAGTTTTGATTTTGATTTCCATATCCTATAATGGCTTTTTTCACATTAAATAGCATTACACTTAGTAAGACCTTATGTCTTGGCAGTTGAGATCCTATGTCTGAGCTCAAAAGAATCATTTCCTTAGCTATAACAATTTGCTCCCCCAACATTTCTAGCAAAGTACCTGGCAGGGAATTTTTTAATTCTGCCAACGGATTGCACTGCCATAAAACATGTTCTCAGTTACCTCTTTCTCCCCATCACACCTTCAACATTTGCTATCAACCTGACAAAAAAAATCTCTGAAGTCTATTTGCAGTATAAACATACCTTTGCAAACACTTCCAAACAAAAAATCCTAAACCTGTTGGATTTTTTGCACACAGATGTTCTCCCTATGTTCCTTTGTAAATTGCCTTACCAGTCTCTCTACCAAATCTTATCTACCCGCCTCTGATTGATTCTTTTTGTCATCATGGAATATTTTACATTCTATACTAACTATCCTTTTTTAACAGCAGCTTATGTGCTAATCTCAGCTAAAAATTCTAGCAGAGCAGAAGATTTGGCACCCTATTGAAATGTCAGGACTTGCAATTCTGAGACACAACAAGCCAAAAAAATAAAACCAAAAATGCTGGACAAAAGCAAATTTGCTTTAAATTATTTATTTATTTATTTATTTTTTTTTACTTAGGAGCCAGTCTCCCTGCAACACCCCCTAAAGTTATATATTCCAACTCTTGGACTGCCATACCTTGAAGAAAAAAGGAAATGGTACTTTCAGACATAATATATTTAAGTCCATTTTTTTGGCCTTTTAGTCACAATGTTATAGAACTCAGCATTACAAATCCTGACTATTCAAAATGTGATTGGTCTTTCACTTAACACTCCCCTTTCTCTCTGTCTGTACTCTGTTATCAATGCCTGGTAGGGAAGGCAGTTTCTAACCTGTGGTCCTGACTTCCGCTTGTCCTCATCCCACTCGATTACCTTTCTTTCTCTAGTTATTTGTTCCCTATACCTTAGTTCCTTTGCTAATTTTCTTCAACAAATTCCAGCCCCTCTTGCCTATTTTATATACCGCTAATTACAGTCACTTCTATTGGCAAAATCTCATAGGTTCATAGGTTGGTACTAGGCTATCGGCCCTAAGGCCTATGCAAGCCAAGCCATAAAAATTCTCTGGAAATGTTTTCCCACAATATTTACTTCTCTGGGCCCCTGTCTAGCAGGGTGACTGACATGATACCTGGGGTGAATTTCCTATCTCCCATCCAATCATCAAGGTTCCTTTTGAAGAGGGCCAATGAGGCGCTCTGCTTGACATGTATGGGCAGTCTATTCCAGAGTATGGGGAGTCTCTGGGTCAGGAACCTATCCCTCCAGCACGTTTTGTTCATTGTGATGATAAGGTTTAGATCCCTGGAGCGTGTGGCTCTGAGGGATTGGGATTTCTTTAAGTGGAGCATGTCCAACAGCTTAGGGTTTGACATGGCCTTGTATGTTAAGCAGAGATCGCCTCTGAGTAGACGATATGCCACAGAGTATAGCTGGAGTTTTTTAGACGGTCAGCATATGGCATCTGCTTTAGGCCTGTAATTCTTTTAGTGAGGTATTTCTGTGGCCTTTCCAGCTGTTGCAGATCTCTTGTGAGGTACATACCAAATGGGGCATTATACTCTATAATGGGTCTAATGAGGGATGAGTACAGTGGGACAATGACCTCCTTTTTTCTGGATGAAAAGCCCTTAGTGATGAGGTGTGCCACATAGCAGGATTTCCTGACTGTTGTGGCGATGTGGTTATCAAAAGTGAGACCAATGTCCATTTGTGTCCCTAAGTCTCTCATCACACTTTCGATGTTTAGTGCCCTGCCACCTATGTGGTAGTTCATGGGTACATGTTTTTTTTCAGAGGGGATAACTATACATTTCTTGGCATTAAGCTTGAGGACATGGCTCTGGCACCAGGCATCTGTTTCTGTAAGGCCCTTTTGTAGAATTTCCACATCATTTGGGGATTCAATAATGGCTCCCAGTTTGCAGTCATCTGCAAACTTTGTTAGCCAGAGTCCCTTAGTGTTGGCCTGTACTTCAGAGAAGTAGATGCCAAACAAGAGTGGTCCCAGGACTGAACCCTGAGGTACTCCACTTGTCACTTGTCTGGAGCTGGATTTGGAGTCGGCTACTTTTACAGTCTGGGTTCTGTCAGTAAGCCAGTTGGCAACCCATCGAGTGATGTAGGGATTTATGCCCAGCTTAGTAAGTTTATCTATGATTCCAGAGTGGGGGATGATGTTGAAGGCCTTGGTGAGGTCCAGATAGGCTGTGTGGACCACCTTACCCTCATCCACAGCTCTGGAGACAGATTCTAAGAAGTCAGTCAGATTCAGTAGACAAGATCGGCCCTTCACAAACCCAAACTGGGTGGGGTCCAGTGTTTGAAGGTTGCCAATGTCTTTGTTTATAAGTTCCATGATAATGCGTTCCATGCCTTTGCAGAACAGGCTTGTCAGACTAATGGGACGGTAGTTCCCAGGATCCAAGGCGGATCCTCCCTTGTGGAGTGGGATAACTGTAGCTCTGCGCCACTCAGTGGGCATGAAGCCTGAGGTGAGGCTATGATTAAACATGACACTTAGGTGGGGTGCCAGTTCATTTTGTAGTTCATGTAGTACACAGCCTGGGATGTCATCTGGTCCCATGGATGCTGTATTCTTAGCTTTGGAGAGTGCTGTTTCTACCTGTGTGGCTGTGATTATCAGAATTTGGCAATCTTTTGGTATTGAGATGGGCCCTTTAGGGGCTGAGAGGGGGTGAAGTTGGCACTAAATCGATCTGCCAGGATATTGGCAATATCCTTGGGATCAGTATATTTAATGCCATTCAGTTGTAGCTCAGAGCAGATCTGAGCATTGCCATTTAGATTCTTGACATAACTATAAAATGCCTTGTGGTTGTCTTTGGAATCTTTGGCAATTTTATTTTCGTAACTAGCTTTTGAGGATTTTATGAGGGATCTCAGCTTCTTACTGAGGCTGGTGAGGGATTTTTTTGCATCCTGGGATTTTCCTCTTTTCTGCAACAGTTTCTTTCTTCTGTTGTATAGTTTGTTTATAGCAGGGGACCACCAGATTGGCTTCCTTTTTTTGGAGAAGAGCATCTTGGTTCTATTTGGGATGGCGCGATTCATGCACGAGTGGATGTGCTCGTACAGTGCCTTAGTGTAGGATTCTGCAGTCGAACCTCCAGATCCCGTCTGCGTGGGTGTTGTGAAGTTTGTCACTTCTGACTTCAGTAGCATGAAGTTGGCTTTGGAGAAGTTTTTTAAGGAGGTTTCCTTACTGGGTGGTGGGGGTGGGATGTGGATGTCAAGGGTGATTTGCTTATGGTGAGACCTGACCTTACTTCATTCTTGTGTTGGCTTAGATCTTAGAGTGCTTTCTGCTACATTATGAGTATAACATTCTATATGGTTAGTGTTATTCTTCTTAAGGACCTGAATCAAAAATCCGACTCTCTCATTTCACAGACTCCACCCATTTCACTCTCATCCTTTTCCACTTTGACTCACACCCTTATGCATGCATTATTTATATGATCCTTAACTGCAATGCTCTAAAGTATCTCTTCAAATCAGGTAATCCACCTTGTTCTATTAAGTCTTGCCCTCTTCCACTCTAAAATTAATTCCTTCAACTTTTATTATCATCCACAACTTATCCTCCACTTAATAAAAAGAAAAATGCCTGACCTAGTGACCATTAAAAATAAAGCAAATGCTTCTTTTTTACTGGGGGTCAGTTAGAAATGATGGGTTAGACATAATGAATATGGTGCAATATGTGGTGTCTGTGCATTTGTTGATCTGATTTAGTTGGCAGGAAAGTGAGTGCTCTTTGTCTTGGGGGCATTTGAAGTGAGTCTGACACCAGGATGTTTGTGGAGGTGTATGTATAATGACCATAATGAATAGACTCAGAGTATCTGTACAGCAGAAGCTTCTAACAGTGTAGTAAAGATTTTTCTCCGTGGCACAGTGGACAAGGTGTTCTCCATCCTGACTCTATGAAAACAATGTTTGAATATAGTTTTATGCCAGCTTAAATATTAAAGCCTTATGGGAAATTCAGGATTTTCTACATTTACATAAGGGATTTCAACTATTTGGGCAACAGGACTTGTCTTCAGTTCAGAAGGTAATGACAATATCTGGGTCACTTAAAACAAATTTCTATAGATACTTAGAGTTGAGACATTTGTTACAGGGTAAACAATGGGCATGTACCTGCTCTAATAAGTCCACTGCACATATGACAGACATGACTACACCTAAATTGTATCAAGTGGGACTAATCTCTAACTATGTAAGGAACTAACTGACATTGACAGGTGTAAACCCGAGCACTTCTTGGATAAATGAGAAGGTTAATTAGGGAAGAATCTTTAAGATAGTAAGAGAGAGAGTAAATAATGACTGCATTTAAGGAAAGTAAGGGTTCACTGTACTGGCCAGTTTATTTATGGAAGCTGAAAACACACGTATTTTATAATTACAGTCTGTCTTACATTTATGGACATAGCATACTCTCTGGATGACTGTCATTTCAAAAATGGTTTATTGGACACATGAGTACATGTATTAGGAATGTGAAAAGTATGATTACTGGAAAGTTATTGACAGTTCCTTACAGCGGGTTTGGAACAGATAAACACAAAAGACAGAAGAAGTAGCTGGACTGAACCCACTCAAAGTAATGCAGGCTGCAAATCACCACACAATTGTAGAATGCAGAATCCATTTTATTAACTTCAGAAGATAAAAATCCAAGGATGAGTGCTTTCGTCCAGAAAGATCTAGACTTCATCAGACAATATACCCCACATAGTTACTTCCTTTTTATACAGTTCAAACAGGAAGTTCCACCTAGTTATGAACTAATCAGTTATGTCATTGTTTACCCAAACAATTTAGGTGATGATATGGACCATTTACTCCCACCCTGACACATAGTTACCAACACTTTAGGTGACTTTAATGTGTATAATTTTTCAGGCATTGCTGTTAATTCTGAACACTGTGATATGTTTGCCAAAGGATTTACCTTTGTACCCACACATCCCCTGGATGTTTCTAATACTCTTTTGGATTTAATTATGTATACACGAAAGCTGAACTTGAATATTCTTTTTAAAAATTCTGCACCTGGTTCCTTTGTCAACCCTTTAGCCATGTCAAGTACATATAACCCCCCACCTCATCCCATTGTCCAACTTTTTGACAAATATGTGAGTTAGATATACGTAACTCTAAGCCTTCTAGTAGTAACTCTGACATGAAGGAGAAAAAGGTAATGCACGAAATAAAAATGTTTTCACAAACTGTTAGAATTATGAAACCTGATAAAGGTGGAGGTGTTGTCTTGATGGACTATGAGGATTATAACAAAAAATGCTTTGTATTCTAGAAGGAAAAGCATATTTAAAATCACCCATTAATGAATTGAACACTTCTCACCAGCATATAAGGAATGAACTCCAAGATTTATTTATAGAGGGTTCAATTTCTATTGATGCGCTTAATTTTCTCTCTGTTCCCTACCCTAAAATGTCAGTCATGTTTGGGCTGCCAAAATTGCATAAAAATTTTAGCCAACCACCCATGCGACCCATTGTAGACTCCAAGGGGTCCATTACCCACCCCCTTGCAAGATATCTAGACAACAAGTTAAAAGAATACATATTGAGTGATACACATATCTGCAAGGATTCATGGAGTTTCTTACAAGCTATAGATGAGACACCTTTCAAGGACACTTTTGTTTTTATTACTATTGATATTAAGGACCTTTATTCAGTCATACCTCACACAATTGGTTTGGAGTGGTTTACAGATTTCTTATATGAAAAATATATCTCACACGTCCAGGTCTTGGTCTTTTCACAACTGATGGAAATTGCCCTTAAAACAAGTTCATTTTGTTTAACAAAGAAATGTACTTAAAATAAGAAGGGGTGGCTAAGGGGTCTGCATGTGGTGTTTTGTATGCAAATATTGTAGTTAGGCAATGGGAGAAGGAATTTCTTTTTCCTTCGTGTTATTTTGAGCACATCAAATTTTACACCAGGTTTTTGGATGATATGTTTGTTCTGTGGGATGGACCTGTTGTTGCTATTGATGATTTTATAGCCTATATTGGAACCACAACAGAATTTCTAAAGTTCACCTATACCAGAGACCTTGACAAAATTTCCTTTTTAGGCATCTTACTGGAAAAGGATTATGAAAATAAGACGTTTGTTTCAAAAATCTTTAGGAAAAGCACGTATTTGAACTCACTACTGCATTTTTCTAGCACACACCGAGTCAAACAAAAGAAAGCAATAGGTAAGGGACAGTTCGAGCGTGCAGCTCGTATGGTAACTTGTACTGATGAATTTTTACATGAATGTGACAACTTGAAAAATATGTTTCAAAAAAGAGGCTATCCTTGTAAGTTCATTAGTGATATAATGATTGAGGTGGTTAACAAGAGAGAGAGAGAGAGAGAGAGAGAGAGAGTGTGGGGTTTATGTACCTTTACTTTCTCGCCATGGTGGTACGGCGGTAGCATTGTTACCTCACAGCAAGAGGTTCTCCCGTTCGATTCTCGGCTTGGCTTGGGAGTACCTTCTGTGTGGAGTCTGCATGTCCTCCCTGCGGTTGGGTAGCATTCGAAAGACATGCGTGTGTAAATGGGTGTGCCTTCGTTGAAGGTTGGACGTCGAGCTGGCACCTCGGCGGACCGGAGTTCCACTGCGGTGACCCCTTACCGGGAAAAAGCTGAAAGAAGACTTTCTTGCAATATGATTGACAGTGGTCCTTCCACCAGTAATCAGGAAACTAACATTGTTGCAAGTAAGAATGATTACAAGAATTCTTTCATCACTGTATTCATTCAAGATAGTTATATACTAAGAAACATCTTAACAAAAAAATAGTCTATTTTGAGACATGATAAGAACATCAGGCCACTAATTGGACTGCAACCTATTATGGTATATAGGAAAGGCAAGACTATGCAAAACATATTTGAGAGCAGTAACTCTTACTCAAACCACAGGTCAGGACCCACAGACATTGCCAACATCCTAGCTGACAGGTTCAGCTCAGACTTCTCCCCCCCTTCCCCGCCAAAAGGGCAAATATCTATCCCAGCAGAGTGCTGCCCCCCTGACATCTCAGATGCTCAGGTAAGAGCCGCCCTCTCCAAAGCAAAAAACACAGCATCAATGGGACCAGACGGTGTCCCGGGCTGCGTCCTACATGAATTCCAAGAAGAGCTAAACCCAAACATAAAACTACTGTTCAATCTCAGCCTTACCACAGGATATGTACCCAAAGAGTGGCGTACAGCAACAGTGGTCCCTCTCCACAAAGGTGGTGCCTCAACGGATCCTGGAAACTATCGCCCCATAAGCCTGACTAGCTTGGTCTGCAAAGCTATGGAAAGGATCATGATGGACCTCATAAAAAAAGATATTGGGGACCTACAGACACTGGATCCTACCCAGTTCAGCTTTGTTAAGGGCAGATCCTGCCTCTTAAACCTGGTCAATTTCTTTGAAACAGTCACCAAGGCCATTGATGAGGGGAAGGTGGTTCACACAGCCTACCTGGACTTCACAAAAGCCTTCGATACAATACCCCACTCAGGCATTATAGATAAGCTCACCAGCTTAAATATAAACCCCTATGTCACTAGATGGGTTGCAAACTGACTCAAGGACAGAACCCACACGGTTAGAATTGCTGGAGCCATGTCAGGCTCAGTCCTGGGACCTCTCCTGTTCGGTATATATTTCTCGGAGGTACAGGCCAACACGGAAGGACTGTGGCTGACCAAGTTCGCAGATGACTGCAAACTAGGCACTATAATCGACTCTCCAGCCGACACAAGCATCCTCCAAAAGGGCCTCGTAGAAACAGACAACTGGTGCCAGAGCCATGGCCTCAAGCTAAACGCCAAAAAGTGTATAGTCATCCTCTTTGGCAAAAACAAAGTGCCCACAAATTACCACATAGGTGGTAATCCATTAAGTACAGAAGAAGTAATTAGGGACCTGGGGACCCAAGTTGATAGCAATCTCTCATTTGACAACCATGTGGCCAAAGTGGTTAGAAAAACATTTTATATAGCCCACCTAATCATGAAGGGATTGTCATCTAGATCAGGGGAGGTCATCGTGCCTCTTTACTCATCCCTCATCTGGCCCATAACTGAGTACAATGCCCCTTTTGGGATGTACCTTACCAGACACCTGCAGCAACTGGAAAGACCCCAAAAGTACCTCACCAAGAGGATCAAAGGGCTCAAACAGATGCCATATGCTGCCCAGTTAAAGAAACTCCAGCTCTACTCAGTGGCATACCGCCTGCTCAGAGGCGATCTGTGCCTGACGTATAAAGCCATGTCCAACCCGGAATTAATGGACATGCTGCACCTCAGAAAATCCAAATCCCATCGAGCTACGCGCTCGAGAGACTTGAACCTCAGCACTGAAATAAATAGGAAATGCTGGAGGGACAGATTCATAACCCAGAGGCTCCCTTCACTCTGGAATAAAATCCCAGTCCAGGTTAGGCAGAGTCCCTCATTGACTCTCTTCAAGAGGAATCTTGATGAGTGGATGGGGGATCATAGGTTTACCCCGAGTATCACTTCTGTGTCACTGTTAGAGGCACAGTATAGTAACCTCAAAAAAGGGCATAGCAAAATTAATTTAAATTGGGTGGCAAAAGCCAAACGCACTCTGGCTAGGCTTATAAATGCCCTAGGGCAGATAGCCTAGTATGAACCTACGAACCTATGAACCTAAATGCGGCAGATGTAATTATTGCAGTTACATAAAAGAAGGCAATATTTTTGACATCAATAATACTGAAATCAGAATCAATCAGAAATACAATTGTAACTCGGAGAAAGTGATTTACTGTGGATTGTGTACCACCTGTTCTTGCTTTTACATAGGGAAGACTGATAGAAAGTTAAAAAATCACATATACGAACGCCTATATGACATTAGGAATAAAAAAGAAACTAATTCTCTTAGTAAACATGTTTTGGAGTACAATGACCATAAGTTCCAATTTTTTATTATAGATAATATCAGTACCAACATGAGGGGTGGTGCATGGTCACTATTACTTGAGAAAAGAGAATTATACTAGCAATTACGTTTGAATGTTGGGAACTGGCCAGGCCAGAATGAACACATTTCCATTAGCCCAATTTTAAAACTGAAGGCATTGGAAAGATGAAAAATATATTTCTCCATTATGTATTTTAACATTTTAAATAATTCACATGTTCAGTATTTATTATGTCAATGTGTATTTATTTCTCTTAACATTTTCTACTATACCTAGTTTTTAGTATTTAATTACACATACTTATTGTTTTAACATATTTAACATATTTAAATGTTTATTGTACATTGTCATTTTATGAAGCAGTGCTTATATATATTTTTTAGGGTGGTGTGTTCCATGAACATTTTCAGTTTGTATATTTTGCCTGCTTTTTAAATTCAGTGACTGTAAATATTGTGCTTTTAATGACATAATTGATTAGTTCATAACTGGGTGGAACTTCCTGTTTGAAATGTATAAAAAGGAAGTAACTATGTGGGGTAAATTGTCAGATGAAGTCTAGATCTTTTTGGACGAAAGCGCTCATCCTTGGATTTTTATGTTCTGAAGTTAATAAAGTGGATTCTGCATTCTACAACTGTGTGGTGATTTGCAGCCTGCATTACTTTGAGTGGGTTCAATCCAGCTACTTCTTCTGGCTTTTGTGTTTATCTACTTCAGTTTGTACTTTGTGACTTTTTTGAGATTTGGGGTAGAACTAGAAAATTATTCCTTTTTTTTAAACGTGACTATGCTGAACAGGTGCTAAATAATGATCACAAACCACTCAGATTTTTAGTAACCATACAACAAAAGTTTATAACTCACTGTTGGAAGTCTGTGAGCATCTCTAACAATATCCATATGCAAAGAGGAAGTTGGAAGATTTATATTTTAATGTCAGTGTCCAAACTTAGTGAAGTCAAGGAAATATAATTTTAAAGAAGATTAAATGTTTACTGACTTAGGAAGTTGTCATTGATAAGTCAAACATGATTTACTAGCTGTTAGTATTTATGTTAGTAACCCACTGGAGGTGTGTATATGTGTTTGTGTGTGTGCGTCTGAATGTGTGTGTGTGTGTGTGTGTGTGTGTGTGTGTGTGTGTGTGTGTGTGTGTGTGTGTGTGGAATTAGGCAAAGCAGTCATTGTTGTTCTAGTTTATATAATCGCTTACATAATGTATATAAAACTGTACCATTTTATAAGTATCTTATCAAATTACATTGAAATTATACATATTTTTTGACAGTGTCTAACCATTTGCATATGGAAACTATGTCTTTATACAGTTGATAAAAGTGTAACATGATGCTGTTACAGTTGTTGTTATTATATGAATGTACAAGATCCAAAACCTTGCATATTATCTAATATATTTGATAGAAAAGTTCTTGTAGCCCAGTTTATGCATACATGTTACCTAAACTGAACATCACTCCTTTTATTCTGCCTGCGCAAATTAACCATTTACTTTCTCCACTCTTTTTTATCTCTTCCTCTGTCACCTGCACCTTATAGTTTGTGGCACCGCCCATGAAATTTGGATTAATGTGTAAAGAAGACTCTGTCATCTTCAGTTTGGTTTCCTACAATAGAGTGATGTCTCTTCTGATTAACTCACAAATTATCTTTTTGCTCATAGGTTCATATACTAGGCTAACTGCCCTTGTGGGCCATTTTAAGCCTAGCCAATTACCCCCATGTAAGAATCAAACCCTGCACCTTGTGTTTATAAGGTAAACACCTTACCCATTAAACCATCTTCCCAACCCCAGTCTTCAGTGGGTATGAGCACCTTCATGAATGCCAAATGACTAATACTAATACTAATATTATAGTATCCCTTTGTTCCCACAAACCTCTATGTATTTAATGGATTTTGATGGGCTCCATTTCTCAAATCCTTATCACCAAGATGAATTGTGGCCATCTGAGCTTTTATACACTCGTGGTCCTCCGTCTATCTAATCTAGTAGGATGAAAGATATTAGATGGTGTAAATCACTCATTTCACTCTGCATTATCAGAAATCAAGGTATTTAACTAATGACAACTCTTCTTTTCCTTGGAATCCCTTCTGCCATTTGCTGATCTCCATTTCCACCCAGTTTCTCACTTTAACTCTCATTATCCTCAGTTGATATCAACATTTACTGCATGTCTTCTCCCTTTTACCCTTACCCAATGCAACCCTCATGTATTCTAACTGTAGCTTACATAACTATTCATGCATTCAGCACTTTGACAGAGCCATACACTTTCCCCACATATATGTGTTGTACAATAGAGTTTAGCTCCTGAGAGTGCATTTATAAATGCATCATACAGATTGTCTTATTTGTTAAAATTGTTCTTAATGTGACTTGCTTGCATTTCTTCCAAATTCCTCATTTTTGAGGAGGACAGATCTTCGGCAGCTCCTAATGCAGATACATAGGTAATGAGGAGTGAAGGGTAACGGGGACACAATTAGTAAGCGATGGAGATTATAATGTAAATAAATGTGAGTTTCTCTGTTACATTCTCTGTTCAGAATTATAAGGCAAACCTGTTCCCCCTAGTATGGCCTAGCCGTCTACCTAGACTACTGTATGGAGACTCAAGTGAGAAGAGACAGCTTCCCCTCTCCAAAGCGAACTCCCTACTTTCCCTTTGGCTGTTGTGAATCTGCCAGTATCCATTTTTTGTAACTCTCCAGATTTCTTCCTCTCCACTACATTTTTCACAAAGAATAAGTAGGTCTCATGTCCTGGCAATTTGTACCTACAGACTAAGATGGTGCCCCTAAAGTGCTACATTAATGCAATAAAAACTTGTATAGAGATATATAAATAACACTGGCCCTCAAAGCATCCTCTGATGGATCCCTGATGGACATATCTCACATCTGCTAAAAAGAAAAAACAATAGCAGCAGAAATACCCAATCTAGGGACATAAATCTGATCTGCAACATAAATAAGATATGTTGGAGGGACAGGTATGCAACTCAGAGGTTACCCTTTATCTTGAACAGGCTTCCTATCCACATGAAACAGAATTCTTCCCTGCACTTATTCAAACAAAACCTGAATTAGTGAATAGGGAATTATAAATTTACCTTTGGTCTGGCACCTATGTCTCTGTTAGAAAGAGGAAGTTGGTAAATGCTCAACCACTCATATCCAATTTATAGATATTCCATATAAAAACTAGGGTAGCAAAACCTGTCCAAAATATTTAGGAAGTATGGCTTAAAAAGGCCTTTTAGGGTTGTTCATCTAGTAATCACCTATGAACCTAAGAACAGCATACTTCTGACACAAACAGTATATTTCCAATAAGAAATATAACACAAGTATGACCAGTGAATAAAACGTAATGTTACATTGATGAGAGACAAATGGTATCAGTTTTTTTATGCGTAGGTTCAAGAAAGACGTTTATTCTAATCTGCATAGATTCTGTTATATGCCACAAGTATGTCACCAGACCTCTACCCCCACTACAGTTACTAATTTTTAACATGAGACACATTGCTTTGCAATATCCCACTCACACAATTATCCTTGGCTAGTGACTTGATGCTGGCAAGAGAGACTTACCACAGGCTGGCATTACATTCCACTCCTCTCAGTACTGTTTGGAAATTCCCTGCCAAGCTTCATTACCTTGCTTCTCTCTGAATGCAATTTTAGGCATGTTATTTAGTTCTTCGATGTAACCTGACCCCTACCTTATATGAGGTACCCCAATGTGTACAGAATGAGTCAGGGTTCTTCATTAGATGCTGTCAGTGTCATGTCTACACATGTTGGCACAGCCTCTCAAACATGTTTCCCCACCATCACTTATAAGTCCACCCATCAAGAGCCTCACCTAATTCATATATGCATGAGTAGCCCCATAAGTAGCAGTTCCTATATCATTGTCAGATTCTTCCTTCATATCCTGCTTCTCATGACGACGATCCTGTGTTAACTACCCTGCTTGCTTGGGAATGTTACAAGTGTATTTGCTGGAAAACAAGCAGTAGTATTGCCCCTCTGAGGCTGGAAATCCAATTACATTGTATTTCTTTACTGATCAAAACACAGCAGTATTTTCCATCTTGGAACAATTTCTGCAACAGTCAAGTATGGACATTAACCAATCTCAGAAAAATAACTTGGAAAAAGTTAAGTAAAATGCAAACACCAGTGCACAAAGCTTACATTACATTTATTTTGCAGCCATCTCCCTCCTTTCCCTTCTCTCTTGTGTGACTTCGGCTTTGCCTGCAGATCAGTGCAATTACTCCAATTCTTCAAGGTTCCACTAGTTTTAATCACATTTTCAGGGCCATAGGAAAAAGAAGTCAGTCTAGTAGCAATTTCATCAAGGGTTACCACTTCAGAAGCTCTCTCTTGGACAGTGCTTTAGCTTTCTGTATTTACATTACCGGATTATGGATTTCTGTACAGGTTTCTGTGTGATTGACTTATCCCTTGCTATTTCCTCTCTTATGCCATCCAGGGGCAGTAACATAGCTCTCAACCTTCCATCTCCAAAATGAGGAACACCAGCCCTCATAATGTGGAACAAATGGGCAAAATGTGGAACACATGCTAATGGCTTACTAACAACTTCAACTAGGAAGGTCATAGGATGGTTAAAACACGTTGGTTTTACTTATAAAGAAGATATTTTAATTAATTAATATGATTCATTTCTATTTACCATGGATTTCACTTAAAAAAATTCCTAACACTGAATGTGTGACAGAGTCTTTCAATGTAGAACACTGAGGAACTTTGAGGAACATGAACTTTTTAAGACCCCAAATGAGGTATGTTCCTCGCAATGAGGTACACTTGAGAGGTATGGGCAGTAACTTCCTGGGTCCAAGTTTCTCTCTGTGAATATAAATGCTACTCTTCTGCCACTGCAATCAGTTCAGATACTAGATACAATCTATTGGAAATATCAGCATTGTCACATGATTGGACATGACTCTAGAAATTCCTCAGGTTCTTAGACTAGTCTGTAAAGTTACCTGGCAACCTTGCCTTCCCCCACAACCCCATCTCTTTCACACTCTTCTGAATCCAGGCAACAGATTTTTGGGCTTTTTTTAGTAATTGCAAGACCAATCTGTTGTCCCTCTATCCCACCAGAGACCGGGCCAGCTAGGGCAGTCAAGATGCAATTCCTAGAGCATGCAAATCCTCTTGGATCAGTTGTCAGGTAAGCATTTTTATGTATAGGGTAAAGGTAAGATTCACTATGATTTTAAGGTTTAAATAAAATAAAAAAAAAACATGTACATTGACTTCCTTTAGAATGACTCCACAGTGCCTCTTTGTGCATGTGTTTATGTGTGTGTGTGTGTGTGTGTGTGTGTGTGTGTGTGTGTGTGTGTGTGTGTGTGTGTGTGTGTGTGTGTGTGTGTGTGCGTGTGTGTGTGTGCGCACGAGAGGGTATGTGCATGTGTGTGTATGTGTGAGTAGGGTGCCACATCCATCTTTTGTATCCTGCACCATGACACCATGAATCCTTTATATATCAGCCGAAAAAGTCAGCGAGGATATTCAGTTTCTCTCTACCGATTTCCTCCAGTGATTTCTTTGAGATTTCCTCTTGGGAGTGATTCAGGAATTCCATCCAAATATAGAACTGTTTTAGAATACTTTACCTTGTCCTCCAGATAGTCATATCTTTTCCAACTTATTTATTCTTTCTTCTTGCTGCTAATGTTGTTCCAGAGTTCCTTTTCTGGAGGCTCCACCTTGTTTGGACAGTAGTGGCAGACTGTTTTTCTGGTACTAGTGTGGCCTTAGACGCCATACTGTCAGCTGTTCCTGCCTTCCACCAACTTTTGCAAACAGCAGACATGTTAGCTCTTCAGCTCTATATTTTTGGAAGTCAGATATTTGTTTGCTTAGGAAGCTGGAATTCAATGAGAAAATAGCTATTTTCTGAAGCCAAAAAATTAAACTGTTGTCGCTACGATTAATAGCTCCTCCCCCCAAGAATCATATTCTCTGTTACACTAAGATTAAGGTCAAAACTGTTTTCATTATGCCCAGCACATATCAGCAACCTGGGGTGAGCAAGAGATGATACACGGAAGAGGGCCATTGAACAGATAGGAAGCCAGGAAGTCTGTTTCCAAAAGGACTGAAAAAAAGAACTTTCACAAACTATTGCGAATTCAGAGTGGAATACTTACTCAATAGATAACATTAATTTCCTGTCTGTCTGCTTGGAAGATCATGTGACTGAAACACAGAGTATGCAATCTTGGACTAAGTAATCCTACATACTCCTTCAGTCCCTTGGAAGAATATTTGTATAAATACAAAAGAGTCCATCTGCCAGCATCACAGATTAGTACCCAAGAGATCTATGACTGTAACACAGTCAGGTGCTAGGGGAGGGGAAGAGACATACCACAGTGGGAACAAAGTATGCAGCAGTGGATGATGCCTTAATTCTACCCACTATGAGGAACAAGAGGGAAGTACACATCATGACCAGATAAATCATAGCCTCAGATATGTTACAATGTGCATAAAAGAAAATGGCAGCCCTGATGGCTAGCGGATCCATTTCCAGTGAGGAAGTCTGTAGGTTCCTACTATGAATGTCTGTGTATTAGAGGGACTTAGTAACAGACACATTTTCCCAGCAGTCTTTACTAGTTATCCATAATCATTTCCTAAGTGTTCATTACTACACATCCACTAAGTTGCAAATGCTCAGGAAGTTTACCTACCTACCTTACCAGTATTAATAACCTGCATAACAGAATCAAGAACTGACACTATATCCTTTCATTGCTAACAGCAGTCACATGTGGAAATTGTTTTACACACACACACACACACACACACACACACACACACACACACACACACACACACACACACACACACACACACACACACAAACATCTGTCTATCCCTCTCTCTCTCTCTCTCTCTATATATATATATATATATATATGTTTATTGGGTGGGTGTAACTTGTCAGTGTATGCTGTATTTAAGCATACCAGGATGAGTTATTTTTAAAGGCAGTTTATGATTGCTTATTAGAGAGGTTATCAGTTGTCTAAATGTAAAACTTCTGTTATTTTTCAATGGTAATTCTATGCAAATTATTGTTAAAAACAACAAGCGTTTACAGTTAAACAGTTTGCAAACTGTCTAATAAGGTCTCACGCTTGCAATCCTTAGTGGCAGTTTGTAAACTGTCAGATTATTGTTGCCCTCTACAAATTGGTGTCTGGAGCAGGTGTCCTCTTCTCCCCAACCTTCAAATGGTACTGCATACACATTGAGCAAATATGAATGACTCTTAACTATGCTAATATGAATTTCACTAAATAAACAGTGCTCAATCACAAAAGGTAATAACTACCTCCCATTCAAGTTTATTACTTGTTCTGCAGTGCCAAGCTTTTAAATCTGATGAACATTAGAAAAGCTTAAGTGCTAAATATATGTATTAATACCACACACCTATATAGTAGGGGGCAGCACATATATTTGCAAATGTTTCCCAGTGTATTTCGGATTGACTGGATATCATCCTGGAGCAAAAAGCAATAAATTCAGATAACAGTGTTTGATAAGAGGTTGTCACTTATGTGCAATTCAAGAGGTATGTGTAGTATATGAGTAGTTCTTCATGACTGCCTACTTCACTTATGTAATGTTGTTAAAAAGTGTACTTGTTAATTCCATTAGTGATGTGGATGGCACCCCTGTTAGCCCCCTTCTTCTTTAAAACTAGACAGACCAGGGGTTAAGGATGCCCCTCCCCCGCATAACTAATAGAAGTACTGGGAAGTGCTACACAATGAACTTTTTAACACAGACAAGCATATGCAGTTCACTTACACAAATTATTTAGACTGAAGTGGCACCCAGTAGAAGTCCCATTCACTCTTGATATAATGCAAGCATTTTACTTGTCTAAATACAACAAACAACCATGCTATTTGGACTGAAAATGGATATATCTACAACCTTTTCAGATGCACCCATCAACTAGACAGCATATTATAGAAGCCCCTTCACCATGGCATAACTAAACTTGATATGCCCCAGTATGCAAAGAGTATGTTGGGCACTTACACACACATTTTACATTAAATTGAAAATGTAGTTTAGATTGATATAGGTCTAAATTACTAGTTATTCCATAGGCCACTTTATTCAGCTTTACTTCAGCAATTACATTGCTTATAAATAATTACAGATACCAAATAAATATATCCAATAATTTGAAGCTCAGATTGGGAATAGATGAAGGATCAGCAATAAAACATGAACAAATGTGAATAAAGCTCACTAAAGAACATTTCAAAAGATTAAAATGCATATTGAAAACTGCCTTGACATCTAGGAATAAAGTTCAAGCCATAAATTAATTTGTTCTTCCTATTCTAACTTATAGTTTTGAGGTAATTGACTGGCCCCCAAACAGTTTGTTGTCCTCTGATTTACCTGTCAGCTATAGGTTAATAAAACTTTAGATGAGGAGATTTGACAGTGAAGCATGCATCAGGGTTATCATATTCAGATGAACTAATGGTATATTTAATATAGCATATATTTTCTAGCTAAGGGAAATACAGTGCCATCACTGGCACCCAAGATTTTAAAGCTTTATCAAGCAAAAGAAAGGCATCTGCAAAAATGAAAATACATTATACAATGATTAGTACAGAATGGTAGAAATGCATGTTCAGAAACCTATGGTAGTACTTTCATATAGCAAATAAAATATTATGCGGCTATCTCATATACAAAAATTAAAGGAATATTTAAAAGTAAATGATGAACTTTCATGTTAAACAGTGCTTCATCAAATCAGACTTGAAACTGTAGGAACTGCAAAATCTCAGTGTTACATGATCTTCTCTTTCTGGATTGCTGTATGTCATTTTCTATGTTGTATCATTTAGTGTGACATCTCAGCTGTTCATGCATTTTACTGTACTATAAAGTAGTGTATATCTGGCAGTTAACTCATTCCCTCCAATGGAGCTCTGGAGGTTTGCACTGTAACTTCCAATGTGTGCAGTCTAAGCCTTTTTTTTCCTCAAATTATTTTTATTTTTCAAATACAGTTGAATAAATTCCATAGTATTTGTATATAACATCTTAAATAATTATGTACACTATTTACATCAGCCTGACACTATAACAGAGCTTAATATATACAATTACTTTATAGGTATAACAATCTAGTTATCAGAGTGTATCTGTTCAGTTATTGTAAAGTGTCAATTAATGATATTACTTTTTTCCATGGATTGTTAATAAATGGCTTCGTATTAATCCTTAATTCTTTCATTTTAATTTCCAACAATGCTGTGGTCTTCAGTAGGCTGTAGATGTCTTCCAAAATCGGTATTGTGTTTGTATTCCATCTTCTGAGGTTGCAAGTATTGTCCAAACTAGATACATATGTGACTCATTCAAATCATACCTCTCAAATGTACCTCATTACGAGGAATGTACCTCATTTGGGGTCTTAAAAAGTTCATGTTCCTAGAAGTTCCTCAAAGTTCCACATTAAAAGAGTTTGTCACACATTCAGTGTTAGGAATTTTTTTAAGTGACATCCATGATAAATAGAAATTAATCATATTAATTCATTAAAGGATCTTATTTATAAGTAAAACTAGCATATTTTAACCATCTTATGACCTTCCTAGTTGAAGTTGTTAGTAAGCCATTAGTACGTGTTCCACATTTTGCCCATTTGTTCCACATTATGAAGGTGAGTGTTCCTCATTTTAGAGAAGGAAGGTTGAGAGCTATTATTCAAATGAGAACCTTCATACACATTTAATAATACTAGAGCTTAAGATAAGTTAAACGATTCATTAAAAAAAGCTTGTAAAAAGTTTTTAATGCCATTCCAAAATGGCTTAATTTTAACACAGTCAAAAAAATGTGATTCCAATCTGCATTGTGTATTTGCTCACACCTCCAACATATTCCCTTTGTGGAAGAATTAATTTTAGTAATTCTATCTGGAGTTAAGGGTGCTCTGTGTCTTATGATAACATCAAAAGAACAATAACTTTAATTGAATCAGTAAAAGCCTTAAAGAATAATTTGACTCTTGTTAGTTTAGATATTAACTGTGTCTTCGACTCAGTTAATTGGAACTATCTTTTTATCTTACTGAAGGACTTAAACTTTTCTAATAGCTTTATTAACCTTATAACTCAATTATATAATGAAAGTCAAGGCTACATGAAGATAGGTACAAGTATATCCCAGAACATACCCATTGTAAAAGGAACCAGACAAGATTGCCCTCTATCTCCACTTTTATTCACATTAATTATTGAACCTTGGGCTAACCTAATAAGGGATAACAATAATATACAAGGATATAGGTTAAATTGTAATGAAACATCAAAAATCCAAATGTTTGCTGATGATTTATTAATCACTCTTGGTGGTACTAACCCTACCTTACAATAATTGTTTAAAATATGGATATATTTCAAAAAGGTTCTGGTCTTAATTTTAATAATTCTAAAACACAGATTCTTCTAATTAGTTCTAAAAGTTATAATATACAAGACCAATATAAAAATATATACCTCAGTCTCAACAAATAACATATTTAGGTATAATTATAGCAACCAATATTAAAGACATCTTACACCTAAATTATAGTAAAAGTATAACTATCATAGAGACTCTAATTAGTAAGTGGAACAAGATTTTATTTACAATGGATGAAAAACTTTCCATTATAAAGATGATCTTGCTTCCAAAGATTTTATGCATAATACAATCTATCTCTATTCCTCCTACAGGCTCTTTAATTAAAAAAAATTAACGCACTGATTAAGAACTTTTTATGGCATCCGATAAAGCCTAGAATTGCATTGTCCTATCATATATATATAGCTGGGAAAATGGAGGTATATCTTTACCAAATCTAGAACTTTATTCAATTTTGTCAGTTATTAAAACAATTTTTTATCTTATAGATGGAGAGTATTTTGCAAAATGGAAGGAAATTATGTTAAATTTATCCCAAAATACCAAAAATGAAAATAACAAACATCTACCACAGTTAATAAATAATTAATTTATATGGAATTTGAGAAAGTATTTTTCCAATTATTCCATTCAAATGCTTAAATCTACTTATATAATTTTAATTCTAAGGGCCTTTAAAAACTATATATTTAGGTTTAGAATCTTTATAAATTGGCTGTTCCTCATCTTTCCTATTGCCTATACACAAGGTATAAGTCTATCCACAAATCATTTTAAAATGTTATTTAAACAAAAACAATTAATGTTTTGGCATCAAATGTTAAATAAAAATGAAGCAAAATCTATTAATGCTCTTATAGAGGAATATAACCATAACTCTCTACTTTGGTCAGATTTGCAATAGTTTAGAAAATATGTTCTAGATAAGCTAATTTAATCCTCTCAAATGCTAAAAATTCAATACCCAAAGTTATTCAATATTTGCTTTTATACACTTATAATACTTTACCAGTTAAAAATAGTATATCATATATTTATAAAGCAATTAAGCAAGATCTAGGTGTATATTCGGATAACTATTGTAATTCACTTTCAGTAATCGATACTTTTATTCCCTCAGAAAAAGACAAAGTTAATTTCCTTCAGTCAGCCAGCAAAACCACTTCTTCCATTAAATGGAGAATCTTCACATGGAAATTTTTACATAAATCTTTCATCACACCTCAGAAAATGAGTAAGATAACTAAACAAGATGCTGTTTGCTGGAAATGTAACGCAGTAACAAATGCTGATTGGAATCATATATTTTATGACTGTATTATTAAAGAAATTTTGGGAAGAAGTTAACACTTTTTACAGGCAATTTCTACAGACACTTTTATGCATACTAGGTCACTTGTATTATTCAATACATCTGTTCCAGACTGTATAAATAAAAACAAATATTCTTTGATCTGGTCAATACTATCTATTGCCAGAAAAATAATTACAAGAAATTGGAATTCCTCATCAGTTCCCTCATTTAAAGAGTTTTAAGGTCTTCTCTTAGAAATATCTAAGTTAGATATTTTAACTATCAAATCTAAATCTACAAGGAATACAACATGATATTACAAATGGGAAAATGCGCACAAATTATTAGTTAAATAACTGGATAAATGATTAATGCAGTAATCATTCCTTTTACTTTAAGCTTTTATTCTATGTTTTCATTTTTCTTCTGCCAAACTAAAATGAATTGATCCTGTTATTCAATATATAGTGAACATCATTGTACATAGTTTACTGTGCTATTATAATTATTGTATTCATTTTTCTTTTTTAAATATTGCATTTTAAAAAATTTAACTTATTCAATTTTTTTCAAAATATCTGTTCATTGTATTAATGTTTTCAATAAAGCTGTTTAAAAAAAAGAATGCTCTGTGCAAGCATTTCCAATTAAAAACTTTCCAGCATTGTGTAAAGGATGTATGTTTTATTGATAAAATATTTGATTTAATTTCTTCAGTTAGCTGTAATGAGTGTCCTTTTGTTATATAATTCCAATATGAGGATTTGGGTGTTATTTTATAATTTATCAATATCTTGTAAAATTTTGAAATACTATTTCCCATGTCATAATCATTATATTTGATTTCATATAGGTATTTCGTAAGTTTAGGTATTTCTTTAAATGAAGAATTACTAATTATTCTGCATAAATCTTGCAAATCCGTCAGAATGCTTTGCATAGTTAGCCAATCTTGTTCTAGAATTTTGCATGTTGTTTCTATTGTTTGCATATCCAGAACTTTTAGTTTTTTGATACATTGAAACAAACAAACAAATCCTTTCTGTTCCCAGGGATTCATTATTTCTCTGTATATATTATGTGGCTAGCTCTTTGTAACTATGAATGGTGTTAAAAGATCGAACCAGATTTTTAAATCTATAATTGCATTAATAATTTTCCTAAATGAGTCAATGTAATAATTAATCATACGAGTTTTAGTGGGCTTAGTTATGTTATATTGCATACTAATCCATAATATGTGCCATGGCAAATTGTTTTTATCTGCTATTTGAAAATTTCTTTGTAAATCAAATTCATTTATTGATATTACAGTTAGTAACTTTTTCCAATTTGCAGAATAATTTGGACTTATCCAATCTGAGATTGTTTTAGATATTGATGCTTTTATATATGTTTCTTTATCAGGAAAGGTTAATCCTCCCTGTTTCCATGGCCTGATATGATGTAGTAAAGCTATTCTGTTTCTTTTTGGAAACCATAAAAAATTTATTAGGCATGAGATTATTTATTTGAGTGTATTCCATTCTGGTAACAGTTGTATTGCCAAAGCTATATATAGAATCTTGGGTAGTAAAACCATTTCTATTAACTATAGTCTATCTTCAAATGTTAATATTATTTCGTTCCACTTTTCCACAGAGATTTTAATTGTATTGATGATATTATTGTAGTTTTTTGAGACTAATTCATTGCTATCCTTGCATAACTCTATTCCTAGATATTTTAAGGTAGATTATTGTTTCCCTATAATGTGATTCACCTTCATCTGCAATTCTTTTTTATTTAAAACTTAAAATTTTGATTTTGATTTATTGAAATGAAGTTCTGAAGTCCTGTAAAATATGTCAATTAAAATATCTAATTCTTCTAATGTCTCTTTTGTATTGGATAATGTTAATAAGATTTACTATCATATTTTCAAATGGAACTCCATCGACTGCACTTTTGTCAAAAACTTTTAGTAATCGAAAACGGTAATGTCGAACTCCAAAAGCCAACCTAGGAATGGGTTTTAACATGGGTCAAGATAGGGGAGAGGTTTGTAGTTTGGCAATAGCAGTGAACACCTATCTCAACCCATGTTAAAACCCGTTCCTAGGTTGGCTTTTGGAGTTTGACATTACCGTTTTCGATTTTTCGTGTTCGACAAAAGTGCAGTCGATGGAGTTCTATTCGAAAATATGATAGTAAACCGTTAATAATGTGTCATCAGCAAAGAGCATTACTTTAGCATTGTATTGTTCATAAACATCTACTCCTTTGATTTTTGTATTGTTACGTATTGAATCTGCCAATATTTCAATAGGCAAAGCAAATAGAATTGGTGACATGGGAAATAATTGTTTAGTACCCTTTGTTATATGTATAGATTCAGAGGTGAAAGGATCTAGTTTAACATATGCTAAATTATCTGTATATATATTCTTTAGTAGATGAACAATGGAAGGGGGAAATTCAAATAACACTAGAATTTTGAATATATAGTCTCAATTTAGGGAATCAAAGGCTTTCTCTATATCTAAACCAATTATGAGTGTTTCTTTGTTTTCTTTATTAATATAATCTATAAGAGAAATTATCCTTATAATATTGTCATCTGTGTTTCTATGATATATAAATCCAGTTTGATAATTATTTATTGTTTTGGATAGTGGTATTTTCATTCTGTTAGTTAATATTGTCATAAATATCTTACAGGGATTATTTAATAATGATATATGTCTATATGAGGTGCAGAGGTTTTTTTTTTTCCTTTAGGATTGGTGTGATTAAGGAATATCTCCAAGAGGGTGGTATTAATGCTTGTGACTGAATTTTTAATAGAATTTTATGGATGAGGGATAGTATCTTTGAAGGAAAAAGTTTATATATTTCCATGATTATGCCATCTATACCTAGAGGGTTATTATTTTTACCCTCTTTTATTGTATCTGTAATTTCTTTGGGTGCTTATAATATATATGCTTATAATATGGGTGCTTGCAAATCTAGTTTTAATTTTTCTGGTATTTTTTTATATTAGAACATTTTTTCTTCTAGATGTAATTGATAAATATGTATATTTTCTTTTTGGAAATGTTCCATATAGTGATTTCTATAGGCATCAATAATGTCACCTATATCCAATACATTTTCTCTTTCTTTTTATGGAAGATACTTTTAATGTTATTAGCTTTTGATTATATTTTGATTCCTGTGGATAAATTATGTAGATATTTGGGAGAAGTGGCCAAGGTATTAATTTTTAGTTTTTCTAAAGCTAAACTAGTTTTATATGTTCATAGGTGCATAGGTTCATAGGTAGGTACAAGGCTATTGACCCTAGCCTAGCCAAAAAGGTACCCTGGCTTTCGCCACCAAAGAGATTTATTTTCCTGTGCCTCTGTTGAGCAGAGCCCCAGAGGTGATGCCTGGGGTGAATTTCTTATTTCCCATCCAATCATTAAGATTTTTTTCTTGAAGAGTGCTAATGAGGAGCTTTGTTTGATATAGGTAGGTAGTTTCTTCCAGAGTATGGGAAGTCTCTGGGACAGGAATCTATCCCTCCAGCATGTTCTGTTTATTGTGGTGGCAAGGTTAGAATTTTGTTGTATTTATTGTTTAATACTTCTACTTTCTTTTTCATCTCCAAATGATTTTGATTTTTTTCAGCTTTTACTGACAAAAGTTTGGATTGTAGGTCTAATAATTCAGAATCTCATTCTCTGATTTTTTTTATACCAAGTTAGGGTTTTACCATATATGTAAGCTTTTAATAAGTCCCATATCATTATTTTATTTATCTCTGTGGTGTAATTAATATCTAAGAAGAATTGTAAATCAGATAATAACCAGTGTTTGAACTCTTTAAATTCTGGAGTTAATGATTAATGGTTTGTACCCATTTTAAAGTTTTAGTATCAATGAATTGTGGTCTGAAAAGGGGCAGGGAGTGATTGAGAAATTAATTATTTTAGAGTGTAAGTCATGGGAAACAAATATTTTATCTATTCTAGTTTGGGTACTAAATATGTGATCTTGTTGGGAAAACAACAAAGATTTATCTTCTTTAAATTTGAAAGTATCTACAAGGTGAAATTATATTACCCACTTGTTTAAACCTTTTGATACAGCAGATGTACGCAGCAGTCTTTTATTTGTATTTTCAGAAATATCAAATATACAGTTAAAATCTCCTCCTAATATCAAGTTGCCTTTATAAATTATTGGAAATGAACTCCAAGTGTTTTTAACAGTTCCTGATCCAATGCCTGGGAACCAGTATAGATTGGCTAGGGTCCATATTCTGTTATTATATTTATCTATTACTGATGCCATAAGGCCTTGTTTATCTTCATACTTATACATGATTTCTGGGTTAATCACATTTGTTTTCCATAAAATTGTTACCCCTTTTGTCTTTGTCTTATAAGTGGATTGTGCCAATATTATATATTCCTTAGGATTCCATTTGTAATTGTTATTTTTTTAAATGAGTTTCTTGAAGGAAGACAATTTGTGCTTTCATCAGTTTTAAATATTTCAGTAGATTTGATCTCGTCTTAAGATTGTTTAAGCCATTGGTATTTAAAGATAATAAAGTTAAATCCATCTTAGGTTATTTAGTTTTTTTTTATTTTTTTGTTTTATTGTGACTATTAAACATTTTCCTCTGATAACTATAAAGTATATATTTGAGCTTTTAAAGGAAATTATCAGTTTTATACTTTGAGTGTTTACCAATAACGTAATGTTTTGGTCAGGCATACTAAAAATGTTTTTGTGAAATAACATGAATATGAACCTATGAACTTATGAACAAATTTAAATTAATAAATGTTAACAAAACTAAGATCCGCACTAGCCATGGAATGAAAATCCTTCCTAATCTGATGGATAAACCTAAATCCATCAGATTATCACTCATACCTTGACAATCCAGGACATCTGAGCTCCGTAAATTGAATTATCATATGGAAAATATTTGTAATAGGAATAAGCAATATTTATATTATTTTGAACAAATATAGTACTATTGTAGATTAGACAGAATGTTAATACAATATAAATGTCTACTTATTGTATAAGCAATTAATATTTATAGGTTCATAGGTTCATATTAGGCTATCTGCCCGAGGGCATTTATAAACCTAGCCAGAATGTGTTTGGCTTTCGCCACCCATTTTAAATTTATTTTGCTATGCCCTTTTTCGAGGTTAGTATACTGTGCCTCTGTCTAACAGTGACACAGAAGTGATACCCGGGGTAAACATACGATCTCCCATCCACTCATCAAGATTCCTCTTGAAGAGAGTCAAAGAGGGACTCTGCCTAACCCGGACTGGGATTTTATTCCAGAGTGAAGGGAGCCTCTGGGTTATGTATCTGTCCCTCCAGCATGTCCTATTTATTTCAGTGCTGAGGTTCAAGTCTCTCCAGCGTGTAGCTCGATGGGATTTGGATTTTCTGAGGTGCAGCATGTCCATTAATTCTGGGTTGGACATGGTTTATACATCAGGCACAGATCGCCTCTGAGCAGGCAGTATGCCACTGAGTAGAGCTGGAGTTTCTTTAACCGGGCAGCATATGGCATCTGTTTGAGCCCTTTGATCCTCTTTGTGAGGTACTTTTGGGGTCTTTCCAGTTGCTGCAGGGGTCTGGTAAGGGACATCCCAAAAGGGGCATTGTACTCAATTATGGGCCTGATGAGGGATGAGTAAAGAGGCACGATGACCTCCCCTGATCTAGATGTGAATCCCTTCATGATTAGGTGGGCTATATAAAATGTTTTTCTAACCACTTTGGCCACATGGTTGTCAAATGAGAGATTGCTATCAACTTGGGTCCCCAGGTCCCTAATTACTTCTTCTGTACTTAATGGATTACCACCTATGTGGTAATTTGTGGGCACTTTGTTTTTGCCAAAGGGGATGACTATACACTTTTTGGCATTTAGCTTGAGGCCATGGCTCTGGCACCAGTTGTCTGTTTCTATGAGGCCCTTTTGGAGGATGCTTGTGTCGGCTGGAGAGTCGATTATGGTGCCCAGTTTGCAGTTATCTGTGAACTTGGTCAGCCACAGTCCTTCCGTGTTGGCCTGTACCTCCGAGAAATATATACTGAACAAGAGAGGTCCCAGGACTGAGCCTTGTGGGACACCACTTGTAACTGGTTTGGAGTCTGACATGGCTCCAGCAATTCTAACCATGTGGGTTCTGTCCTTGAGCCAGTTTGCAATCCATCTAGTGACATAGGGGGTTATATTTAAGCTGGTGAGCTTATCTATAATGCCCAAGTGGGGTATTGTATCGAAGGCTTTTGCGAGGTCCAGGTAGGCTGTGTGGACCACCTTCCCTCACAATGGCCTTGGTGACTGTTTCAAAGAAATCAACCAGGTTTAAGAGGCAGGATCTGCCCTTAACAAAGCCAAACTGGGTAGGATCCAGTGTCTGTAGGTCCCCAATATCTTTATTTATGAGGTCCATGATGATCCTTTCCATAGCTTTGCAGACCAAGCTAGTCAGGCTTATGGGGCGATAGTTTCCAGGATCCATTGAGGCACCACCTTTATGGAGAGGGACCACTGTTGCTGTACACCACTCTTTGGGCACATATCCTGTAGTAAGGCTGAGATTGAACAGTAGTTTTATGTTTGGGTTTAGCTCTTCTTGGAGTTCATGTAAGATGCAGCCCGGGACACCGTCTGGTCCCATTGATGCTGTGTTTTTTGCTTTGGAGAGGGCGGCTCTTACCTGAGCATCTGAGATGTCAGGGAGGCAGCACTTTGCTGGGATAAATATTTGTCCTTTTGGTGGTGGTGGGGGAGTTTGCGCTGAACCTGTCAGCTAGGATGTTGGCAATGTCTGTGGGTTCAGTGTATTTTTTGTCATTTTGGACTAATTCTGAGCATATCTGGGAATTACCACCCAGGTTCCTAACATAACTAAAGAAAGCCTTGTGATTATCGTTAGTGTCTTGTGCAATTTGTCTCTCGAAGCTGGCCTTAGACAATTTTATGAGTGCCCATAGTTTTTTGCTAATACTGATCAGTGATGCCTTCCCTTTTTGGGATTTTGCTCTATCATTTAGTAGCTTCCTCCTTCTATTGTATAGTTTGTTTATGGCTGGGGTCCACCAGACAGGACGTCTGCCTTTGGAGGATTGGGTCTTGGTTTTATTTGGGATCGCATGATCCATGCATTCCTGAAGGTGTTCATAGAATGCGTTTATAAAGGATTCTGCAGTCTGGGCTGTATTTTCCACAGGCCCGGGGGCTTTGAAGGATTCCACCTTGGTTTTGAGGAGTGTGAAATTTGCTTTAGAGAAGTTTTTCACTGTGGTTTTCTGGGCAGGGGGTGGGGTCGGGATGTGAATATCCAGTGAGATTAGTTTATTGTCTGATCTTACCAGTGAGGGATACACTTCTGGTCTGGAGCATAGAGTCCACATGTTGGTGATGATCAGGTCCAGTATGTTTTCCCCTCTTGTGGGAGTGGTAAAAAGTTGTTCCATAGCATTTGAGTTTATAAATTCTAGGAACCTTTGGGCTAGGGTGTTGGAGCTAGAGTAATGCTCCCAGTCTATGTTTGGGTAGTTGAAGTCGCCCAATATAATGGTGTTTGGAGAGAATGTCATATTTTCCAGTGTTTTCAGAAAGGCCGAATGGGGTTCCTGGGTTTGGGATGGTGGTCTGTAGCAGGCTATAAACTGGAAGGCTGTTTTACCCACTGTTAGTTGCACATGGATAGTCTCTGATGCTTCGTGCTTTGCCACCAACCTGAAGGTGTGGGTATCTTTGATGAATATCGATACTCCCCCTCCTTTTGTGGTTCGGTCCAAGTTTTGGGGCCGAAAAGTATGGTATGAGGTATAACCTGGTAGTGCTGGGGTGCTCTCGGGAGCCCTGAACCAGGTTTCTGTTACTGCACAGATATCGATGTTCTCCATGCTAAGGAGAGTTTCGAGTGCGTGCATCTTGAGGTTTAGACTTCTGGCGTTGAGTAGCATTACTCTTAGTTTCTTATCCCTTGTAATACCTATGGAGGTGGGTTATATGAAAGATAGATGACAAGCAATTCAATCATAGTAAAGTAGGGATGTATCATATATAAAACCTCAATAAAAGATTATAGCACACAATTATTTAACATATTCACCCTTACTGATGAAGTCTTTCAAAACTTATTACTTAATATAAATAGATGGTAACAATATTTATACCTGATGTTTATAATACAATGTATTTTACTGGTTATATCAGACGTTATAGTTCATTGTTTACCAGCATTTAAGTAATCACATTGTTGCTACCTTACTGAGCCGAAGCCTTTTGACAGAATCAAATTATGTCTTCACATTTCAAACAAATATTCATATCTCTGGAACCACAGGGGTTATGAAAGTAATGTAAATGGCAAACTTTTCAGCACAAAGTATTTTTATAGTGGCAGTATCCTTTAGGTTCTAGGTCTTAAAATTAATTTTATAGTCACAGTAAATACAGTTCCTATTACATTTGTAATATTTTGTGAACAGCTTACAATATCTCAGCAAGCACTCAAGTTACACACATAGGCCAGGATTCACTAATCCTCCATGTAAGACTAAATAAGTCTTACACAGAAACTGCAGCCTAAGAGGAAGACATCAGCGCACCATGCATATTCATGAGGGTGCGCTGACTCAACTCTAAGGCTAACACGGAGCGTGCACGAGTGCAGGGGGCATGTCGGACTGCCGAGCAGTCCAAAAATCCACGCCCCTGCAAGTCCCTTAATCTGCAAATGTCAACTGAAATGAGCGAGTCTGCTCAAATGTGTACATACCCAACACTACACTCCCCCACATTCTAAATCCCTGTACAATTCTAAAATGTAAAACTTTCCTTTTTTTTATTATTCCCGATATAGCTGCCCGTATTTGCGCGTGTTTGCATGGGTTTGCCCATTGCTTAGCCACAGTTAGCAGTTTAGAGATCGAAGAGGATAATAAGAAACTTATATGCAAATTAAGCCAAATAGCAATAGCATAGTGGTAGAGCCTTCGCACAAAGAGGAGGCATTCCCGGTTCGAGTCCCACCACTCCCCTTTCTATTTTCTGTAGGAAATCTGTATAGAAAAATAATTCCTGACATTTACCTTTTAAATATTAGTAGAAAGCATTGAAATGGCCTATGTAGTAGTGAACGATATTTTATATATATATAAGAAGGTGAAATGGTTATGCATACTGATGAATGCATAAGTAATGTATCTTAAGCAATGTGAAGCACTGCTAAACAAAGTTTACCAGTATTAAGCACATTTAAGTATAATTGCTCATAGCTTAGCACTGCTTTAACTAGTGTAATGGTTTTGCACGGAGCTATGCATCGCCCCAACTAGCGCAAACAAACCATGTTTGCGCGTAGCTGCGAACTGCACTAACTAGCGCAACATCGGGCAACGTTGGGCAACGTCGAGCAACGTAGAGCACCATAGAGCAATGCAGAGCAATGTTGGGCAAAGTTGAGCAAAGTCGGCTAAACACAGCCACACCTCCTAGCCGGTCTGGCCAGTAGTAAAATAAAAAGTAATGACAGGCCTCGAACCCGGGATACTGAGCACCATAATCACAGTACTGAACCACTAAGCCATGACAGCTTTTGATATGCATGCACTTTCAACACACACATACATATTAATGAATGTTTACCCAGTGCTAGGCAGGTGTGCTTTCAGCTGAGATTTTCAAAACCGGCCAGTCACAAATAAGTGCGGGAAATGAGGCATATTTAAGCCCCATAGACGGGCATACTTGCCATAACTGGTTGTAGCTCCCATCTGCAGGCAGCATGACTGGTGTTGGAGAGGGCTTTCGCTTTCGAGCACAATGGTGGAGCATTGAGGAATCAAAAGTGATGGTTTAGCTCTTTGTCCATAATCATGATGACAGACTCCTGCAGGGCCAGTTCCAGGGCACTGAATACAAAGCGGAAGCCTGGAACCATCTAGCACATGATCTTACCAGTGCCACAGATGTCCTTTGGACTGGTGAGCAGGACAGACACCACTACTCAGACCTGAAGAGACGGAAGCAGGACTAACTGAACCAGTGGATACAGGAGGCCCATGGGATGGAAAATGCCCCACTACTGAGTAGGTAGCCATGGAATGAAGTATGTAAGAATTGCTATTGTAGTCTATATTATGGATAGGTATATGTCTTAATATCACTTCATTTACCTCACAGCTGCAGGTGTCCGTGCTGCGAATCAGCAAGCCGATGCAGATAGGCTGCTAAGGCTGCGCCACCAGGCAGGTTAGTAATTATTCTGCATGTATTGTTATATAAAATAAGTGAGAGAGCATGAAAAAGAGAGTTGTAGCCCATTAATAAAGGTATAATGTGTCTTGAATAAGTCTTCTGCATGCACTGTAATATCAAATAAATAAGAGAGCCTCTATGAAAGTGTGTAATGTAATTAATAAAGGTATAATTCCTAGAGTGTGTCCGTGTCACTTTCTTCGATATGTTGTTGTACTCTTGCTTTATAGAAATATTACTGTTGTATTAAGCGCTGTCAACCCACACTTGGGTAGGCCCATATGAAGTGGAAGAAGGGAGTGCCAGTAGCTGTTAAGCATATATACAGTCCTCAACAGTTGGTTAATGGCCGGCATGTATAGGTTAATCTGGCACATGAGTAGCGTGTTATTGTGTTCCCCAGAAATGTCAGTGTGCTGCTAGAAATGTAGGGGGCTGTTAGAATATAATTGATAATGTCACCTGAACACATCCAGATATGTAGATATATAAATATAAATACAATATATAAATACGTAGCAGTAACATCTGCATCCTGGACAGTCTGTATGTCAGATACAGGTCAGGTATATAAAGAATTAGCAAAACCCATTTCACAATTTAATGGACATTGCCAAGTGTAATAATACATGTAGGGGATATATACCTGCAGTCAATAGGAATGTAGTGTAAACTATAAGTACATATAAGTTGTTAATGGAGGTATCTTTTTACACCCTACTGTATGTGCATAAACAATTCAATTCCATACGTCAATGGGTATGTCTAATCTCAAAACATTTGTTGAGACATATGTCCTATTGGTTCAAAAATATCTGCATTTACTTTGATGCATGTGCCCTGTTCAAATACTACAGTCTTGGTGGCCTGTTGCCACCAATCAATCCTGCATGCTGTTGGAATGTCCACTATTGTTCTATGTATGCATGTATTATGCTTGCTGTTCAACTGTTGGAACTTTGGTGTGTTGGGTTAATGGAAATACTACTGCATGCTGTTACAACTAATTTGGAATACTGTTGGCTGTTAACAGCCCATATTGTCATTAAATCCTCCTAAACCTAGAACGTATGGGAAGGCCGGTCCCAGCGGACCCACCTGTCCCACCTCAGCTGGCGATGGCTCCTGGCACCAGCAGGTCCGGTGCCCAGCCTGGGACCTTCTCCTCCATTGGTCCTGTGCCACCTTTGGGTGGAAGCACTGCAGGGGATGGGGCTTGTCCCTCCCATGCAAGCATGGCTGGAGGAGGGCCACCTATCACCCTCCGAATGGTCCAGGCTGTGGTGCGTAGGGAGATTGCACGTTCAGTCACTGATCCTCTACGCCAGCTTGAGGCACGTGTGGCATGACTCACAGGTGAGCCTGCCTCTCCTACGTAGCCCACAGCACAGCCACCCTCTGGGCTGTGAAGGTGCAGTGGTGACTGCCCATGGGTGGGGATCTCAGTTCCACTGTTGCCATCTGTGGGCTCATGGGTTTGCGATTTCCAAACATCCTTTTGCTTCAATTGTGTTCACCCACCACGTGTCATATTCCACCCCATCTGCATCTTGTTTGTCTTGTCTGTTTACCTCCCCAACCTTCCTCCCTATATATACCCACTTCCCCTACCACACATTCCACTCGCACCTGAAAAAAAAAAAGGGCAATCTGCTCCCAAAAAAAAATTATGCCCCATACATAGCTGCCCATTTTGCAGACATGTCCACTGGACACATAAACTGATATTTAATTGGCAGTACAACATACTTTGTTGTCCTCACCCCTCTCTCAGGGGTGGAAGGTTTCATATTTCTCTCTAAATTTCTAGCATATGCACAGCTGTTGCTGTTAAAGAAATGGGCAGTTGTAGACCTTCCCTACACCCGTCCTGCACATCCCGAGCTGTTTTCCCTACTGTTTTTCCCTCTTTGTGCCCCTTTTTTACCACTTTCCTATCTCCCCATTTTCTTTTCTTTCAAAGAAATGAGCATGGGGGTTAGCAGGAGTAAGCACTTTTAAGCAGTAGTTAGCGGGTTTGTGCAAGTGTGCGCCTGTGTGCGCTTAGCTAAGTATTGCTAAGCTTCACGCAAACCCACGCAAACCCACTTACAACTGCTTAAAATGCCTTAGTCATCCTGCATGTGAGGGCCCTTGTTCTGCTCAGCAGCAAAATAAAACACCTCTGTAAGTTACAGCAGTACTTTACAACCCCCACACAATATCATAGCAGGACAATCCCCACCCAAATGTACAAAATACCTGTGTGTTCATGGTCCACCAAGGATGTAGGTAGGCATACTCAGTACTGGAATTGTCTAGTTTTCTTGAGCATCCTGTGCTAATGTCAACAATAAAAAAAGCAGAAACTGTGCAGAAGTGAGTACATTAATATTCACAGTATAGCAGTTCACAAACAGTACTTGTGCCAAATGAATAAATCTCAATAACTACTTATATATGGAAGCTAATTGTATAAGTAGAAAAGAAACTACATACTCCCACATATCTTGTGTTAGCATTTGTAGGGGTGAGTACAATTCTACACTGACAACTGTGTACTGGAAGTGGCAACTTTCAGGTCTGAGTACAACATTCAAATCACTGGCTACACCCCTAGTTTCAGATATAAGAAGTATACCAACCTTCTGACTTACACAACGGTGTCCACAGCAGACAAGCATGGGCCCCACTTTGGAAAGCTGAAAGGGCTACGCCTACCTGACTTAGCAATTTATAGCATTGGGTTGCTATGACAGTGAGTACTGCAATCACCACACAGCAGGCTGCATGCAATTACCAAATGGTGGCCACCAATTTGTGCAGAGGCCATCACATGCACATGTGCAGATACCTATAAAAGCAGGCTGTACTTGCTGTCAACACATGCAATCATTCCATTGCTGGTACGGAGAGAGAGAGAGAGAGAGAGAGACAGAGACAGACAGACAGACAGACAGACACCGACATCCACATCAACAGCAACAGAAAAAAAAAATAAACAAAAAAAAATATATATAATTTAACCAAAAAAAAAAGAATATATATATATATATATATATATATATATATATATATATATATATATAAATTAAACCAAAACAAACAAAAAAAAAATACACACGGAACTGAAATTTACAAACTCATACAAAGGAAAGGTATGTAACAGATATGTATTTACTGGCATGTTGTAGGTGTTTTTGAAGAGTACTCTACATACTTTGAATCATCCATATGTGGCAGCAGTATGTATCTATGCACAGATGCCCTGCATAACTACTGCCATGGACAAATCAGTGTGTAGCTCTGTGCAGTGGGATATAACTGTGACATATGTAGCTCAGCATTAAATGTCAAACATCTGATCCATGTTATCTGTGTTCTGTACAGTAGTGTGTACAATGGCTGTTTGGGGGAGTAGCCCATACAGCTATATAAACATGGATGTGACAGAGTAACAAATGCATGATAGTCATATTAACGTGTAGCTTAGCATTGGCAACTGCTGTACCAGGCTAGTATGCTAATCTAGCATTTGCAACTATATATACACCCTCTAATATTACTGTGTGCTCACATGTGACACCTGTTCATGTTGCAGCAAGACCCAACAGGTCAGTCGTGAGGTCCACGGAATTACAACAGTGTGGACCTTGTGTGTGCCATACGGAGAGATCTTTCTGTGTCAGATATATTAGCATCTGTACATGTGCATAGAGCAAGGGACATACTGCAACTGTTTGTGAAGGGTGGACATATATATGTTGCTGAAGGTTGTTATGTGCAAATTTCTATGGAGGTTGTAGTGTGTGGCAAGCAAGACAACATACAGTGCTGGTATTTGACATGTGGTGGTTAAACGCTTTAGGTATGATTTGTCAGGTTTGCAGTGTTGCAGCCAGTGAGGCCTGCTAAAGCTACATGGGCTGAGAACACCTTCAATGCATTCTGCACAAACATAACTGTATACCTCACAACCTTCGCATGATTGATATTCCCACCAATGTATGTTTATATATATATATATATATATATATATATATATATATATATATATATATATATATATATTGTTGTTATGTCTTTCGGTTTATCCCGGTTAGGGGTCGCCACAGCGGAACTCTGGCCCGCTAATGTTTGGTGAGAGAGACAGGGTCATAGTTACTGCGACAGATGCCTGGTGACACAGCCATGGACTCAAGCTCAATGTTGAAACTGCATTGGCATATCTTTCTGGCAAAAACTCTGTACTCATGAACTACCATATAGGTGGTAGTGTACTTAGCACCGAAAGTGTGATAAGAGACCATGGGACACAGGTGGACAGTAGTCTCCCCTGTGATAATCACAGTGCCACACTAGTCATGTAGTCTGTCTACGTGGCACACCTCATCGCATAAAGTGTGTCATCCAGGGAAATATAGGTCAGTGTTCCCCTCTACTCATCACTCATAAAACCCATTATAGAGTATAATGTCCCATTTGGTATGTACCTCACAAGACATCTACAGCAACTGGAAAGGCCACAGACATACCACACAAAGAGTAATACCGACCTCAAACAGATGCCCTATGCAGACCGTCCCACAAAACCACAGCTAGACTGTGTCGCATACCACCTACCCAGAGGTGACCTCTGCCTAACATACAAAGCTATGTCAAACCCAGAGCTGTTGGACATGCTCCACGTAAACAGATCACAATCCCTACGAGCTACACACTCTAGGGACCTAACCTTGTCACCTCAATAAACAGAACATGCTGGAGGGATAGATTCCTATCTCAGAGACATCCCATACTCTGGAACAAACCATCTATCAATAGCAAACAAAGCTCCTCATTGGCAGTCATCATGAATAATCCTGATGATTGGATGAGAGATAGGAAATATACCCCGGGAATCACCTCTGTGGCTCTGCTTGACAGGGGCACGTGAAATTAAATTACATGTGTGTCAAATGCCAGGGTAGCGTATGACTAGGCTTCTATAGGCCCTAGGGCCAATAGCCTATTACCTACCTATGAACCGATACACACCCACATGTACTTGCTGCAATAATTGCTATGTGAGGTTGACTGAGTGTGATGGTGAATTTGTTGGTGAATGTGTCAAAGTTCTGTATATGTGTGATAGCTTAGTGGGAAACTGTTTCTGTCATGGTATTTTGTGTCCTAGCACTGATCCCAGCAAAAAATGTGTATGCTATTGCTAGGCAGAAAAGGCTGTATGGCATACGGTCTGACATAGTCCCTTGGTGTCGACTGGGGTGTGCCATTGTAGGCTAAAGCAGTACATGTATGCTTATTGATTGGTACTGCTGGTGAATCCAAATCCCGTATGAACTGTAGTACTACCTGAAGCTGTAGGCCTAAACAGCACAGTATGGTGTATGTCTACATTGCTTGTAACCACTGTTTTGTGTGTTCCCTGTAGTCCTCACAGATTACATACCTCAGGCATAAAGTTTTGTAAGTACTGACACACAGTACTGTATGGTACACAGGTAAAGCTCATCTGGGTTGCCATACCTTTGTGACTTGTATGTATGTCTCATGTGTGTGTGGGTATGCCTGTAACATGCCCTCAGTCATATGTGTGTCACAGGATATAAGTGCGTATCTAGCAACATGCATAGTCTAGTACAGCAGTATGCCACCTATATTAATGAACGTGCACATATGTTAGGCAGGGGTTTGCCATCAACAACTAGTGTGGTATATTGGTAATACTGTAACTGGACTTTACAATAATTGCAATGGATGACATATTTCTTTATGCATTAGCTTGATATATACCTCCTGTGTCTAGGTGGTGCATTTTGTTGCATACAGTGTGCCATGTACTGTTCTATAGTCTTATATACTGGTTTCTCTTTGATGCTGTGCAGAACATGGTTTCATATATAGAGTGTGCCAGGCACTGTCAGGTAGTTGTTGGTTGAGCACTGATATGTGGTATTGAAAGTGTGTATCCTCTGACAGCCAATAGGTTGCTATATATGTCAGTTCAGTGATATCTGTACTTTAGAATGTTAAGTGTGCCACATGACTTGCTCACACATATTGTTTCACTGTCTTCCAGGGTCATGGCTTACCATCGCAACCCTACCTATAGCCAAGCAGAGGATGAAGTGATAACAACCAGCCTGGTTCAGCACTATACCCTGCTGTTCTCAAAAAACAGCCAGGACCAGCATGAGCGGACTGCACTGTGGCAAGATGTTGTCCATAGGATAAATGACATAGGCATGCATAACCAGACCTATGAGCAGGTACGCCATCACTGCAGTGATTTACTTAGACATGTCCGGCAGTGTGCGTCTGATGTCTGTAGACAACAGCTTGCCACAGGTGGTGGGGTAGCCATCCACCCCCCCCTCACCAGAGTGGAGGAGCTGCTCCTGAGCCTGGTGGCTCCTGGCCAACAACAACAGCAAACATGTATTATCATTGAGGCCGGAGCCACCCAGCGAGTTGACACAGAGCGTGCAGGTAACATGGCATATCTGTAGACTACTGTTACCTCTATTGCTGGATCATGCATATGTGAGATGTGTACTGTGTAGTTAGAAGATGTGGAGCCTGGTGTTGTGCAATACTGATAATTTGTAACATAATCTGTTGGCCTGTGACTGTCAACCGTTGTACTACTGTAAGATTGCAAACCCACAGTAGCAATGCCACAGGTGTTGCCACTGACAAACTGTTTCATATCCTTGTAGGTCCCTCTGGTGTGACAGCAAGGCAGCAGACCCATTCTGGTGAGTTTGTTCTACATTTAATATTGCAAATTAAATGGCCATGTCATAGGTGAGGTGTAGGCCATGTACACGTAACACACCTACGCAAAATGCATGCTGTGCATGTTTGCTGTGAGACTATGCACATCTCAGTAACATGAGTAGCTGCCTGAAACACATGCAATACACAGAGCATCTCACACAATTGTGGCAACACTGTAGTGGACATTGGATAGGCAGAGTTGATGCACATACACACAACATACACAACGTTGTCATACGCAGTACACATTAATATGCTACACATGGCGTATTCAGACACCCGCTGTAAGGTCACACTGCAGTATCCCAAATGTCATCCACACAGCACACATAATATACCTGAGGGGTAGAGGCCTATCATGGGGCTGTGTGACACTCTTCAACACATAACACATTCATGTTAGGCAATGCTCCCTACTGGGCACCTTGCAAACCCATGTAACAACTGGCTGTGAAATGGTGAATGTAGCCATGGTACTACAGTTCAGGTACAGCATGCTAGGTGCCGGTCTGGCACACATTAGTAGCCTTGAGTGACCACATGATGCTGCATGATGATAGCTCATGGTGCTACACCCCTCCCAGTTACAGTAACCACAGTACTACACATAACATTCATTGCTATGCACCTCAGTGTTGTGTGTGTGCAAACATATGCACCTATACATAATATGCATAGCAATCACTATTTGTACAAAGTGACACATATATGTCTTGTAATACTATTGAGTGTATAGGTCACATGACACACATTGGGTATATGTGATGTTTAATGTTGCAGTTGTGTTGTAGCATGCCATGTCATGGCTGGCACTAGCATGCCCACAATATGTCCTACACTCACCATAACCACTGTACAATGGCTATGTTGAGCAATGGTATCCCATTAGGTATACATGCACCACTCATCCTGTGTGTATACAAAGCATGCATGTGCTAAACCTGTGTCCACAATTATCTGCTAAAGACACAGACGCTCTAATCAGAAATGGATATCTATGTGACACACAGATACACATCCAGCCATGGTATGTATACCTGTGAGTGATGGTGCACAGGACATTGCAGAACTTTTAATACTTGCACAGCAATGTTGTGTCCATGTACAGATTGCATTCCAGGGTGAGGCCAATCAGTGAACAACAACACAAATGCATCAAAGCCATGTATACTGTTATTAGCAAGGGCTGTCTACACTCGCACTGCATGCTGTTGAGCAACACACGTCCTGCATGCTGACACGTTCGATATGACTGTTTGGCTTGTGATACTGTACCCCACCATCAACCGCTATTGAGTATGTTCTGGATTGCTGGTGGTGTGTGTGTGTGTGTGTGTGTGTGTGTGTGTGTGTGTGTGTGTGTGTGTGTGTGTGTGTGTGTGTCTGCTTTAGTGAGGAATGTATTTGTGTGCATGTGTGCATGTGTGCATGTGTTCATGTGTTCATGTGTGCATGTGTGCATGTGTGCATGTGTGCATGTGTGCATGTGTTCCGACATCATGTACAGGTCTTAAAGTGTGTTTCCTGTCATAGGTGCTGAGGTTGGGCTGGTTCACTGCAGCAGGGAATCCGATGTCACTGAGCCAAATAGTGATAATGAGGATAAGTGTGTTGAGGCACAGGCATGTTTGCCAGGGTCTGTCGTTGGACCACCAATCGACAGTACACAAGTGTCCACCCCATCCATGCACACAGTCATACTGCCAATACATCCATCACCAATGCCCTTAGCTGAGGGACAGTGTACAGTCGGCATTGTCCAGGACAGTGTGGTATCTATGGCACATGCATCCCGACACAGCAGCCATACCCAGATGTCTGGAACGGTACCACATAGGAAGATGTCCAGGGGTTCTCGTCAGAGCACTGCTGCTCATCATGCCCCTGGCAGATGTGCCACAGTTCTTACAACCTCACGCATGTTCCAGGCTGTCATGGAGGCACAGGCACATATGGAACGTACACCAGACAGGGACTAAGGGCACAGAGGGCACATAATGCCGCTGTAATTGACAGTATCCGTGATGTAGCAGGTGCCATCCGTAATTACACTGAGGTCACTGATAGACGTTGGGATGAGACATTAGATGTCCCCTGCAATGTCATGTCCATGTGTCAGGACAGTGCGGGATGGTTGAGACTTTGACGTGGATGTATGCCAGCAACATCAGCAGCTGGAAGTTGCTGTGAATGTCCCTCAAGTCACAGCCATTTCCGTAGTGCCAGTACCAGCCCCAGCAATGTTGGGGGTGGGCTGTCCATAGACCATCCTAGAAGACCACATGCACGTAGCTCTGGACAGTCCCAGCAAGGACCTGGGTCCAGTGTACATCTGTCCACCTCTGAGGATAGTACCCAGTCTGGCTTAGTACTTGATACTGTCAGTAGCACACCTGCCAGGCACAGGTACCATATCCTTGGCCAGAGACGGTGATCTGTAAAGCCTGGCAGGTACAGTCTGTGGCTGCCCCACAAATCCCCATATATGGCAGCCACATAGTGGAACTGTGTGCATGCAGACACACACACACAGAAACCAGACACCTAGGTCTAACACATACCTGCATACATTACAACATTGGCCCATAGCAGTACTCTTGGCCCTCACACACACACACACACACACACACACACACACACACACACACACACACACACACACACACACATACATGTCAATTGTATGGCTCAATGTAGGGCTCTGACAAACCAACAACACACCCTGTGCATATGATGAAACCTGTGCCACCTCCTGTCATCTGTAACATTGATGCAGGAACAGGCTACCATGGTACTGATGCACAGGATGACTTTATAGCAGTATAGCAATGTTAGCATGTTGTCAGCAGTAAAGTGTAATGATATCCTTGAAGGTGTAGCTGAGCAGACATGATGCATTAAAGCTATGATTGTCAATGTAGTATTGTTTACACCAGTGTTAGTTCCAATAGTGTAATGTCTGCCCATGTGCCACTTAGCTGATGTGTGTAGTATTGGCAGCATGTGTTAGAGAGTGGACAGTATGTGTGGGATGTGTGTAGCACAGATTTGCAGGTGTACATTTGTGAACATGGTGGAGGTACACTGTCTGCATGTACGTGCATAGCGGACACATGGGCAGGGTGACATGCCCTGTATTACACAGTAACACTCCATAGTTCCTATTGGTGGCCAGTATGCATTGTACTACACATATTGTGGAACTTGAGTACACATGTGTGTATGACATGGTTTGACACTGTGCTGTGGGTGATACTGTTACTATCTGTCATTGTTTTGCATTCTGGTAGTATACATAATCTCAACAGCCTGACCATAAACAATCGTTAGATGATGTCTTGACAACTGACACACAGATGTAGGACACACAGTAACATTTGGATTCTTCAGGTACTATACTATGCCAGTAACCAGTGGTATTCAACTGCACCCATTCCTGAGACCACTCCTGTTTGGCATATAGCTCTCTTACATACAAGCAATCACAGTAGGGATATGTACATCCACGTCTGGAAATGCATACTGTGGCCTATAATGCATTCTGCAGATGACACACACATCCTCCACAATGGTATCATACAGACAGATACCTGTTGTCAAACCCATGCTGTAAAGCTATAAGCCAACTAAAGCATAGTCATCCACCTTTACAAAACATAGTATCCCCACATTACCACATAGGTAGTAGCTACCAACATGTTGAACAGGTACTGATGTGTACATGCAGCCAAGTGTTACGTCATCTCTCCTGTGGTAATCACAGTTCCAAAGGTATTTTGAAATCTCTCGGTGGATCACATAAGCAATAAGGGGTCTGCATGCATATCCACAAAGGTTGTTCTACACCTATAATGATTAGCCATCATTGACAGACTTTGCTGCATTTGAACAGGTCTGAAATATACCTCAGCCATAAACCCTCACTCACACTATGCAATAGAAATCATAATGAGTGTGTGTGATACGGATGAACTAGGCCAGGGATCACTGTAGTGGCTGGGCTTGTCACAAGCATACAGATGTGACCTAAGGTCTGGAAAGCGGTAGCACACTCTGGCAAAGATGACAGATGTGTTCATGGAGAAAGCAGGGTTCCCACCTATGAAATAATTGAGGTCACATGCACGTATATGTATTTGCCACACAGCTAACTGCAATGCACATACTGTTGTCATACTGATATGTCATACAGTAGTAAAAGCAAAACCCACAACACATTGACCAACAGTGTCACACACACACACACACACACACACACACACACACACACACACACACACACACACTCACCATGTGCAGGATTCAAACCCCTACCTAACTACTGTATGATAAGAGAGCAATACACATTACCACAACGTGCTATACACATTACTGGAAGCTTTCCTTTCCACAGGTATATTTGTAGGATGGTGACATCATCAGATTTGACAAAGATAAGTATACCACTTTTAAGGTGTTTTACTTCTCTCCAAAAAGGTTGCTCCTCTCCCAGGAGTTCACACACAAACACAGTTGTCAAGTGCAGGATTTAAACCCCTACCTAACTACTTTATGATACTAGAGGAATATGCATTAACACGATGTGCTATACACATTACTGGGAGTTCTCCTTTCCACAGGTATATTTGTAGGATGGTGACATCATCAGACTTGAAAAAGATAAGTATCCTACTTTTAAGGTGTTTTACAACTCGCCAGTAAGGTTGCTCCTCTCCAAGGAGATCACACACAAACACAGTTGTCAAGTGCAGGATTCAAACCCCTACCTGACTACTTTATGATACTAGAGGAGTACACATTAACACGACGCGCTATACACATTACTGGGAGTTCTTTTTCCCACAGGTATATTTGTAGGATGGTGACATCATCAGACTTGACAAAGATAACTATCCCACTTTTAAGGTGTTTTACTACTCGCCAATAAGTTTGCTCCTCTCCAAGGAGATCACACACAAACACACACACAGTTGTCAAATGCAGGATTCAAACCCCCTACCTAACTACTTTATGATACTAGAGGAGTACACATTAACACGACGCGCTATACACATTACTGAGAGTTCTCTTTCCCACAGGTATATTTGTAGGATGGTGACATCATCAGACTTGACAAAGATAAGTATACCACTTTTAAGATGTTTTACTACTCTCCAAAAAGGTTGCTTCTCTGCAAGGAGATCACACACACACATCAAGTGCAGGATTCAAACCTCTACCTAGCTACTTTATGATACTGGAGGAGTACGCATTAACACAACATGCGATACACATTACTGGAGGTTTTCCTTTACACAGGTATATTTGTAGGATGGTGACATCATCAGACTTGACAAAGATGAGTATACCACTTTTAAGGTGTTTTAGTAGTCTACAAAAAGGTTGCTCCTCTCAAAGGAGATCACACACACACAGTTGCCAACTGCAGGATGCAAACCCCTACCTAACTACTTTATGATACTAGAGGAGTACACATTTACACAACGTGCTATACACATTACTGTGAGATCTCCTTTCCACAGGTATATTTGTAGGATGGTAACATCATCAGACTAGACAAAGTGGGTTACATTAAGTGACATTAGGTGGGCTACATAGAAGGAATTTCTAAACACTTTGGCCATGTGTTCATCAAAGGAGAGTTTACTATCTCCCTGGGTCCCCAGGGCCATAATTACTTTCTCCGTACATACTGGATTGCCACCTATGTGGTAATTTGTGTGCACTTTGTTTTATCCAAAGGGGATGACTATGCATTCTATGGCATTCTTCTTGAGGGCATTGTTTTGACACCAGGTATCTGTCTCTGTAAGACCCTTCTGGAGGATGTGTGTGTCAGCCATAGAGTCGATTATGGGCCACAGTTAGCAGTCATCTGCAAACCTGTTCAGCCATACTCCTCCTGTGCTTGCCTGTACCTCTGAGCAGTATCTACTGAACAGGTGGTGTCCCAGGACCAAGACCTGTGGGATGCCATTTGTGACTGGTTTATAGTCGGACATGGCACCAGCAACTCTGAACATGTGTGTTTGATCTGTGAGCCAGTTGCCCACCCATCCTGTGACATAGCTGTTAATGTTCAAGCTGGTAAGCTTGTCCATGATGGCAGAGTGGAGAATGGTGTCAAAAGTCCTTAGTGAGGTCCAGGTGGGCTGTGTGGACTACTTTCACCTCCATCTATGTCCTTGGTAACTGTTTCAAATGAGTCAACTAGGTTTAGGAGGCAGGATCTGCCTTTAACAAAGCCAAGTTGGGTAGAGTCCAGTGTCTGCAGGTCCCCAATGTCTCTGTTTATGGGTTCCATGATAATTTGCTCCATAGCTTTGCAGACCAGGCTGAGTAGACCTATAGGGCAATGGTTTCCAGGTTCTGTTGTGGCACCCCCTTTGTGGAGCTGGATGACTGTTGGTGTATGCCATTCTTTGGGTACATAGCCTGTGGTAAGGTTGAGTCTGGACAGTGAATGTAGGTGAAGGTGTATTTCCTTTTGGGGCTGGTGTAAGACGTAGCCTGGAACACCATCCTGTCCCATTGATGCTGTGTTCTTAAAACAACAAAAGCCAGTGTACGAAGGGATCAGTCCACCAATGAATATCCAAAAACAGATTTATTAACGAAGGCAAGTCCAACATACAACGTTTTTGTCAACACTGTGACTTCATCAGATACAATTGACAATAAAATTCATGGGTATATATACACATAATTGGCTTCAATCTTTCAATCATAGTTCATTGATAGTTCAATTTTAAAGAGACATAGAAACCACTGGTAATATACCTAAAACACCGTAATTCTAATAAAACCCTAAGGTGTATAACATATATAAATATAAATATACAATATAGCAAGTTTAAAAATAATAATAATAAAATATTATGAATATTATTAAAATTTATTTATATACAACAGGCTTTTAGCTTTAAGAGAGGCTTAATAGATATGTATTCATTTAAGCCTGGGTCCCTATTAGATTCCAGTAAAATTTGCCAATAAGTTTCCCTGTGTTCTAATCTAATTTCCCATGGCCCTCCTCTATTGTCTTTATAAACAGTTTCAAAACGAAAAACTGATACTTGGCTGTAGGGCATGTCGTAAGGTGTCTATAAAGAGCATTTTTCAAATTTTGTTTTTGTAACTCGTATAAATGCTCATAAATCCTTCTTTTTAGAGGAAGTTCAGTTTTGCCCACATAGAAAGCGGGACATGTTAGACAAAAAGCCAAATAGACCACCCCCTGACTATTGCAGTTGGAAAACCTAGTAGACTTGATGTATTTATTTCTAGCTGCAAGAAAAAAGTTTTCTTGATTGACAACACAGTAACACTGTGTGCATGAACCACATTTGTAAGTGCCCATACGTTAGTTGGAATATTTGTATGGATGGAAATTCTGTTCTAACAAATTCTTTATATTTCTGCCCCTTCTAAAAACTGTCTTGACATTTTTGTTACTTAGATTTTCTAAATCTGTAATGTCCCTGAAATTGTCCCATTCATTTTGTATGATATTCCTAATAACCCCTGAATTAGCACTGTACTCGGTAATGAGCACTCGGTTGAAATCAGATAGCGCCTTGGCGTTATCAATTATACTATGTATGTCTCCTAAACCCAAGATAGGCTTATACTGATCTCTTCTACCTAAATCTACCTGTTCCTTAATCTGGGACATAAATTCATATGGATAGCCTCTTTCTTGAAACTTACAAAATAATTTATAACACTCTGAGTTGTAATCTTCTTCTTCTGATGTCATACGGGATATCCTGACCAACTATCCCTTTACAATTCCTCTTTTTTGATATAATGGATGCGAACTATTGAAATGTATGTAACTATTGGAAAATGTTGGCTTCCTATAAACATTAGATGTAAATTTTCCTTGATGGATACTTAATAGTACATCTAAATATTCAACCTTCCCTTCCTGAATGTGATGGGTAAATGTTAAAAATTCAGTAGTGGAAGCCAAGTATTCCATAAAAATGGAAATAATATTATCAGGTCCTGTCCAAAAGATGCATATATCGTCCAGGAATCTGAAATAGGCCCCCCAATATTGGGTAAATTCACAATTGAATACATATTTATTCTCCCAAACAGATAGAATAATATCGGCGTAGGTGGGGGCACAATTGGACCCCATGGCCACTCCTGAGGTCTGCTTATAATATTCCCCTGAAAAATAAATGAAATTGTTATGTAAAACCAATTCCATTAATTCAAGAATGAGAAAGTGGTCATTAGCACTAGCCTTAGGACAAGATGTTAAAGCTTCTTCTAGCCAAAGAAGTCCAATGTCATGTGGAATCACAGAAAACAAATCCACTACGTCTATAGTTAGAAATTTTAAATTCGGAACTAGTAGATCTGGGGTTACTTTTTTCAAAAATTCCCAGGAGTCTTTTAATAAATGGTTTGCCTTAAGCCAGAAATTCTTAAACTTCCAGTCAATAAACTTTGAAAGGGAAGAGACCTTAGAACCCTGTGCTGCTACAATGGGTCTGAGAGGAGGATCATGAATATTTTTGTGTACCTTGGGTACCCCGAAAATAGATGACACCCTGGGGTTAGTATTGTCCAAAAAAGTATACGTACTGAAATCTATAACTTCTTGGTCAAAGAGATCTTTTATAGCTATATCGATTTTCTTGTAAGCAATATTGATCTTGTTGAGAGAAACGTGTGTATATCTAGAATCATTGTTCAAAACGGCATACATTTTGCTATCGCATATGATCTTATCCATAAAAACTGTACCTCCCCCCTTATCTGGTTCCATAACCCTAATGTTAGGGTTATGGCCTAGTTCATATAATAGTGAACTTTCTGGTATAGTCAGATTAACTTGATATCCACTTTTTCTAAAATTATTTCGTATTTTAAGTTCCATCCTTCTTTCTAAAATCTTTAATTGGGGATGTAATGGTGGATTGTATATGCTAGGCCTATGGAGGGTATTGTTATTGGCAAAGTGGCCTTCCCCTAACAAGTTCTCTAGATTAAGTTTTCTCATAAAGAGTTTTAACTCCATAATAATTTGAGTAATGTTACTGTTCCTCCGAGGTATATATTTAAACCCTTTGGTAAAAAGATCGAAATGTATATCTGTGATCTCTAAATTACTGTAATTATAAATAGAGTAATTCTCCCTAACAAACACATATTTGTTTTCAGCGCTGGGTTCAACTGGTGTACCTAATGGTCCTGTTGCCAGGACGATGGTTTGTTCTGGAACAAATTCCTGTTGTGTCCCCCCCTCCCCCTGTAATGATAGCGAATCGGCGAAAAATTATTATCTTGATTTGGATTGCGCTGGTTGCGTATTCTCTCTGATCTCCTGGGTAAAAATTCTGTTTCATATTCATATCCCCTTTCATCCTCATAGCCATCCTGGGCTGTAACATTGTCTGAGGCAGGTGGGGTATTGGGACGAGTAAAAGAACTTTTAAAATGTTTAGGAGGCATAGGGTATTGATTTCCTTCTTTATATTCTCTAATGTCCCTATAAAGTTTTTTGTACTTTCTATCAAGAATATCCTGACACTTACGATCAACTTCTTTTCTGATGTTATAATATTTCTTTTTCTCTGCATCAACATTAAATAACAAGTCACCAACTATAGCTTGATTATACATATCAATGTCACTATTAAGCAAAGCAATGTCCCTTTCATTTTGAAGGATAATAGCTTGCACTATATCCAGTCCACATTGGTCAAATGCTTTTAACAAGTCCGAGTGAAAAACACTACCAAAAACAACATTGTTAGGGTATTTGTATACCCGTAGACCCTTAGGCACAATCCGCTTCCTGAGACATTCATTTAGGTACATATTATCAAGTAATAAACCCCTGTACCTGTATAATGAAGTCTCGAGCGCTGCCATGGAGTCAGAGAAAGTCCTGTGATTTTCTGAATTGGTACCATTGTTTTCTCGAAAGTCAAAGGTTGGTACAGCCTTGTACCATTCATCGAATGTGGAAGGCGGTGTCTGTAACACTGAATTGACTCCCGCTGACTGTGATAATTCTCCATTGTTGGAACACAGAACCTGTGGTGTTCTGTGAAACTCCGTAGTACGCACATCATTTCCGTGACTAGTTGAAGGGTTGAGTCCATTGCAGGAAAGAACACTGGGGGTGTTTTCGGTTTCCTTGTCTCGAGCGCTAATTCTAGCATAGGGACCAGACAAAATGGAATGAAGCCCCTGTCCCAAAGGCAAAAGAATGTCAATAAGCTGGCTCAACTGTCCTGTGAGCTTACGCAACTCACCCACCTCTGAGCGAGTGGCAGGTTCCAGGATATCGGCGGTACTGGATTCCCCTGCTGTGACTTCCATAATCCACAAAAAACCAAAAAGAAAGCCAACACTGGTAAACTCAACCAAAACAACAAAAACCAGTGTACGAAGGGATCAGTCCACCAATGAATATCCAAAAACAGATTTATTAACGAAGGCAAGTCCAACATACAACGTTTTCGTCAACACTGTGACTTCATCAGATACAATTGACAATAAAATTCATGGGTATATATATGCACATAATTGGCTTCAATCTTTCAATCATAGTTCATTGATAGTTCAATTTTAAAGAGACATAGAAACCACTGGTAATATACCTAAAACACCGTAATTCTAATAAAACCCTAAGGTGTATAACATATATAAATATAAATATACAATATAGCAAGTTTAAAAATAGTTTAAAAATGCTGTGTTCTTAGCTTTGGAGAGGGCTGTCTTTACCTGCATGCCCATGAAGTCTGGGGCTCTGCATTCTTCTGGGATGGACACAGGCCCTTTTGGGGGTGATGGCGGTGGAGTTTGCACTGAACCTGTCCCCAGGATGTGGCCAATGTAAGTTGGTTCAGTGTATTTCTTGCCATTTGTCAGTAGCTGACAGCATATTTGGAAGTTGCCACCTAAATGTTTGGTATAGCTAACAAAGGATTTGTGGTTGTTATTCTTACATTCCTTGGCAATTTGTCTTTAGAAACTGGCCTTGGATTCTTTTATGAGCGATCATTATGTCTTCCTAATAATGATCAGTGATGCCTTTCCTTTTGTGAAGTTGGATCTATCATGTGTTTGTTTACTCCTTCTGTTGTATAGATTTTTTTATGGGCGACGACCACCAGATTGGTTTCTTGTTTTTGGAGGAGTCCATCTTGGTTTTATTTGGCATGTCTCGATCCCTGCATCCCTGTAGATGCTCATAGAATGCACTTGTAAATGATTCAGCAAATTATATAGCATTATCCTATAGCAAGGGGGCTTTGGAACTTTCCACTTTGGTCTTGGGAAGTGTGCAGTTTGCTTTTGAAAATGTCTTCACAGTGATTTCCTTGACTGGGGGGGGGCGGGATGTGGATGTCCAGTGTGATCACTTTATGATCTGATATTACCAGCGAGGGATTTATCTCTGCCATGGAACACTGGTACCCCATGTTGGTGATGATCAGGTCCAGTATGTTGTCACCTCTAGTGGGTGTGGTGACCAGCTGTTCCAGGGCATTTGGGTTTTAAACTCTAGGAAACAATGGGCAAAGGACGTTGTACATGAGTAATTCTCCCACTCAATGTTTGGGTAGTTGTAATCTCCTCATATAATGGTGTTTGATAGGACCTTTATATTTTCCACTGTTCTCAGGAATACTGAGTGAGGTTCCTGAGACAAGGTAGGTGATCTGTAGCAGGCTACAATCTGATAAGCAGCTTTGCACAGTGTTAGTTGCACTTGCATGGTCTCCAAGGCCTCATGCTGTGCCACTAACCTGATGGTGTGGGTATCCATAAGGTAAATGGATACACCCCTTCCTTTTGTATTTCACTCGTGGCTTTGGGTCCGAAGATCAGAGGATTTGTGAGTGTTTTACGTGGAGCATGTCCAACAGCTCTGTGTTTGACATAGCTTTGTATGTTAGGCAGAGATCACCTCTGAGTAGGCGATATGCGAGAGAGTACAGCTGGAGCATTTTGAGATGGTCTGTGTATGGCATGTATTTCAGGCCACTAATGCTCTTTGTGAGGTATTGCTGCATGCTTTCCAGTTGTTGTACATGTCTTGTGAGGTACATAGCAAAAGGGCCGTTGTACTCCATTATGGATCTAATGAGTGATGAGGGGAACAATGTCCTCTTCTGTTCTGCATGAGACACCTTTTGTGATGAGGTGTGCCACATAGAAGGATTTCCTGACTACTGTGGGATGTGATTATCACAGGTGTGTCCACTGTCCACCTGTGACCCAAGGTCTTTTATCACACTTTCAGTGATAAGTATACTACCGCCTATGTTATAGTTCATGGCTACGGAGTTTTTACTAAAGGGGATGACAATGCATGTTTTGGCATTGAACTTGAGCCCATCACTTTGACACCAGCCATCTGTCTCAGTGAGGCCCTTTTGTAGGATGTCCACATCTTTAGTATTTACAATTATGGCTCCTAGTTTGCAGTCATCTGCAAACTTCATTAGCCACAGACCTTCCATGTTAAAGTTTTCTTCAGGGAAGTAGATACAAAACAGGACAGGACCCAGGACTGGGCCCTGTGGTACTGCACTCGTCACTGGTCCAAAGTCATACTTGGAGTCTGCTACTTTCACAGTGTGTGTTCTGTCAGTGAGCCAGCTGGCAACCCATCTTGTGACATAGCAATTTATACCTAGTTTAGTGGGTTTATCTATAATTCCAGAGTGGGGAATGGTGTTGAAAGCCGTGGCAGGATCTACATAGGCTGTGCGAAACACCTTATCCTTGTCTACGGTTCTGGTGACTGCTTCAATGTCGTCTATCAGGTGTAGGAGACATGATCTGCATTTTACAGACCCAACATGGTTGTGGTCCAGAGTTTGGGGATTACCAATGTCTTTTTTTATAAGTTGTATGATGATACATTCCATGGCCTTGCAGAGCAGGCTCATCAGGTTAATGGGGTGCTAGTTCCTGGGGTCTGTGGTGTCTCCACCCTTGTGTAGTGGGATAACCATCACTGTGCACCATTCAGCAGGCACAAAGCTTGAGGTGTGGCTATGACTGAACATGGTACATCAGTGTGGTGCCTGATCATTCTGTAGTTTGTGTAGAACACAGCCTGGAAAGTTATCTGATCCCATGGATGTTGTGATACTGGCTTTGGAGAGTGTTTTTTACCTGTGCAGCCGTGATGACAGCAACTTTGCAGTCTTCCATTATAGAGATGTGCTCTTTCATGGGTGAGAGGGGGTAAGGTTAACACTGATCCTATCTGCCAGGATGTTGGCAATATCAGTTGGGTCTGTATATTTAGTGCCATTGAGCTGAAACTCAGAGCAGATCGGAGTGTTGACATGACATGGACCTGTCTGTTGGGCAGAGATCTCCTGAGTAGACAGTATGCAATGGAGTACAGATTGAGTTAAATTCAGTCTTGTTGCATGGGGCAACTGTTTGAGGCCAGTAATCCTCCTGTTGAGGTACTTCATTGGTCTTTCCAGCTGCTGAAGGTGCCTAGTCAGATTCATCACAGGTGTGTTGTGGTACTTTCTGATGGGTCTGATGACTGATGGGTAGAGGGAACCTCCTTTGACCTACATGCAAAGACCTTGGCAGTTTGTGGGAACACATAGCATGATTTTCTGACCACTTTGTGAATGTGTTTCTGGAAGTACAGATGACTATCCACATTTGTCCATAGATCCATTATTATCACCTCCATATTTAGGGTGTTGGCACCTATGTGGTATTTGTATGACTGTAGCTCGAGGACATACTGTTGACACCACGTCTGTCTGACTGAGACCCTTTTTAAGGATGTCTCTTTTGTCCCAAACATCGATTATGACAACTTTTTGGCAGTCATCCACAAACTTTGGAGTCATCCACAAACTTTGCTAAACATAACCCTTGTGTGTTTGACTGTATTTCTGAAAAGTATACACCAGACAGGAGGGGTCCCAGGACTGAGCCATGGGGGACAGCTGTTGTTACCAGCTTGTACAGGAGACCATGATTCTTACCTTGTGTGGTCTATCTGTGCCCCAGTTGGCAATCCATCAGATGACTGACGTATTTATGCACAGGTTGTTGATTTTGTGGATACGACATGTGTCTGGGATGTTGGCAAAGGGCTTTTCAAGGTCTATGTGGGACATGTGTAGCTCATTTCATTGATGTATGTCCTGGGTGACTGCCTTGTAAACAGTCTAGCAGGTTTGGGAACCATGATCTGCCCATGACCAAACTGAAATTGGTAGGATTGGGTGTTTGTAGGCTCCCAATAGCTCTGTTTATGAGTTCCATCATGATGGACTCCATGGCCTTGCAGATTAGGCTTAGTAGGCTTATAAGACAATAGTTCCCATGTTCTGTTGTGCACCAACACTTGTGGAGTGTGTCAAATGTTGCTGTAACACATTCAACAGTTTCATATCCTGTACAGAGGGTGAGTCTCAACAGACTGTTCAGGTGCAGGCTCTGTTTGTTCTGGAGTTCACTTATGACACAGCTAGGGAAACAATGTAATCCCATAGACGCCATGTTTTCAGGTTTGGAAGGAGCTGTTTACCCATTCTATATGTGATATCTGTGCTTTCACAATCTCCAGGTTTGATGATAGGGCCTTTTGTCAGTGAGAGGGTGGTATGTATGTATGGGTCTGTCTGACAGGATGTTGGCAATGTAAGTCATTTACAGTTTGCACTGACTCAGGTCATATATGAGTGTACATTGCTATTTATGACATAACGGAAGGAAGTGTCATGGTTCTCTATGGACTCCTTCACAGATTCTTTTGCCAGAACATGGATTGGATAATATTTGTGGAGTGCACATTGTTTGTTGATGATACTGATTGCAGGTTTATTGATCTTCTTTGCTTTTTCACTTTCTGTGAACAACTTAAGTACTTGTGGTACATAGTTTGATTATGACAGGGTTCCAATATATTATATGTGTCTGTTTTCATATAACTGTGTGCAAAAGGCAGGATTTGTGAATAGTGACAGGTTCCTGGGGTGAAACATGCAACTGCCAGATATGTGTGGCCCACTGCTGTACTCTGTCATGGCCTAAGTGTGTGAGCATGCCCAGTATGACCTTTCAGTATGTTGTTGCCTGACATTTGCTTCGTTTATTGAAGTGTGTGAGCATGCCCAGTATGACCTTTCAGTGTGTTCCTGAATGAAATGCCCTACATTTGTTGAAGTGTGTGAGCACACCCGGTATACACATTTATACTATATGTGTGTGGAAAATCAAGTTGTATTTTTACTGCAGGGCTCACCTTTGTGTCATAACTCAACAGGGATCATGCTGTGCCTGCAGGGCTTCCATGAGACACTTTGCATAGACTTATCAACATTTCTACATACAGGGGGGACAGCTATTTTTTGTACATTTCTACCTGGGGGCACACCTGATTGTTACTATAGGTGTACATAGGATGAGGGGTTCACCTGACACTTATACACATTTGCTAGGCCTGCACTGCTATGTAAAGTACACCATTTCAGTCTGTACTGTTGCCTATCGTACTGGCTTGAGGCATACTACTGTACTACGGATCTTAGCATCCAATGTCATGTATATTAGATTGCGACTTCATAGCCTACCCAACCCACATCACACCACCTGGCCTGCTGTTCTCTGTCTGCATAGGCCTGTGGGGGAGGTTACCCATATGCCTCTTTAGGGTCATGATACAGCATTTCTTTGTGTTTGCATTAGTGTACAATTGTCCTGCTGTGTCTGTGCCAGTGTAATGCTGTCATGGCTTAGTGGTTCAGTACTATGACTATAGTGAACAGTATCCTGGGTTTGAGCCCTGTCATTGCTTTTTATTTTCATGCTGGGCAGATCAGACTATTTAAGGAACAGTAAAGCAAATATGAGCATGTTTACCTGACTTTGCTCAACTTTGCCCGACCTTGCCCAACATTGCTCAACGTTGCCCGACGTTGCGCTAGTTAGTGCGGGCAATTTTGTTTACATATACTAAATAGTGGTAAAAGCTGCTTATCACTGCTTTATATTGCTTAAAACATAGCAATCATGCCTCAGGTGGTGCTGCAGGGCTGCCTATGTCGGATGCATATAGTACACTCCCTATACATGTTTGAAAACAGGTAGTGTCAAGTTAGGCATCCCTTTTATTTTATGTGCGAGTCAGAGAGAGGTATCATTTCCAAGGTTCCTACTGAGCCAGTGTATGTGCTATGCGTTGCCTCTTTGCCAAGGCCAAGACATACTGGGCATGCCTCCTTCTGCCTACTGGGGCAGGCTCAGGTTGTTCCTCCTCCGAGTCACGCTGTACCTGTGCAGGCCTCGGCAATGGTGGGGGGCTGTTTGGCCCTGCCCCATGCTGTTCCTGCTGCAGCTGTTTTCGCAGGATCATATTGTGTAGCATGGCACATACCATGACAATTTGGGTACATGTAGTTGCTGAGTACTGCAAGGCTCCACCAGATGTGTCCAGGCACCGGAACCGTGACTTGAGTATCCCAAACACACGCTCGATTACATTTCGTGTTTGTGCGTGTGCCTCATTATGGTCTTCTTGTTCAGGTGTGTGTGCATTTCTGATGGGTGTCATCAGCCACAGCTCCAGTGCATATCCAGCATGCCCCACTAGGTGACCATCAGGGATGTCCCCATTGACAAATGTCTGGTACAGCTGCATCAGATGCCAGATATGGGAAACGTGGTAGCTTCCAGGGCAGCCAGCACACACATTCAGTATTATGCCCCGGGCATCGCACATGACCTGGCAGTTGATGGAGTGGAAGCCCTTGCGGTTGATGTAGGCCCTACCCCGCTCACCGGCTGGTGCTTTGATGTGTATGTGCGTGCAGTCAATTGCACCCACTACCTCAGGGTATTACGCTATTTGCTGGAAGAGATGCATATTGCTGGCCAATGCCTCACGGGAATTGGGGAAATATACATGATAACCGACATGTGCTGACATGGCATTCAGGAACTGGTGCAGTACCCTGGATGCTGATGCCTGTGAAATCCCCATCATATCACCAGTTGATCTCTGGAAGGTACCTGTTGCTAGTATTCTTAGGTCAACACATGCCTTGGTTTCCATTGGGATGGGTTCCCCTCTGTTGGTTCTGTGTGTGAGGCGTGGCCTGCACAGCTCAACAATTTGCTGCAGGAGGTCTCTTCCACGCTATAGTGCTACACTATCTCCAGCTCATGTAGCCCCTGGTAGGTTACCTTGGGTCTGTACACTCTTCTCCATCTCCTCACTGTGGGTTGCTCAGCAGCATTCGCAATGGCACCACCCTCAGCATCTTGCACATGTTGCCTTATAATAGCAATGGCAGCCCCTAGCATTTTTTTGTCTCAGTTAAGCTTTTTAAGTTTTCACTTCTCTTTGTTTACTGCAGTGTTGCAGTGTTTCTGAGTAAAACATGGGGGAATGTTGTTTGCAGAGTTTTAAGTGCTGGGCTGGGCTGGGCTAGTGTACTGCCTGTGTAATTGGCTGATTCTGATTGATTTCACCTGGCAGCTCTGCTAGTTCTCCTTGGTTAACTTCCTACTACTTCTTTTCCTTCCTTTTCCCTTTCTGTTTCCACAGGGGGCAGCGCCGGCAAACACGTGCACACGAGTGCACATGCATGCACACAGGCTTACACAGGCTTAGGCGGGTGCACATCCACGCACACAGGCTTAGCCAGCCTTACACAGGCTTACACGGGTGCACACATGCGCACACAGGCTTAGACGGGTTTACAGGTGCGCACACGCATGCACACAGTGTAAGCATCTTTGCAAGAAACTTTAGTGATATCCACGGTGTACACCTTCGGTTTCTGGGTTTCAGTTAAGACAACTGTAGACATGCCTCTTCCAGTCCTGAGTAACTCACAGCAAACACATGCCACTCTGCTTCAATAAGCTTACAGTCTTTCATACATACCCACTAATGATGTCACCTATCTTCTACTCTACTACTCCCCTAATCCTAGACTTACACTCTAGGGACATGGTTCACATGGCAGGGAAAATTGGGATTCACTATCCTTATCCTCATTTGCATAGGATTGCCTACTAATGCTTGGTTACATCTCTCAAACTGAGCTTCCCCCCTTAGCAACCACTACTCAGTAGCCATGTTGTCTTCAGCCTGCCATTCACCTGCATGACAGAAGAATATTTTTAATAAAATGCCTATTTTTGGCTTTTATTTTTTTATTTTCTGGTTTTTATAGCGCCACACGTTTGTGCGGCACTGCGCTACACTTAAACATCGGAGATCGGGGGAAAAAAATGATTTTTATTATTTTGCAACAGATATAAATGCCAATGGCCTTATATTTGGCCATTGGCATGCTTCCTCAACTGGTTGCATCCTTTATTTGGAGCTGTCATAGCTCCGTTTTGCTATTTGCAGAATGGTACTCCGTTACCAACGGAGTACATTTCTGCAAATAACTCTACTCTTCCACGAACAGGTTAGTGTTTCCTGGATTGCAAAATTACCTCATTTGCATAGCTTTCAGCAGCAAATTAGGTAATTTGCATAACATGACGCTGTTCGTACAAGAGTAGTTTTAGGAGCTCTCATGCACGCCCCTGCCGGCTGTTGCTGGATCGCTTGGCAGACATATTGGCTGTCTGCCGGCTTACTCTGCTCTTAGACTCCGTGCAAGCCTTCGTGAATCCGGCCCATAGTCTTATCAGTATTTTACTAATCTAGCTGAGAGCTTTCATATGAGGCTAAGGAGTTCTGTCTGTGTTACTTGGTTGTTGAAATATTTAGAAAAATATGAAAATTATATCTGCATAAATTAGTATCATAAGAACAACAGTTAATATCTCTTTACCTGCACCAGACAGAGGTCAAATATTAATGCAGTTGAGTTTGCCATTGTGTAAGCTTTAAGATGAAATCTTTTAAAACTTGCAAATAGCATGGTTTTGGAATTATTGATGCAAATATGAACAAGCAATATTTGATGCCTAAAGGTGTCAGAAGGAGTTAACTGCAGATGCACCTGGAGGCATCACTCTGATGTAATTTAACACAGATTATTAAGATGTGAGCTGTTAACGATCTGATTCCTGTAGTCAAAAATGCAGGGAGTGATTCCTTCCATGTCCATTTGCCTCCTGTGTGTCTGTGAACAATTTGCCTAATCAGTTAGAATTCCTGGATCAATGGTCATACTCAGTTAATCAATACAAAAAAAAAAAATTTTCATTTGCTATCATATCAATTAAATTTGAATTTTCACATATATATACTGTACTTATGTGTGAATACTTACTGAATATTTCATGAGAAAGTACACTATGTTCAGACAAATAAAATAAACTTAAAAGTTCTAGATTACAGATTCTTTATTCCATGAAGTCATTGCTGTTGAATAAAAATGTCTAAATATTTGGAAAAGATGCAGAATTTCTTCAAACTGGATAGTATGTGCCTATATCTCCTACATGAATGTCATGGACAAACTGCATTCCACCATAATTCTTTTCTTCATGTTACTCATTGACCCCAAAACTACATTTTGAAGATGGCAACATTATTTTCAAGCATGGCTTTTCCAACCCAGGAGTCCTAGGTTACAGTTGCAATATTGCAGGCATAACCAGCCAAAAGTCTGATCACCTAAGCAGCATAACTGAGTCCTTAATAAGGCATGGCTCCTCCTACTTCTAGTAGGACTGTGGGATCCTACTCAGAAATGCATGTTTAAACAACGGAGAATTAGTAAAATGTAAGTATATTATCTAACACACAGTATGAAGTCTGTAGACATTCATAAATAATATTGCAAACTCTACCTCATACAACAACTTACTTTTGTTTCTGAAAAGGGAGTTGTGTCATGCGGGTCTTCTTTCTTGATATTATTGGTACTACTAGTATTTTGAACATGCAGTCTGGTTTCCTTTATTTTAAATAGCTTCAAAATTGTAGGTTAAGGGAATTCAAAACATCAAGTGGAGTTGTAAATTAAGCTTGAAAAGGGAAATGCACCTCCAAAATTAAGTACATCATGTGAAGAGGTAAGTCATACCTGAAAATGGAATGTTCCTCCAAAATAGGTATGGTTGAGAGGTCTCAATAGTCAAGATTTATGTTAAACAACTCATGGATCTGAAGGAATAACACAGAAGCCATTCTTGATACAAAAGTCAGGTACAGTTTGCAATTTTTTTTGCCTCAGCTCTCTATGTGACAGGAAATTTCAGGCATGCATTTCTTTAAATAGGTCTATGCATAAAACCACTGCAACACCATAAAGTCAGGCTTCCCCTCTCTGGTAAGCTATACCTCACAGCTGGTCAGTGAAAGTGATGAATTGCAAGGGTTGCAACAACTGTATGGCTGTCGTATGACTCATGGGAATGGATTTTTTCATAGTGTCCTAACCCACTTTTCATGTCAGAGAGTTTAGATAATTCCTGTGGATTGCAATTGTACTAAAGCTTGTATGTTGCTGTACTAACATGTTTATGTTTCTGTACTAATACATGTATGTTACTTTACTAATATGCATATGCTCCTGTTCTAATACACTTATGTTACTGTACTAATATAGGTATGCTCCTGTTCTAAAACATGTATGCTACTGCACTAATATGTGTATGCTCCTGTACTAATACATGTATGTTACTGTACTAATATGTGTATGGTCCTGTATTAATAGAATCATAAGATCATAAGAGGCTACTAGGCTAATGACCGTGGGACCCTTACAAGGCTAGCCAAGAGTTTATCCCCAAAAAGAAACCTCAGTCAGCACCTATTGCCCCTGTCAATGAGGGACACAGATGGAACCCCTGGGACAAATATGTGGTTTCCCAGCCACTCATCAAGGTTTCGCTAGAAGAGGGTCAAAGGCATACTCTTTTTGATGTGCATGGGAAGTCTATTGTAGAGATGGGGCAGCCTCTGGGAGACAAACCTGTCTCTCCAGCAGGTTTTGTTAATGTTGCTTATTAGATTTAAGCCTTTCAACAAGTTAGACTTATGGATATGGAGCATCTCTAGTAGGGCTGGGTCCGAGATTGCCTTGTAGGTGAGACACAGATCACCTCTGAGCAATCTGTATGATACTGAGTAGAGTGATAGTGATTTGAGCCTGTCCACACAGGACAGGTGTTGGAGGCCATGGGTTCTCTTTGTGAGATATTTCTGTGGCCTTGCAGGTGTTTGGAGAGGTACATACCAATGGGGTGTATTGGCCTAATGAGGGGGGAGTATAGAGAGGTAATAACCTTTACTTATGAGATGAACCAAGTATAAAGCTTTTCTGACCACTGCCACTACATGATGGTCGAATGTGACATTGTTGTCAACCTGTGTACCCAGGTCTCTCACCACAGGTTGTGTGCTTTGGGGATTGATGGTCATGTTATTGCCAAATGGTATGATAATACATTTTTTGTACTTATCTTAAGGCCATAACTATAGCACCAGTCATTTGTTGCTGTGAGACCCTCTTGTAGTGTGTTAACATCTTCTGGGGAATCCATGACAGCACCAGACTTACAGTCGTCCATAAACTTGGTCAACCACAGGCCTTTTGTCTTTGCCTGGAACGAAGCAGATGCCAGACACTAGGGGTTCCAGGACAGATCCCTGGGAACACCACTAGTGGCAGGTCTGCTGCTGGAGGTGGAGGAGCCAATTTTGACCTTGTGGGTCCTATCAGTGAGCCAGTTGGCCACCCACCTGATGAGATAGGGATTTACGGCAAGTTGTGTTAGCTTTTCGATGATGCCTGAGTAGGGGATTGTGTCTAAGGCTTTGGCCAAATCAAGGTAAGCTGTGTGTACTGACTTTCCCTCATCCAGGGCCTTTGTGACAGTCTCAAAAAAAGTCAACCAAGTTTAACAGGCAAGATTTGCCCTTGACGAATTCAAACTGGGTGGAGTCAAGCACTTGGAGATTGCCTATGTCCTTGTTTATGAGGTCCATAATTATATGCTCCATGGCTTTACAGATCAGACTTGTCAAGTTAATGGAGTGATAGTTTCCAGGGTCAGTAGTGGCACCACCTTTGGGCAAGGGGATGACAATGGTAGTTCTTCACTCTAAGGGAATGAAGCCTGTACTTAGGCTGTGGTTGAATAGGGTGCTCAATGGTGAAGCTAGTTTTTGCTGGAGATGGTGCAGAATACAGCCTGGGATACTATCAGATCCCATGGAAGCTATGTTCTTTGCCTTGGATAGGGCCTTTAACACTTGCTCTATGGATAGGACAAGGGGGTGAAGTTTGCACTGAACCTATCTTCTAGAAGGTTGGCTAAGTCAACAGCATCAGTACTGATTTGGAACAAACCTAGGCTTTGCCATGGAGGTTCCTGATGCAACTGAAGAAGGCTTTGTGGTTTCCCTTTGTTTTGGAGGCTAGTTTTGATTCATAATTGGCTTTTGAGGTTTTCACTAGTGATATAATTTGCTTGTTGAGGCTAAGGAAGGAGTTTTTCCAGTTGAGAATGTGTGCCTTTTTACCCTTGTACAACAATGTCTTCCTTTTGTTGTAAAGCCTGTTGATAGAGGATGTCTACCAGATAGGTTTGTGTTTCCTTGAGGAGCAGGTTTTAGTTCCGTTGGGTATGGCTGAGTCCATGCAGTTGTACAGGTGCTTATATAGTGCATTGGCATACTGTTCAGCACAGTTGTCTGCATCCTCTAAGAGAGGCAGTGGTGTGACACTACTGATACCCTCCCTTAGGAGGTTGTAGTCATCTTTTGAGAAGTTTTTCAGCCTAGTTATGGCCTGGTTATGGCTGGGGGTTGGGTGGGATAGAAACTTTGAATGAGACAGACCGATAATCTGATCTCAACAGGGAAGAACTTACTGTGTGAGTGGTGCAGTGGTCACCCATGTTGGTGAGAACCAAGTCAAGAATGTTATCTCCTCTTGTGGGGGATTAGACAAGCTGGTCTAGGGGGTTAGAGCTGATGAAGTCAAGGAATCATTGGGTGAGTGCATTAGTGCAGGAATACTTCACCCATTCTATGGTGGGGTAATTGAAGTTACCAAGGTTCAGGGTGTTATGGGGTACCTTGATGGAGTCAGGTAGGTCCAGGTAGGAGGAATGGGTGTCCTGAGTTATGGAGGGGGATCTATAGCTGGCTATAACTTGGATGGGTGTCTTCCAACTGTCAGTTGCACCTGGAGTAGTTCTAGTGTGTTAGATTGGCAAACCAGTCTAGAGAGGTGTGCTTGTCTTTAATGAAGATAGAGACTCCACCACCCTTAGTTTTCCCAACCTCATTTTGAGAAGTATGGCATACATGTATGCTACTGTACTAAACCATGTATGTTACTGTACTAATATGTGTATGTTTCTGCACTAATACAGGCATGATAATGTACTATGTGTGTTCCTGCACTAACACATGTATGTTACAGTACTAATATGTGCATGCTGCTGTGCTAAAATATGATGTTACTGTATTAATACATGTATGTTACTGTGCTATGTGTATGTTTCTGTACTAATATGCCAAAAAACAAAAGAAAGTATACAAAAGTGAAGGATTAGATGAAAAGGCTCCACCATCCTTAGTTTTCCCAACCTCATTTTGGGGTAAGAATGTGTGGAATGAGATATAGCCTGGTAAGGCATACATGTATGCTACTGTACTATGTGTATGATCCTGTACTAAACCATGTATGTTACTGCACTAATATGTGCATGCTGCTGTACTAAAATATGTATGTTACTGTATTAATACATGTATGTTACTGTGCTATGTGTATGCTTCTGTACTAATATGTGTATGTTACTGTACTAATATGTGTATACTCCTGCACTGATACATGTATGTTTCTGTACTATGTGCCACGGCAGTGTAAACCTTGCCTCTAGATGATTGTCACTGTTGAAGTGACACCCCAACCACATGTGCAAAAATGGCAAAAGGTACTTTGGATGGATGGATGGATGGATGGATGGATGGATGGATGGATGGATGGATGGATGGGTGTGTATGCTGTTGTACTAATGCATGTATGTTACTCTACTAATATGTGTATGTTCCTAAGCACACACATAAACCTTGCAGATCTGCTACTTTATGCTGCTTAAATCTTAAGTGGATCTGTTTATGAACATTTGGCTTACACCTGATCTGCATGAGGTTCTCCTTCACTTGTCCTAGCCTGCACTCTTTCCCCTGAGATGAGACCAGGGTTGCCAGACCCCCCTATATGAGCAGGACTGTCCCAAGATCAGCAGCCCAATCCCGAGTCCTGCACTGTTGGTTAAAATCCGGTGAAACAGCCTCCGGTTTGTGATTTCTGATTGGCTCATATACCAGCAAATGAGCCAATCAAAAATCCCAAAGCTGAGCTACTTCTGTTTAATGTGGAACTGCCTGCTATTCCGCATGAAAGACTTTTTTTTTGGTCCCTACCTGTTCCTTTAGGAATATGGTAACCATGGACGAGACACATCTGTCAGGCATTCTGTCATTTCATTGTCCACTAGTCAAACTCAAGTTAATGATGTGGTAGTGGAGACAAGGGACGTGTCACAATTAAAAATGTTTAACAGCAATGACAGATTCCCTTAATGCAGTAAATCCTAGTGCATCATCCAAAAGAATAAGATGTTCAAATATACAGGATACGAAATGGGATGAAATAATAGCCAGAGAGATTGAAACAAAGCTAAGAAAAGCTCCTAATTGGAAAACCCCAAGCCCAGATACAGTACCTAATGTCTGGCTGAAAGTATTAACATCTTTACAGGAAGATGTAGCCATGAGTAAGAACTATTTATATGCACATCTCAAATAGACACCAACCTGGTTAACAACAGGAAAAACAATACCCCTACTTAACAGTGAACCTGCAAGCTATCCTAAAAATACAGACCGATAACTTGCCTTCCAATGACATATATACTAAACACTGGAATTGATGCTGACAGAGTTTATAGTCATTTAGAAGAAATCTCAATCATGGCAATAGAACAAAAAAGCAATAAAAGAGTCATATGGAAAAAAGAATCATCTGTTTGCTAAAAAAACTCATAATAGAGAACTGTAAAAAGAAGAATCTAAGTATGGCATGGATTGATTACAAAAAAGCATTTGATAGTATCCCACATTCATGGATAAAAGAGTGCTTAAAAATGCGTAAGATACATCCTACACTGATCAACTACATTACAGTGACCATGAAACAGTGGCAGACCACTTTGCATTGGCATGGTAAAGGACAAATTATTATTCCAGGGATAAAAAATCAAAGGGGGATATTCTAGGGTGACTCTCTGTCACGTTTGCTATTCTGCCTTGCAGTTAACCCATTAAGCTGTCTCCTTAACAGCTTAGGCCATGGCTATAATTTGGCTCCTAGGAAACAAACAGTGTAAAAACTTCTCATCTTCTCTTTGTCGATGATTTAAAACTGTACAGCTCACCAGATGAGGAACGGAAAGCACAACTGCAAGTTGTCAAACCTTTTTCAGATGATATAAAAATGTCATTTGGTCTTGATAAATGTGCAAAAGCAACCTTTAAAGCAGGAAAACTGCAGCACCAGGAAAACATCAGTTTGGGACAAGAATGTGATAAAAAAGAACTTGAGCAAGAGAGAGTGTATAAATATTTGGGAATTGATGAAGGATCAACAATAAAACATGAACAAGTATGAATAAAACTTAGTAAGGAATATTTTAGAAGACTTAAATTAATCTAAAAACAGGGTTGCCATCTAGGAACAAAATTCAAGCTATAAACTAGTTTGCTCTTCCTGTTCTAACTTACAATTTTGGAGTGATTGACTGGCCCCAAAATGTGTTGGATAGACTGGACAGGAAAACAAGAAGGAAGCTTCATGCTCACCAAATGATTTATACAAATCAGGTCATACCAATATTATATATTCCTCATTCCGAAGGAGGTATGGGCCTCCTTGAAATTGATTACATGTATAGATCTGCAGTCGTGGGACTGCACACATATCTGCTGAACTCATAGGACCCAAATGTAGTCAAAGTTTTGAAACATGAGGAGAATAAATCTAAAATAGCTTCCCTGCTTAGTCTAGCAGAAGCATTTTGACGTCAAGCAAGAATGGAAATCAAACCAGAAGTAGATAAAAATCACGTGGCAACTGAATGTGCCAAAAAACAAAAGAAAGTATATAAAGTGAAGGATCAGATGAGAAGGCAAGAAATGTGGAAAATGCATAAATATAGTTGCAAGTATAGAAAACTTCTGGAAGAACCTCATTTTGATCAAGATTGAATGCAGATATGGTTAAGAAGAGGTGAATTGGGGTTGGGAGGGTGGCCTAATGGTCAAGGTGTTTGCCTTACAAACACAAAGTGCAGGATTTGAGTCTCACAAGGGATGACTGGCTAGGCTTAAAATGGCTCCCAAGGACAGTTAGCTTAGTACTAACCTATGAATTTAAACTTAAAGATGAAAGGTTAATATTGACAGCCCAAAATAGTGGGCCACACATACAATGGTTTACAAAGTCCATGCAACATGTGGGAGAAACAGACAAATGTAGGTTTTGCAAAACAGAAATGGAAACAGTCACACACCTCGTTGCTGGTTGTGACATACTAATGGCAGAAGGACTGTATACTGAAAGTGCTAATAATGTGGCAAGACTGTTGCACTGGGGATTGTGTAATCATTATGGTATTGAAGTAGTTGAAAAACACAGAAAACATGAGCCACACAGCTTCATAAAAAATTAGGAAGTCTACATCACATGGGATCACCCATTACCAACAGTTCAAAAGATAGATGCTAGAAAACCAGATATAGTGGTCCATGAAAAGAAGACAAAAGTAGCATTGATCATTGAAACTGCCACACCCAGTGACTACACAGTGTCTTACAGATAGACACAAAACAATAAAATACCAGGATTTGCAGGCAGAAAGGAGGGCAATGTGGAAGGATACCCAGATAGTTCCAGTAGCAGTAGGAGCAACAGGTGTTATAAAAAGAATTTAAAATCATACTTAGATTACCAATATATCTAACTCCATACAAATTGCAGAAGGAGTCACTACTGGGCACATTGCGGGTGCTGCAAAGAGCACGTCTGGCTAAATTAAAGATTGAAACAATACTAATATCATAAACTTTAATCATACTTTGACTTAGGAATGAGGTCCATTGCCATCATGGTAATAGAAACCCAAAAGACTTGGAGAAATTAAATAAAAGGAGTCTCAACTGCTAGACAACTAAATAAGTGACTGCATCTTTGTACAACAGGGAAAGCATGGTAACCTGCACAAAAATTACTCAAAGCACTTCACTTTCTTGGTTCATAGGTGTGTGCAAGGCTAATGGCCCTGGAGCCTATATAAGCCTAGCCCAAGAAGATTACCTGGCATCATGCTGCCCAAAGTCAGTTCCCAGTGCCCCTGTCAAGCAAAGTCACTGAAGTGATCCCGGGGTGAATTTCCTATTGCCCATCCACTCATCAAGATTTCTCTTAAAGAGGGCCAGTGAAGTGCTCTGCTTGATGTTAATGGGGAAGTCTCTGGGTTAGGAACCTGTCCCTCCAGTATGTTCTGTTTATTGTGGTAATGAGGTTTAGGTCCCTGGAGCATGTGGTGTGGCGGGATTGGGATTTCTTTAGGTGTGGCGTATCTAGCAGCTCTGGGTCAGACATGGCTTTGTAGGTCAAGCAGAGATAGCCTCTAAATAGGCAATAAGAGTGTAGCTGGAGTTTTTTGAGTCTGTCCATAGAGGGCATGTGTCTAAGGCCTAAGATCCTCTTAGTGAGGTATTTTTGTGGCCTTTCAGCATCAGATCTTCTTTTTGTTCAGTTAACCTTGTAAAAAACCATGACCACAATGCAAATAGTGCCTAAGAGAGCAAATTAATGGGCCATTCAGTAATGTTTTTCACTGTTTGACCCGATTTTAAGTGAGGATTATAAGCTCAAGCCCATCAGTACATAGAAGGATTATAATATTGGTATACAGACATTCAGCCGGAAGCAAGAAATGATTATACTATCTTGCATTCTTAACAGTAAGGATTTTATCAGATGGGAGTTTAGATGAACTTGGAAGAACTTAATATTTGCTGGTTGTCTGATGGATGAGGGTAAGCAATTCCATGTTTTGGATATGAATGTGGAAGATAGGATGCCCCCATGGCTATTAACAGACTTTTGTGAGGAAGCCAGGTATTTATTTTTAAAATACAAATGTTTAGTGTGGTTGCACCATTCTGTTATTGGAGTTATTGCTGGACAATTTTCAGAATAAAATAGGATGTTGTGTACAACTTTTAGTTATGAGAAAATCAAATAGTTAGGAAATTAAAGCCAGTTTAAGGTTCTTAAATTGTTTTTTTTTCTGTAAAATTTGAATGTTTTCAATGAGGATCATAAGAAACTATGTTGAAAATATGGAGCAAAAAGTGTTTCAAACTACTCTGGAAACTTAACAGTTTTCAGTAGTTTGAACAATGACTTTCAGTACAGCTATTTTTCAAGCTAATTAATGGATTGGACACATATTATTTCTCAAATGCAATGCCCTTCTTTTACAATGATTTCATTATTGCTGTTTTTACAGTTTGCTGTGTAAAAAAACGTTGAATGGTTTACCAGACACTTTAGGATAAAACCAATGTTGTTAAACACATTTACTCAAAACTTCATAAAGAGATATTTTTTAAATAAGAGATAAAGCAACTTTCATAAATATGAGTTTTAATTATTGATTTTGCAACCACTTAAAGGTTATTTGGTGGAAAGACAAAATAAGGAATGCAGTGATATATCTCTCATAGAAAACATGTTGAGTTTTTGTCAAAAAGTATGATTTTCTTTTGGAAAATTACTTCACGTTGTAAGTAGCAATTTATGTTGAATTCACTGACAAATATTAGCCAAACTGTCTTATAGGTAACCTACAGCAATCAGAAAAATAACAGGGAAACCCCCACCTGTAGGATGTAGTGATGGTTTGCAAGGGGCTTTACTTTACGCAGCTCTGAGAGGCAACCAGTAATCTGCATTGGGCCCCATAGCATAATTAGAAGAAATGCTTATTAGTGGAATTTTCATATATTTCATTGGTTATTAATGGACTTTTTTTCTCTTTTTTAGGACTGTTGATTATTTTACAGTGGAGTCAGACAGTGATAATCCCCCAACAACTGAGCCATCACCAGAGACAGAAGAATTACCGGTATATATTTTGTGTAATTTAAAATAATATTTGGGGATCAATGCTAATCTCTGACTCTTTTCCTGATCATACCTCTACCCCCAAGGGTGATAGATATGAACAGGTATTAGCTTATACATCCTTAATACAGGTTAGCTAAGCTTTAAAGTGAGCTGCTGTGAGGTACTAACTATACATTGCATGTTACCATAGTAACTGGCTGTGCTACCTGTTATACTCTGTATTGTACTTGGTATATCCTCTTTGATGTATCGGTGCACTCCCTGTACTAGCCTCTGCAGTGTCCATTGCAATTACTTCTCTCTCCATTGTATCTCCTTACGGCACATTCTTAACTCAATATTCCACGCTCCTGTACACACTTAACATTTTTTTTCCATCATGGATGTTTCTGATTTCTTATTCAGGCACTTCTTAGTCATTTCATTATCAAATTTTTCTTTGTTTGAATCCTTTATATAGTGTTTTTCTTCTTCACTTCATAGTATGCTGTCTTTGTAAGACAACAGTACTCACTGTAGGACATGCGTTTTGTTCTCTAGTAAATACTGTGCGTGGTATTTCTGTACTCTTCATGATTATCACTATATTAAAAAAGTATGCAGCTATATATTCCTTGTTTTTCACTTTGTTCTGCATAATACATCCTAAGTTTACTGGTGAACCTCCCATACTGTCCAGAGGATTCACTGTGTATGTTGTGTTACCTGTAATTCTCGTCACGACACCAGCTGTACTTTTCAGTATCTGCATTCTCCATTATGCTTACTGTGTCCTATGTATGTAACTAAAGCTACTCCTTTAATTAATGAGCAGGCATGGCCAAGCGTCTAAAAGATGGCATTTAAGATTATTATTTTTAATAGCAGGGGTATTTCACTGAGACATGAATATCCCAGGTTCAGGGATCGGTGAGTTAGTAACAGTGCAGCTTTCCCTGATAATGAAAAGAACACTGACTGGATTGCTTCAGTGCTTGAGGCTACAGCAACACTTGTAGACCAAGCACCTTTTAATGACTGAGAGATTCATTATTTCTCAGTACTTCTCACCTACATTACTGTGATTTGAAGCCAGTCAGTTTGTGCCATTTAATATCTTAATAGAAGATCAGAAACAATGGAAAAGCTATTTTGTAATACATATTTTGGGGAAATGAAAAGTAATTAAGTTGCTATGTTTATACATTGTCAAAAAACATGAACAAAGGGTGGTGTATTTAATTTTTTTATGTTGGCTTGTATTCATGTGTAAGCTATACATTGATTCCTTGAAAGTTCTTTGTGGGCAGTTTTTGAAAAATATTTAAACTTTAAATAAAGTTCAGTTCTAACAGAGATACACAACTCAAATGGAGAGTTGCAATGCAAAACCGACAGTTCCATTGAGTTGCAGAGGCCACTTTATATAGAGCTTTCAACAGGGATACTACTAGATATGTAATGCATTGGATAGTTGCATTATGTAGGGGTTGTGCTGTGTAGTCCCAAAACATCATTAAAATTTATGAGGAAGAGAATCTTGTACTATGTAGTTAAAGAGGATGAGTCTGTCATATTTTTTCTGAGAGTCAGTCTGTGTGTGGATTTTTTTTTTAATTCAATACTACAATTTGAAATGTTGACTTCTGAGATCATTTGTAGATAATGCATGTTAGTTTGGCATTGGCATAGCTTGAAAATAAATGTCTACACAGTGAAAAGGAAAACATTATTGGTGCAATTGAGAGTTCTTTCTGCAATCAACACTACCTTGCCAAGTATTGTTTTAAGCACATATTTAATAATGCTGCATATTTGCCTCATAATGATTATACAATGGATATAAAAGGTTTACACACCCCTATTAAAATGCCAGGTTTTGTGATAAAAAAAATGAGACCACAATAAATCATTTCAGAACTTTTCCCACATTTAATGTGACCCATAACATGTACAGTTCAACTGAAAAACAAACAAATTTGTTAGGGGGGAAAAATATAAAAAATAAAAAAAATGTACAATATGCTGGTTGCATAAGTGTGCATATCTTTAAACTACTACTTTGTTCATAGGTTAGTACTAAGCTAACTGCTCTTGCGAGCCATGTTTTAAGCCTAGCCAATTATTCCTTGTGAGACTCAAACCCTGTACCTTGTGTTTGTAAGGCAAGCACCTTAGCCATTAAGCCACCCTCCCAACCCCTTTTGATTTAATTACAGCTTTCAGTCTTCTTGGGTGCACACCTGCCCTCAATTAAAGAGACTCTGATTAATCCCAAATAAAGTTCAGCTGTCCATCTAGGATTTTTCTGACATTTACTCAGTTGCCTGCTACAGCAAAAAACATGGTTTGCAGAGAGATTACAAAGCATTAAAGGGGTCTTATTGTTGAAAGGTATCAGTCAGGAGAAGGGTACAAAAAATTTCCACAGCATTGGATATGCCATGGAACACAGTGAAGACAGGTGTCAAAAAGTGGAGAAAATATGGGTCAACAGTGACGGTGCAAAGAACTGGATGTACCTCCAAAATTGATGAAAAGACAAGATAAAAACTCATCAGGGAGGCTGCCAAGAGACCTACAGCAACACAGAAGGAGCTGTAGGAATTTCTGGCAAGTACTGGTTGTGTACTATATGTGACAATCTCCCATATTCTCCATATGTCTGGACTATGGGTAGGGTTGTAAGACAGAAGCCTTTTCTTACACAAAAAAAAAACACCCAGGTCTGGCTAAAATTTGCAAAACAATGTCTCCCAAATGCATGTGGGGAAAATGTGTAATGGTCTGATGAGACCAAGGTTGAACTTTTTGACCACAATTCCAAAAGGTACATTTGGCACAAAAACAACACTTTGTATCACCAAAAAAGCACCATCACCACAGTGAAGCATGGTGGTAGCAGTATCATGCTTTGGGGTTGCTTTTCTTCAGCTGGAACTGGGGCTTTAGTCAAGGTGAAGGGAATTATGAACATTTCCAAATACCAGTCACTTTTGGCCCAAAACCTTCGGGCATCTGCTAGAAAGACGAAGATGAAGAGGAATGTCACCTTTCAACCGAACAGTGACCCAAGTATACATCCAAATCAACAAAAGAATGGCTTCACAAGAAGAAAATTAAAGTTTTGGAATGGCCCAGCCAGAGCCCAGACCTAAATCCAATTGAAAATCTGTGGGGTGACCTGAAGAGGGCTTTGCACAAGAGATGCCCTCACAATCTGACAGATTTGGAGGGCTTTTGCAAGGAACAGTGGGCAAATATTGCCAAGTCAAGATGTGCCACCTACCCAAAAAGACTGAATGTTGTAATTAAATCAAAAGGTTCTTCAACAAAGTATTAGTTTAAGGGTGTGCACACATAACAAAGTATTAGTTTAAGGGTGTGCACACTTAAGCAACCAGCGTATTGTACTTATTTCTTCCCCTAACAGATTTGTTTGTTTTTCAATTGAATTGTACAGGTTATAGGTCATGTTAAAGGTGGAAAAAATTTTGAAATGATTTATTGTGGTCTCATTTTTTTTATATCACAAAAACCTGGCATTTTAACAGGGGTGTGTAAACTTTTTATATCCACTGTATGTATAGCAAGACATGAATGCTATGGTGCAAAGTGGGGGTTTGTTTCATCTTTTGGTGTGCTTTAATATGCATTACCCAAAATGATATTACCATTAGTGTCTATTTAAAAGGAATAATGGTATAGCAAGACACTTGTTGATATGAATAGTCTGTGTTAGGGTAACATTAAAAGAACTTGTCAGAACTTTAGTAGGACTGTCATATTTTCAAATCAGTTCTGTATTCATTACAATACGATGTGGTAGTGTCTATGTAATACTAATGCAGGCTATCAGAGCTCCTATTGCCATACCCAATCTGCATTTATGTACAGAGCAAATCGATCTGTGGCACAAAGTGCACATTGTGGAAATGATATTATGGAATAGAGGTATGTTTGTTATAACAGGTGTTGGGCAGAGCTATTGCTAGTGTAATATGAAAGGATACTATCAGACATGGACACTGTCAATCCTTAGATTCATCCCACCAGTTTACTATTAGCATTGTTCTTTTTGTCATTTTTCTAGTAACACTTCCACATATTGTTCTTGTCTAATGACTGTCTGATAACACCTACTACACACTCCATTTACCCTAATATACATCACATTAAAACAACCCTAAAAGGCAACCAAGTGCTTTATTGGATACATGTATCCATTCAGTCAAAGTCTTGCCAGGTTATTTTTGAAGCATGAATTTCTATGTACCATCTAGGAAGCTTTGATACTCTTCAATGTTATAAAAAGTTGTAAGAATTACTTTCAGTGATGTCTGACATGTCACAATGTTCCAAATGTTAAAACCTTGTATAGTGTAAAAGTAAAACTCATTCTATACACATACAAATTGATGACTCTCTAAATTATGTAACTGGACTATGGCTATGATGCACTCTTAATTGTATAAGACAGGTTGTTGGCTGTACAATATCTACTCTGTACTGTACTACCAATTGTCTGGAAGTTGCTTTTCCTCTGGTTTGGTTTATGGTTGAAAGGGATGTGTTGACCAGCCCACCTACCCAGTGAGAATATTTAAAATAAAAATATAAGAAAAAATAAAAGCCTGCAGTAGAAAAAACTATTGACATTATTCATATATGTCATTGTGAAGACTGGTAGAGAAGGGTGAAGGCTGCCAGCCTAGCCAGATAGAATTTTATACATAATTCTATCATTTGTAAATATGAATGTGAAACTACAGGCTTGTTGTCTTAAATGTAAAGAAATGCTGTTACACAAATGTGGCAACAGTGCTCTCTACTGACCCAGTAAAAGCATGTGGTGATCCTTTGAAATAGACAGTGGTGCCGAAAAGTCTAGATGAAGAAATTCTTTCTATTGTTTTAACTACGAGCTAGATTTAAACATGCAAATGTATTTTTATTGCTCTGTTCCTAACCAGCTGCAAGATAACAAAAGGGAGATGTTAAGAATGTAAATGTAGTTAATGTGTAGCCTGGGAAAACCAGGAAAGTGTAAAAAGATGATGCAATGTTTATCAGAACTGCAACAGCAATTTAAAAAGAGAACTAGAGATTATTAAGCATTTTGTCTGGACATTCAACTCAGCACTGCCTTATGCTCTATGTAAGTAAGTTATTTTAGAAATGTGTTTTCTTATAGATAGCTAGAAGCTAGAAATATTAGACTGTGTTTTTCTGTGATGTCAGAACTGTACTACTGATTTATTTTAAGTATTTCTGTGTGACCAATGAACTTTTGACTAGCACTGTATAGTAGAAAATATTGTCTTGTAGTTTTAATTATTTATTATTAAATATTTTAAAACCTTTGGCTGGTTTGTGTAGAGATAAGTTAAGCTCTAGAGTACATTGCATATTTATAGAGTTTACTGTCCAGGCCACTCTAATAGCTTTAGCCCTGGGCTATACTACTAATTGGATATTAATATTGCACAGTAATAATTGGACACCCTTTTAAGAGTGTTTGAGTAGCTGATAATATTAGCTGGGTGGTGGCAGAATTACTACCATATAGTCTGGGTAAAAGGGGCACAGCTGGACCACCTGTGCCAGCCTTCTCCAGAAGTGTCTGTGTGGTAGTGTAAACTCTTATCTCAAAGTGTGTATGTGTCAGCTACTTGGGCAGGGTCAAGAAGCACTGGTTGGACAGAGAGGGTGCTGGAGATTTTAGCTTGCCCAGCTAGGCTGAGATCTGGACCCTATAGATGTGCCAGTGGGGAATCTTATTGGGGACCTGGGGAGCAAGGGAGTGACCAGCCCTGGACTGACTGTGATCTCTGTGTGCTGTTAAGGGAAATTGCACTTTACTGTGTGTATTTGTTATCCTTTCCTCCTATATGAGATGACCCTCACTGGTGTTAGTGGTGAGGATTGAGGCTCCTTGATTGCTGGGCCAGGGCAGAGGTGTCACAGTCATGCACTGTTGTGATTCACAAAAGAGGTAGCACAGGGGCATAAGCATTTATACTTATATTACCCCATTGTGCAAGCATTGCATGTCATGCACAGAGTACATACAGATCACCCACCTCCCTGAATGTATGTCATTCAGAAAACTAAAAGCATTGGAGTACTCACTACCTGGAATGGGATAACCCATGGGAATCCAGCCATAGATTATCCAAGGCCACTGCTCCTTGTAGTGTGCAGCAGTCTATCTTCTTGGTTAGTATGTTGTTTAGCTGACAGAAATGGGCAACATATTAGCAGTGCAGACTCTATACCCCTTATCCATGGCCCCATTAACTATTTCGAAGTCAGTCAGGTTGATCAGGCATGATTTCCCTCAAACAAAGCTGAACTAATGTTTATCCAGGGATATAAGGTCACCTATATCATTGTTTATTTGTTCAAATGTAATATGTTCTAAAGGTTTCAATAAGTCTATATTTTTGGTATTGGAACAAGTTCCTTATCCAGTATGAGGTCAAAACTGGGAAAATATGATTGAGATTAAATTCTGAGGTATCTCTGTGTTTAAATGATGACATATTTATTAACCGTATTTTAAAAATGAAGGCTGCCAAACTATATAAACAGCTTTTATTTGGTACCTGTTTTTATGTGTTTTTGTATATTTTATTTGATTTCTTGGTCACGTGACTTAAATCACATGATTAATATGGGTATTTAAAGGTTTGTACAGCACTGTATATTTACATTCTGAAGAAGTCTCTAATAAAAATGAGACAAATGCAGTCGATTTCACTGGAAAACATTTGGTCATAAGAGTTATGTGATATTTGGTATTCAAATGTTATGCTAAATAGATGTCCGGATTTATGATTGGACAGATTGATTTTTCAAGGGCCTTTGTATGAATTTTCATTTAAGTGCAGCTTCAGAGGTAGATTTGTGATATGCAATTTGGATCTTAAATTTTTGATGCTAATACAGATTATCATCCTTCAAGCAGAATAAACCTTCTAAATTACTTAACCTATTACTGCAATTTCTGACATATAACAAAGCCACTTTCACTTCTGATTTTTTTTATGTTGTATATTTTTCTTTTTTTTTTCCTTGGGGCAATTTGAATATATCTATGAAAACACTATGGAGATGAAATTTTTCCTGTTCAATATTTTTATTCCTTCTGATGATGTCCTATTCTACATGTTAGACAAAAGCATTTAATACTGTGTGAATAAACATCCTTTCCACCTATCATTGTCATTGGTATTTTTTAGTGTTTGGGTTTGGTGTGCTTCCACCTGTGACCCTTCGAAGTTGCTTTTTGTTTTGATTTTCTTGGGGAGAAAGAGGAAGCCCAACTAGTGCAAAACATTTCACCTATTTACACATCTCACTGGAAGCTGACAGGTAAGGCTGTCCATTGCACCTTGTACATAACTACTGACAGAAGACCAATATTTTGTTTTGATATGTTGGTGTCATAAGAGGTGATGGGATAATTTTGCTAAGAAGATGTGTTTTTCATACTTGTTGGGTTGTTTGATAATCATAGCTTTAACCATATTTCAGTTAAAACTAATATAGACGTATTTTGTGCTCTTTCCATGAAAGAAATTGTTCTGTTTTGTTACTCTGGTAGTTTACATTTATTAATTTAATATCAAGATGATTACACTCTTTGTTTGAAATTAACTGTCCACCTCACTCTGGGTTAGGGTTATCTTATGTATCTCAGAACTTTAGAGACCATTTTTGGGAGCTGCGAGCATCTTTTAACTTCGTATTAAGTATGAATGAAGTATTTTTGAAATGTTCAAAATAAGTGAACATTTATTGATTATTTTATGTTGATTTTCTTGATCTGACTATTAGTTGTGCCACACAGATGAAATGCTGTAATGTATTACTTCTAGATTTTAGCATATTAATGATAAATAGAGGCACACATTGTTGGTCTGCATATACGCTTTGTAATGCGCTTTGGAGGATTGGTTTAATAGCCTAGTGTTGATACTTATCACAGTTATAAATGATACAAGTATTATTATCATATCCCTTAAGAACATTAGATGATGGTTTGAATGATATTGTGAATGTTTTGAAAGAAATGTCTAAGGCTATCTATAAAAGGGGGGTAGCTGATGATTTCTGGGTGAGTGGGATTTTGGAGACTATCAAGTGTCCAGATGGAAGTGTCAGTCTGGAAAAGTACAGAGGGTCCTTCATATATAAGCATGTGCTATCGTGATGTAAGAAGGGCACACAGAAATTAACATGGACAATGTTACTGAGTAGGCTTAGGGAGAGCACATGAACTTACTGCATTGGTCCTAAGTTAATTTAATGAAATGAACCAGGGTGGACAAAACAGCAAACAGTACTCTGATGAGGTACAAAAATCTCAGGAACTCACTGATGTTTATTACAGATGGAATGACTCTCTGAATGTGGATGCAGGACAATGGTCACACCAAATCTGGCTTTAAGCATGCTTCAGATTTATTGGGTGAGGGGACAGGAAGGATTCAGAATATATGACAACAGAAAATAAAAGAACTGTGTCACCCCAAATAAAAACAAACAATTGAGATACTGTTGCAATTAGATGATAGTTATTCCATAATGCCTTTGCCTAACACAAGCTTATATAATGGATATACAGTAGCTCATAATTTTTCAAAGCCAATTTATTGTAAAAAGTCAGATGCATAAATAATAGTGCATTCCTACTGTGATAACTAACAAGAGTTATGCACTAGAACTGTGATTTTTAAGCAATGCAACAGATATTTGTTTTAAATTCTAACAAATCATTTATAAAAGCCACATATTTCAAACATGGCATTACAGTTCACTAAAGGACATGTACTGTGCATTTGATATCACTTTAAGTTTTTGAATGCAGTAGCTAAGTGATTTGATCTGCAGATACTAAAGCACGAATGGAAATGCAAATTTCTTCTACATTTTATTCACTGTAGAAGTAGAATTTGTTACACAGTCTTTACTATATCTGTGTGTGAATGAAGTGATCTAGGAAAGATTGCTACTCTTTAATTAAAATGTTAAACAAAGGAATTTTTGCTTAGCATGTGTATTATAAATAGCAAGGCACATGACAACCCCCTTTTCCCATTTTTACATGAAATTGGGGTATCTCATCAGCATTAGTCAATGTGATCACTTCACTGGCTCTAGATGATTTGGTCACCCTGACCCCATGTGAAAAATGTGACAAAGGGGGTTGATAACAGTGACAATGATGGCAATGTGGTCAAACATGGTAAATGTGTCTGTGTGGCATTTCATATGGATACAAAAGGGGTATATAAAGGTATACCAAATCTGTCATTTCTAACATGTAGTCATTTTTGTTATACACCTTAAAGTACTGGATACATACATACCTCTCAACATCTTAGAACAAGAAATGTGGACAAAGGCACAAATAATGGGAAGGGACAAAGGACTAAAAATAGGGGCACTCTATAAATATTGCTCTTTCATACTTATGAAGTAGATAGAATAATAGGTTATGCGTAAGCATGAATGTTTTGAAGGCCATGAAGTCTGAAACTCAAATGTGTGCCATTATTTCCTGACTTCCGTCCTCAATGATTTGCCAGAAAACTACAATTTTATGAGAAATAGACCAAATATATGAGTCCAACATCTGGAGATTCGGCAAAAATCTGTACAGTTGAGAGGGATGACTGGATACATCTTTACTGCAGAAATAATGATAACTAGTTATATTGCAGAGTGATATGAGGAAGTTAAATCTGAACATGTCATCAGTAATTGTACAAAATAAACCCTGGCTACATAAGCTACATTACAGTAATCCTGTCTGGAGTAGGCCTACATGCACCAGATGTCTTGTTTATGGTGAATAATAAATTCTTTACCACGAGAGTCAAAAGAGGCCACTATTATGGCAGAATCACCTAAAGATCAGTGGAACAGGTGCAAACATGTAGAAGGTGACAGTCTTGGCTTTGCTGTGTAGAGTTTTGCTCTGCACAGGGGAATCCTGATATGAAGCTCTAATTTTATGTTTCATTTATTGGGGGTTTCTAAAGGAAAGCCAGCAATCATTACCAAAATATTTGCCAAGATTTCAGAGGGATGAAGAACTTCTACTGGGATGCCAGAAATTATAACTGGACTTTATGAAGTAATATTTCAATGGGAAGCTAACGACAGATGTGTGAACATGAATGATCCTGTAAGGAAGGAAGTAACCAATGAACTGTGCTGCACAGTGGATGTTTGTGAAGAAGATAACCTTGCATTTACTTTGTGTAGATTAAGGCCTGCAGTGCGGCTCCTTGTCCTGTCTGGATGGTACTTTGAGTTCATTCATAACTGTGGCCATTATTATTGGATTTCCCCTGTTGTTATGTAGGCAAAATGAACTTTCTCATCCTCAGACTTCTCCCAGCTGAGAGAGAATCAGGAAATAATAAGTTTAGGGACAGCTGTGCAAAGAACAGGTATTTGACACAAACTTCACAAAGCATAATTAAAAAAAGAATAAATAAATAAACAAATAAAATAACCACTTTGGACTGGGATAAGCAAAAAGATTCAGTTATTGAGTTCATCTGAATAATTACAATACTTCATCAGAGTGAAAAAGAAAATGTTATAGCTTTCTTAAATGACCTTTTTTATAGTATTAAAATCACTATAGACCTCATGGGTACTTAGAAAATCTGGTTTTCTGCAGAAGTCTCCAGTCTGACCCAGCACACATGTGCCATCAGGGACCAGTTCTCCTATACCTCCAACATAACAGCCATGTCCACAACTGCCCTGTCTTGGCCAATGTTGATATATTTTTTGTTGGTAGCAGTATGCATCACAACTGTTTCACACAGTTTCACACAATGGAGCTCAGACAAGTTTGAAATAAAAGCTTTTGCTTTACACAGTTATTTGTCTCTTTCTGATTACAACTTATTGAAAAAATGAGCTGCTATTGGGGAATTTCTGGGGGACTAATTATATGCGGTTAAGAAGAAAGCTATAGAGAGAATGAAATGAAGCAAAAAAACACCTAGCACTGCTATAGCTGTCATTTTATTTATTTACTTCATCCTGACTTACTTCATGAAGTAAACAAAGAAATTGGCAGCTACAGCAGTGCTTGGTGCTTTTTTCCTTGAGGAGAATTCCTAGCTCCCTTTTGGGGGCATTTGTGGTGTGCTTTTTGTACCATGGAGAATGAAATGAAACAAGTTAACTCTTGAATAAAAAGAAGGCCGCTTATTACTCATACACAAGGCTATTTATTTATTATTTATTTATGTAAGTGCATCCTAGGATAGTTTTACAAATCTACATGTTTGTAAACTTCTGCAACTATAGGAAAAATGCATGTGGTGGCACTCTGTACACTAAGACTTACTGTACTTTATGGAAATGCTGTTTTTCACAACCATTTTTAGTATCTTCAAATCAACATCTTTAGTCAAATTAGTTAGGAAAGACAAAACATTCTCCAGTCTCCTCACTTCCTTCTATTCTCCATTTGTAACACAAATGAAGCTACAAGTAGATGTGAATTCTTAAATTGCTTGTAGCTAAAAGCAACATTCAGAAATAGAAAACACCACCATCTTATCAATACCTGAAGCTAGAGTAGTTCTTTTAAGCCTAACCTTCAAAAAATCTTAATCAAATAGTAAATAATTTCCCCACCAGCCATTCAAGGACCATGGCTTTACAGAGGATTTTGTATGAAACAAAATCATTTTTCTTTGTTCATTTCTTCAATTTTCTTCTAGATTTTTCCTATGAAGACTGTCATGTTTTCAGAAGGTACACTTCAATAACCAAATAACAAAATCTACTTATAAGAAAATATAAATTAAATGTGCATATCAGAATATCATCTCAATAGTTGTATTTTAGTGCTCATGGCAAATGGTATATTTATAAAGTGGACTTTATTTCCTGTCTGTAAGATATTTGTACCTCTATTTTTCATTCATATAAGCATGAAATTTAATTAAAGCTATTTGAAAAATAGAGTATAATAGCTGTTGTGAAACACATTAACCTTTGGTCAAAGTGAACTACTGAGACCTTTCAGAGAGCAGTAAAAAAATATAAAGTACATCTACCCTTTTCCCTAAATTTTCTGTCATGGCGCTTCTTCCAACATTTTAGCACATCCTGCAGTCTCTAACCAAGCAAGCAGACCAGCATGTTTTCAGCCCTTCAGATGAGACATTTTACAGTGGTCGCCTTTGCCTGAGTTAGTGGTAGCTTAGTAGGAGAATTTTCCTGGTATCTTGGCCAAATAATTTCTCTTGTTCATTATGAATGCCACCATGGGTCTCCCCTGAAAATAAACAAGGTCTAATATAACTAACCTGGTAAACAAAAGTAAGCGAATAAATAGCTATTTTAAAGTGATTAAATATAAGCTGCTAATTTTGATGTATCACTAGTAATATTACATATCAGAAGGCTGGAGCTGCGTCTTTCATTTTTTTGTGGCTTCCAACATATTATGTTTTAAACGTCTCACACTCTGACATAGTGTTGTCCTCACACAAATTCATTTTAGATCCCAAAATAATTTACATATCCTACCAAAGCTTTCTCATAGGGCACAGAGTACCTATACCATTTGATAGTGTATAATTGGACTGATATTAATCGTTTATCTGTTAATAAGATACCAAGTTCCACTGGTTTATTAATGTGTTTGTCTTATGTGTCATAATACTGGATTTCCTATGGGGTTAAAATCTTGTGGCACTTACTTGATAGGTATTGCTAAGAGATAATATGTCAGATCCTTTATAGTCTGTCCCTGGAAGTATGTGTCTCTCTTTTATGTGTGAGGGATATATTAAAAAGAAAGCCTTCCATCCCATACCAAGCATTCTAACAATGCAGGGCATGAAGATTTTCTTATTCTGAAGTTATAAGCATTAACACTCAAAGCTGAAGAAACAGTGCTGCACATAACACACACACACACACACACACACACACACACACACACACACACACACACACACACACACACACACACACACACACACACACACACACACACACACACGCACACACATTTCGGGAGATTGAATTACAGGTGCACTAGGTGTAAAACCACAGCTGCATCCAACCTAATGATTGTCTTCTGTAAGCCAGAGAAGAACTGAAAATACTGTCTTATTATTTCCAGATGGGTAATTAGTTTCAGATATTTAATTTTAAAACACCTAAAGTAAAAAAAAAAAAAAAAAACTGTTGCACTTAGCCAGTGTACTGAAACTAAACCCCCTTTCTTTATTTGGATAACCCTAAATGCATGTTACTGAAAGGTTAGAGCGCAATGACATGGTTTAGAAAAATGCATTTAATGTATGAAACATTCCCGGGATATTCTAATTTTCTTAGATATTATGATTTTCTAATTTAACCATAATTTGATTATCTAGTAATTGCTTTAATGCATTTTGTATTCTTGATCAGAAAGGAAAGTTATCACCTTTCTGTATGAAAAGGTTATCACAAAAAAGCAGATATATGTTAGAACAAGGGGTGTAGTTAAAGTATGTATTAGTCATGTTAGTTTTATTTATACCTGTAGCTCATACTAACTAAAAATTATAAATAAGACTGGCTTAATTTATTTCATTATTTATAGAAACCATGCAATAAATGAACCATGAGCTGTAGTTGTGTTAGTAAATAATAGTTTAGGAAAAAATTAACAACAGTAGAGTGGGAGGTATTTAGAAGTGAGTAGTGCTGTCCAAAGTGCTCCTTAAAAAGATCGGGTGGTTTGGTGAACTTTTCTGCATCTCAAACTGTGGTTAGATATATATACCTCTGCATTACCTGATTTTGTTTTGAGGCATATCTGACCATATTCCATGACACAAGGAAAGTTTAAATTAATACTCAGTTATATTAAGGAGTGTGCCACTCACTGCTGTTCAATACTGAATCCTCCACTCACTTATTATAGGACAAGCCTAGTCATTCTGTTCCAGTCCCCCAAAGCATTACCACTGAACACGTGCTTCATCTAATCCATAGGTTCCAGGAAACTTTCAAACTGCTCTTCCCTCATATCAAAGAAACATCTGAGAGCCCCCTTAGATCTTCATTAAGCACTCTCTGCCTCCCCAGATGAAAAAAAAGAGAAACAACACTATTAGTATGTCTTTTTTTGCTATTAATTAATGTATTAATTAACAAATAGGAGAGGTAGAGTGTCAATCTCAACATTCATTGAGTACAAGACAGAGAACCATATCCAAGATGGGGCACCAACGTACTGCAAGATGCATACATACAGTCACCCAAAAATGGCATGGATACCTTACAGGCAGTTTTAATGACTATCAATTTACATACAGCACATCTTTGAGATGTGGAAGGGGGCTACAACATTCGGTTAAAACTGACACAAATATGGATGATGTGCAGACTCCACAATGGTAGCCACTGCATGACAGTATTAAGTTGTAATGAAATGCGCAAGTTCATTAATTATTGTCCTTCTGTATTTTCCCCCTAAAATACTAAATAGAGCAATATAGGGTAGTACATGGTTTGAGTGCACAATATTTTCACAACTCAAAGTCTTCCTTTGAAAGAGGCCTATGCCTCCCCAGTCAGACAAGCTGGCTTTGATATTTAAGAAATGTTTAAATAAGTAATACAACAGAAAATTACATGAACAAAACATGTTTCCTGCCTATTTAGGGCACTGTAAGAAGCAAGAGTAATTCAAATATTTAGAATCATTTTATTGCACTTATATAATGGCAAATGCATTTGAACAGCAAGGTTACAAAATCTACATACATATTGCAAAGAAACCATATTTTGCTATTTTATGACTTAACAATTATTCTACCAGCTACAAAATGACATTTCTGTAGTAATGTTACATAAAGCATTCCATTCATGGGAATACTACATTTATTTCAGTGATGTTCTGATGAATTCCTTTAGTTCTTTGTAAATGTTTTATTACTTATTCATTCAATTAATTAATTTAATTAATTAATTACTTAATGAATTAATTAACTCATTCATTAATTTATTCATTCATTCAATTGTCCATGTATTCATTCATTCTGAAACCATCCTAGCTGTGATCATGGTTTAAGGTATAATAAGAAAGGAAAATAATCATGCAATGAAAAGATAAAATAGAATTCTTCTTCTTCTTCTTCTTCTTTCGGCTTTTCCCAGTTAGGGGTTGACACAGCAGAACTCCGGTCCGCTAATGATTGGCAGTTGATTTTTACAGTGCCAAGGTGCCAGCCCGACGCCCAACCTTCAATGAAATTATAATAAATTATGCAAATATAGCAATACAACTCTCTAACATAGTAACTTAGAATAAATAGCTAAAACAAATAATGAAATAAAATGTCAAGTAGTGCATTAATTATGGTCTAGTTTTTTTACAAGAGACAAAGCAGTTAAACAGAAAGGAAATAATTCTGAATGAAATTTAAGTAATATCTATTAAGAAAATAAAAATGGATGCATATATGTAAAAAGTAGCATAGTATCAAATATAGTCTGTCAGTGTATTTAAGTAATGAGTGAGTGCTTCAAGCAACAACTGTTGGTTGTTTATCTGGTTTGGACTTTCAGTTGTTTTATCCATGCATTTTTTTTCTCACTGGATAAGAAAACTAATTTGTTTTTCCCTGAATTATTTGTATTTGGCTATATCACTTAACATACCAGGCAGGATATTGCCAGTAGCAGCATCCAAGGATAGAAGACTTATTGTATAATAACAAAGTCAATTCAGGAACAGATGGTAGCTAATAGTGATGAATTGTATGAACTATTAATGGAGAGAAGTTTTGCAAATTTGGTTATGGCAACCTGGGAAACTAAGTTTCTTGTCACCCACCCTTTCGCTCACAATATTTTATTTCACAGACGCTATATAGACAATCTGTTTTTTTTATGGAAGGGAAATTTAGACTCTTTTTCCATTTTTCTTCGAGATCTGAACTGTACCACCAGTTTCTTGAGATTCACTTTGGAAGGTTTTGGTAACAGTATAGATTATTTGGATTTACATTTGACTATCAATCACTTTAATTGTACTTTTGACAGTAGTATCTTTAGAAAATCCACTTTTGTTAACCAATACTTACACTATGACAGTTTACATCCTAGCCACATGAAGCAGGGTGTAGTGAAGGGACAATTTATTAGGCTCAGCTGGTTGACCAGTAGTGATGACATTTTTTTGGATGAAATTTCCAAGTTAAAATGTGTTTTTACAGACAGAGGTTATGCATCTTTCTGGCTAAACTGGATCATTGGCGAAGTTTTAGCTTTAAGAGCAAATATTGCAAGGCCTATTTTGAAATCTATTGGTGACACTGATTGCAATTTGGCTGAGACTTCAGCCCACACTTTGGACAATTTCACCTTGCCTTTCCGATTCCTATCACTAATGAAATGGGTGTTATTAGAGAAATCATTTCCAACAATTGGAAAGTAGTGCTGGGGAACGTTGAGTTACTAAAGATACTAGGTGAATGACCAGTGCTTAGTTACAAGAAAGTAACTAACATTAAGATGATTTTAGAAAGAGGATCCAAAAACATTGGGTCTACTTGTGATCTTACTCCTGGTACTTTTCCTTGTTTATCTTGTAAACACTGTAGATTTATTAGTGGGAAATCTACAGTTACCCTTAAGCACATCAATAGGACTTTTGCAGCAAAGGGGCATTATACATGTAAGACTACTAACATTGTGTATTTAGCTCAGTGTAGTTCCTGTGACCATTTTTACATTGGAAAAACAATACATTCATTAAATAAACATATTTATGAAGACACATTGGCCATCAAGAAAAAGGACACATCTAACGCTTTGGCTAGGCATTCTTTAGAGTGTTCTGTTTTCAAAAAGTTTTCCTTATTTGTTTTAGAGAGGATGAACAATGCATTATTCAGTGGGGATTTTAAAACACTTTTAGAATGTCGTGAAACTATGCGGCAAATTATGTTAAACGCTGTTCAGCTTCCTGGTTTGAATGACATTATTAATATTAAATGCTTTTTATTAGCACAGAGACTTTAAAGTGTGCTTTTACCTTTATAGAGGATTAATATTAATATTAACATCAATATTTATTGTCTTTTTTTATTTCATTTATTTACTATTATATTTATTTTTCATTTGTATTTATATTTATTATTTTTAAATGTTTGATGTACATTTTGATTGGTTGTAATTTTCATGTGATGATTTTCATTAGGTATTTAAACCTAGTGATTCAAGTGGGTGTGTTTCTGATGAAGTTCTGTAGCATTAAATTGAACGAAAATGTTAACATAAGGTAGTGGTGTCCGTTTTGTTCCCTGACTGGCAGTGTCTTCAGTTCTTTGGTTTCAAGATTTAATTTTGTGTTTCGTTTGTTTTAAACTTGGTTGCTGCTTGGGTGATGTTGGGAAAAGACACACAGGACACTTTACTCAACCTTACCACCCACTGTGTTCCAGAATTGGCATTAATTTCAGTGAGCAGATGTCTGGAATTATTGTTGGAGCTATTCGTGAAGCATTTGCCAGCCAATTTGGAAGCAGGGGCACTTTTAGTGCTCAGACAGAAAGTGTACGTGAAGATGTCCTATCTCACAGCAACAATGTTGCGAAGCAGAATGTGGAATGGCAAGAAAGGACAGTTCCTCACATTAGTTTGGTCAACGAACGAGTCTCCCCGGGCGATGCAAATTCTGGTACCAACACGGTTCATTCGGGAGGGATTTTGAATTCAGTTCTTTTGGATAATAACAATCTGTTTTATGTTTGTGATAATGGAGCTCAATTGACACAAGTAAGTGATCTTGGTGGTTCTTCCAGTATGGACATTAACACTTTATGCAAGAATGACATTTTCCAGCTGGAAAAACTGAGCATTAAATTAGTTTCACTTCAACTTGAAGTGTTTTATTTAGAAGAAAACATTAGACTTAAGTGTGACTCCTTTGGTTTAAGGGTTTTCAAATTTCCCAGTTGTGTTGTGCAGGGCGATAACTTGTTCTCTCAATTAGTTGATTTGTTCAACAATACTGGGTTAAGTTTTATGAAACTACTGGTGGATCATTACAAAGCTGAAATAGTTTCCCTTAGAAGTCAGTTGGAGATTTTGGACAACAAAGTTAGGACTTCAGAGGCTTTTAATGCTTTTACTTCTTTATATTTTGGTATTGAAGCCAAAATAGAGAGACACAGAGCCTCTGTCATTTCTCGCAAACATGGCAAACTATAAAGAGACATTGCAGCTCATGCTGCTCACAATGCTTATTTGGTGAAGTCTTCACAAAAGATCCACAAGTATGAGGTTAACAACAAAGGCTTCTCTAGACAGGTTCATCACATCATTGAACCTGGTGGTGAAGTCACTATGGTTAACACTTCTGGTTCTGATTCAGGACAAGTTAATCAAAATGGCAGCAACAAGAACAACATTGCTGCTTCGACTTCTATTTCTACTTCGCCTGTTTTGGCTACAGTTGACTCGAACACAGCAGGTCCTTTTTTGATGGACAGTTCTGGCAACAAAAAGACTCCCAAATGGTCAAACAAAGTGCAAACGAGAAACAAGGGGAAGGGCAAAAGAAAGAAAAAACATTAGCTTTTTCTATTAACATTCTGAATTTGACTGATTTTCCTTTATCTCAAGACATGACCTCTGTACTCAAGAAAGGGTGTTTTTTTATTCCATCCAACACAGTGCACCTTCCTAAATTAATAGTGGATTTCAAGTTGTATTGTAGAAAATTAAATTTGAAATACATTTTTGATGGGGTAATAAGTTTAGACTCACATCATCTTTGCATTAAAAAGAAAAGTACATACAATCCTTTGTTGAATTCTACTATATCTGTGTTTAGCAAATTGTGTGAACAAGATTTTAGGAGACTAGATAAGAGGCAACATCAGGGGTCCAACCTTTCGGTAGCAGAGTTATCTGCTCTACACACTTTGGCAGATAACAAATATTGGCGTATTATGAAAGCCGATAAAGGTGGGACCATTGTAGTAATGAGATCAGTTGATTATGTGGCAGCTATTCACACTTTATTAGCCGACGAATACTGTTACAAGAAAGTGACGGCTGACTTCATTACCAAAAGTTTCTTAAGATTAGATGGTTGCCTGTTTGATCTATTTAGTCAAGGTCGCATTGATTATTCTGTTTACACTTTTTTGTTCACTGAATATCCCAAAATTGCCACACTGTTTGGGATACCGAAGATGCACAAAATGGCTGAACATCTGCCATTTAGACTGATAGTGTCAGCCAGTTTTTCCAAAACAGACGCTATTTCGTTTTGGTTGGACAATTTGTTAAACCCTGTAGTACAGAATTCTAAATTCTATCTTCGTTATTCTTGGCACCTTTTAGAATTGTTGAACAAGATTCATGTGGTTGGTACAGACATAAGATTTGCTTCTTTGGACGTAGTTTCCCTTTACACCAGTATAGATCAGAAATTATGTATTGAGTACATGAGGGAATATCTTAGTCAACACACCAGTTTTGACAGTAACCTTATTTACACTAGTTGCACTTTAATGGAACTGGTGTTAGACAACAATTTTTTCAGATTCGAAGGGGAGTTGTTTCAACAAACATCAGGGGTTGCCATGGGTGAACGAGTAGCACCTAGTTTTGCAAATTTGGTTATGGCAACCTGGGAGACTAAGTTTCTTGTCACCCACCCTTTCGCTCACAATATTTTGTTTCACAGACGCTATATAGACAATCTATTTTTTTATGGAAGAGAGATTTAGACTTTTTCCATTTTTCTTCGAGATCTGAACTGTACCACCAGTTTCTTGAGATTCACTTTGGGAGGTTTTGGTAACAGTATAGATTATTTGGATTTACATTTGGCTATCAATCACTACTTTGGCAGTAGTATCTTTAAAAAATCCACTTTTGTTAACCAGTACTTACACTATGACAGTTTACATCCTAGCCACATGAAGCGAGGTGTAGTGAAGGGACAATTTATTAGGCTCAGCTGGTTGACCAGTAGTGATGACATTTTTTTGGATGAAATTTCCAAGTTAAAATGTTTTTTTACAGACAGAGGTTATGCATCTTTCTGGCTAAACTGGATAATTGGCGAAGTTTTAGCTTTAAGAGCAAATATTGCAAGGCCTATTTTGAAATCTGTTGGTGACACTGATTGCAATTTGGCTGAGACTTCAGCCCACACTTTGGACAATTTCACCTTGTCCTTTCTGATTCCTATCACTAACAAAATGGGTGTTATTAGAGAAATAATTTCCAACAATTGGAAAGTAGCGCTGGGAAACGTTGAGTTACTAAAGATACTAGGTGAACGACCAGTGTTTAATTACAAGAAAGTAACTAACTTTAAGATGATTTTAGAAAGAGGATCCAAAAACATTGGGTCTACTTGTGATCTTACTCCTGGTACTTTTCCTTGTTTATCTTGTAAACAACGTAGATTTATTAGTGGGACATCTACAGTTACCCTTAAGCACATCAATAGGACTTTTGCAGCAAAGGGGCATTATACATGTAAGACTACTAACATTGTGTATTTAGCTCAGTGTAGTTCCTGTGACAATTTTTACATTGGGAAAACAATACGTTCATTAAATAAACACATTTATGAAGACACACTGGCCATCAAGAAAAAGGACACATCTAATGCTTTGGCTAGGCATTCTTTAGAGTGTTCTGTTTTCAAAAAGTTTTCCTTCTTTGTTTTACAGAGGGTGAACAATGCATTATTCAGTGGTGATTTTAAAACACTTTTAGAATGTCGTGAAACTATGCGGCAAATTATGTTAAACGCTGACCAGCTACCTGGTTTGAATGACATGATTAATATTAAATGCTTTTTATTAGCACAGAGACTTTAAAGTGTGCTTTTACCTTTATAGAGCATTAATATTAATATGGACATCAATATTTATTGTCTTTTTTATATCATTTTATTTACTATTATATTTATTTTTCATTTGTATTTATATTTATTATTATTTTTAAATGTCTGGGTGGCCACGGTGGTGCAGCGGTTAGCTTTGCCGCCTCACAGCAAGAGGATCTCCGGTTCAATCCTCGGCTGGGGTGCCTTCTGTGCGGAGTATGCATGTCCTCCCTGTGGTTGCGTTGGTTTCCTCCAGGTGCTCTGGTTTCCTCCCACATCACAAAGACATGCAGTAGGTGGATTGGACACTCTAAATTGGCCCTAGGTGTGAGTGTGTGTGTGCCTTCTGTGGAAGGTTGGGCACCGGGCTGGCAACTCGACACTGTAAAACTCCACTGCCAATCATGAGTGGACAGGTGATCCGCTGTGGCGACCCCTAACCGGGAAAAAGCCGAAAGAAGAAGATTATATTTAAATGTCTGATGTACATTTTGATTGGTTGTAATTTTCATGTGATGATTTTCATTAGGTATTTAAACCTAGTGATTCAAGTGGGTGTGTTTCTGATGAAGTTCAGTAGCATTAAATTGAACAAAAACGTTAACATAAGGTAGTGGTGTCCGTTTTGTTCCCTCACCGGCAGTGTCTTCAGTTCTTTGGTTTCAAGATTTAATTTTGTGTTTCGTTTGTTTAATACTAAATTTATTTCATTTGACATTTCTGTAGCATTCCATTCATGGGAATACTACATTTATTTCAGTGATGTTCTGATGAATTCCTTTAGTTCCTTTGTAAAAGTTTTATTATTTATTCATTGAATTAATTAAATTAATTACTTAACGAATTAATTAACTCATTCATTAGCTTATTCATTCATTCAATTGTCCATGTATTCATTCATTCTGAAACCATCCTAGCTGTGATCATGGCTTAAGGTATAATAAGAAAGGAAAATAATCATACAACGAAAAGATAAAATAGAATTCTTCTTCTTCTTCTTCTTTCGGCTTTTCCCGGTTAGGGGTTGTCATAGCAGAACTCCGGTCTGCTAATGATTGGCAGTTGTTTTTTACAGTGCTGAGGTGCCAGCCCGACGCCCAACCTTCAATGAAATATAATAAATTATGCAAATATAATGTCAAGTAGTGCATTAATTATGGTCTAGTTTTTTTACAAGAGACAAAGCAAAAAATGAAACAAATGGAAGAAAAAATGAAACAAATGGAAGAAAAAAACCACATCAGAAGCACAAAAGAAATATAGTAAGCGCTTTCATTTACTAAAATAAGTAAACTTTTTCAGACAATTTTACAAAAGAAATAAATGCCCTTTAATACAATAATTCATCATGGCATAATTTCCTTAGTGAAATACCAAGCCTCAATATAAAGTGTCAAGACACTTTCACTAAAAGGTAATCCACATTGTACATAAAACACACTCAAATTGCATTACAGAAACAAAAATATATAAATATATAACTCTAAGTAAAGCCTTTAATTTTAAAACACTCTTAATAGACACTAAATCATTTAATCCTGGCGGAACCAAGGCATTTAATTTCAACTGCCAAATAAGTTCCTTTTCCTCAAGTTTCAATTCCATTGGTCTCCCCCCCTGATATTATCAGGAATTTTTTCGATGACCAAAAATTTAAATTCATGCTTCGGAAACAATAAGATATGCCTAGCCAATGCATTATTTACATTTCCTTTGTCAATAGAATACAAATGCTCATATATTCTATTCTTGAGGGGCCTTTCAGTTTTGACCACGTAAAAAACGGGGCACTTAGAACATGAGCCCAAGTAAACCACCCCCCTAGTATTACAATTAAATTTATCATTAATGTGATGTTTAATACCATTATTTGTAAAAAAGGTGGTCACATCAATGTATTTGCACCAACGGCAGGCCTCACATTTAGACATCCCACAGTGTGGGCGATGACATTTCAAGTTGTTACTCTCCAAAAGTGCTTTAAGGTTCCTCCCTTTTCTAAACACAACACAAGGACCGTCCCCCACATGTTTGTTAATCAAATGATCATCAAGTAAAAAATACCAGTTTTTAAATATAATAGATTTCAATAGGGGGGCATCAATTGAGAAAGTAGTTATAAAACTCAACCTTGCTACATCAACATTAGAAGGTCCAACTGGTTGTAATGAATCAATATCATCCATAAGAGGGTTCAACATTGGTTCGTTAGAAGTGTAATGAATCAATATCATCCATAAGAGGGTTCAACATTGGTTCGTTAGAAGTGATCTCTAAACCATTTAAACCATGGTACCCCAAACTCATAATACCATTACACTCTTTAATATTCAATATGGGTTTAAATAAACCACGAGACCTTTTAGTAGAGACCTCATCAATAAGGTCCTCCACTAATTTACTGGGGTACCCATGTTTAATGAACATATTCTTCAATACACTGCATTCATCAAGAAATTCACTCTCCAAAGTTACCATCCTTGCGGCCCGAACAAGTTGGCCCTTAACAACCCCTCTCTTTTGATGGAAAGGGTGGCAACTGGAGAAGTGTAAAAATGCATTTGAATATGTTGGTTTCCTAAATATCTTTGAAGTAAACCCATTACGTGGAGGACATTTAGTCAGTTCAACATCAAGGAAAGTAATACGATCAACCTGGAATTCCCATGTAAATTCAAGGAAATTCATAAATTTGGTAATTTGTTCAACAAACGCTGCAGCAGAATTCTTATCACCCCTCCAAAGGATGAAAATGTCATCCAAATAACGGGTGTACCATGCGGCCTTATCTTGAAAAACAGAATCCTTAAAAAGAAACTCTTTTTCCCAGTGTGCCATCACCATGTTAACAAAAGTGGCCCCACACAGAGACCCCATGGCTACACCCGTTTTCTTTAAATAAAATTCTTTGTTGAACAAAAAGTAATTATTGTTCAATACTAGTTCCAACAAATAAATAATTAAATCAATTGTGTGACCATCTACTTGCTGTTCCAACAAAAAATCCCTAACCCATTCACAACCAAGATCTTGCGTTATGGAAGTGTATAAATCACATACGTCAATTGTTAAAAAGTTCCAATTCCCAGAAAAACGGAAACTGTTGATAGCCTCTAGAAATGCTCACGAGTCTTTACATATCTGTGTTTCATTTTTCAGGGCTTCCTTAAGCTTAGCATCAACAAATTTTGCACAACCATAGGTGATAGATTGCCTCCCATCAATGATGGGATGGAAAGGTGGTTTAGCCAAATTCTTATGGATTTTGGGTAGCCCAAACAAGGTGTGTGTAATTGGGTAAGGAATAACAAGAAAATTCAAAAGGTCAATATCTATACGTCCCTCAATGAACAAATCATTAATGAAACCTTTAATTCTCTGGTAAGCCCCATTAATTTCATTTAGGGACACTTTGACATAGGCCTCATTAGTCAACAGTAACCTCATGTTAAGATAATAATCATCATTATCCATAAATACCAACCCAGCCCCCTTGTCAGGCTTAATAATGCGAATATTGGCAAACCTTAAATCATTCAACACATCTTTTTCAGTTTGGGTTAGGTTATTCACTATTGTACTGGATGGGCACCTGGTGTTCAAAAGTGTCCTAAAATTGTTTTCACATATTTTTCAAACAATGAAATAGAAGGGTGCATTGCTGGATTAAATATGCTTGCAACACTAAAGTCTTTAGTAAGACTAGAATTGCTGCCAGATAACACATTCAAATTAAATTTCCTAGTAAATGTTTTCAGGTCAATGTGTGTTTTCGCTAAGTCACTCCTAATTGCAGAGACAAAGCAGTAAAACAGAAAGGAAATAATTTTGAAAGAAATTTAAGTGATATCTATTAAGAAAATAAAAGTGGATGCATATATGTAAAAAGTAGCATAGTATCAAATATAGTCTGTCAGTGTATTTAAGTAATGAGTGAGTGCTTCAAGCATGCATTTTTTTCTGACTGGATAAGAAAACTAATTTGTTTTTCCCTGAATTATTTGTATTTGGCTATATCACTTAACATATTAGGCAGGATATTGCCAGTAGCAGCGTCCAAGGATAGAAGCACACAATTCTCTTCCTTAGTTTACTTGTATTAGAAGTACCATTCATCCTGGTACTTCATTTCTTTCTTCAAAGTCATATGTTGGAAATGGTTAACAGTGCACCGCCTAGAGTTTAAATAAGAGTGGCACAGCCATGCTGTTTTCATGGATCTTACAGCATGAACTGTCAAATTTTCTGACATTATACAGTATCAAAAATTATTTTAGAGGAATTGCAGACAAGTGGCAACTCCTTTTCAAGATAAATCAGAAAAATGCAATTTCCTGTGGTCGTTCGGGCTTTAGGATATAGATACCTAAGGTGTTTATAAAGAACTTTTAACTTGTTATTAATTCTGACTTATAGCATGCTGAAATGTCCTTCCACTGTAAGAAAATTATCTGCAAAGATCACCAGATATTTAAATATGTGCACATTTTCCATCTCTCAGTTTATCTTCCATTTTTTGGGATATTTTTAATCTGGCAGCTGAACCAGAAAGAATGGCTTTAGTCTTATTTTCCTATTTCAGCAAATGTTTTCACTAGTGATAATAGATGGTTTCATTGCCTTACAACTGGATAATGCATCGAATGGCTGAGGTACAACCCAACAAATATTCAACCAGATGAAAACAACCAGTTCAACCTTCACCTCTCAGGACAATTAATAAAAAGTACACCCTGCACTTGCTGTGGGGGAGACTTCACCCTCCTGCACCCCTTTACTTATATGCAGCAACTCCGCAGTTACACAGCAATAAAAAAACGAAGTGTCACTGCTGGCACACACTGTGACATTTTGTGCCAGCTGTGATTTCTTATGAGGAAAGAATTAATAACGGTATTACACTCAGGGTATTTAACTCAGGGTAATAAACTCAGGATATTAAACTCAGGGTATTAAACTCATTCATTTCATACCCCTTTGACTTTGCACAGAAGCCTTTTATTTTATTGTCATCAGTCATGGTGGAGGATTACTACTTTTTATGTGATTCATACTTTCATTGTTATTTAGTGTGGAGTTAGTCTGCCTGAGAAAAGCAACAACAAGTAAAAGACAACTTAGTCTAGAGATGTGGGGATACAACACAGGCAGAAATTCTTATGTATGACTCAAAGTTACATTCCTGCATGTGGGAAAATAATGAAGTCTCAATACTGTGTCTTAGCCATTTGTTTTCTATGTTGTGTTCTCGTGTTTTACTTTATTCTTGATATAGAATTATGTATCCATATTGTATGTTAAGAATGGAAGTATGCGCACATATATTCATGTAGCTCTTTATGTTTTACTGTACTGATCTTATGCAGAATCTGGAAAGGTTTATGTATGACCTCTTAATCAAATTAGCTCTGATAAACAATAGAAACATATTTTATCACTCACATTTTATATACATACCAAAAGGCATCTGATTGTACCCACGGTGGTGGTGCTGCGGTAGTGTTGTTGCCTCACAGTAAGATGCTGTCCGGTTCGATTCTCAGCTAGAGCGTCTTCTGCGTGGAGACATGTGTGAATGGGCGTACCTTCGTTGAAGGTTGTGCATCAGGGCTGGTAACTCAGCACATAAAAATCAACTACCAATCATTAGCAGACCGGAGTTCTGCTGTGGCGACTCCTGACCAGGAAAAGACACAGCAGCAGCAGCAGCAAAAGGCATCTGATTGCATTACTATAGCAAATGTATGTGATGAATTCATTCAAGCCATGCTTACAGTCATTTCGAAAACGAATCTTTCAGCCTTGTGACCCATTCTACATATTGTTATCATTCGGATGGATAACGTTTCAAGAACTGAGATAATGGCTTAATTTAGCTTGTCTGCAAAGCTTTCTATTCTGTCTGAGAATAATCAAGCTGATGAGAACCTACTGTCTCTATATGGGCTTGTCGGTACAAGTTATGTAGATAACATAAGCCTTCCAACCTTTTGGCTCACATAATGCCTGCTAATCACCTAACCCCTTCTCATAGTAGTGCACTGTATATACTGCACCATGACACACATAATGCCTGCTAATCACCTAACCCCTTCTCATAGTAGTGCACTGTATATACTGCACCATGACACACATAATGCCTGCTAATCACCTAACCCCTTCTCATAGTAGTGCACTGTATATACTGCACCATGACACACATAATGCCTGCTAATCACCTAACCCCTTCTCATAGTAGTGCACTGTATATACTGCACCATGACACACATAATGCCTGCTAATCACCTAACCTCTTCTCATAGTAGTGCACTGTATATACTGCACCATGACACACATAATGCCTGCTAATCACCTAACCCCTTCTCATAGTAGTGCACTGTATATACTGCACCATGACACACATAATGCCTGCTAATCACCTAACCCCTTCTCATAGTAGTGCACTGTATATACTGCACCATGACACACATAATGCCTGCTAATCACCTAACCCCTTCTCATAGTAGTGCACTGTATATACTGCACCATGACACACATAATGCCTGCTAATCACCTAACCCCTTCTCATAGTAGTGCACTGTATATACTGCACCATGACACACATAATGCCTGCTAATCACCTAACCCCTTCTCATAGTAGTGCACTGTATATACTGCACCATGACACACATAATGCCTGCTAATCACCTAACCCCTTCTCATAGTAGTGCACTGTATATACTGCACCATGACACACATAATGCCTGCTAATCACCTAACCCCTTCTCATAGTAGTGCACTGTATATACTGCACCATGACACACATAATGCCTGCTAATCACCTAACCCCTTCTCATAGTAGTGCACTGTATATACTGCACCATGACACACATAATGCCTGCTAATCACCTAACCCCTTCTCATAGTAGTGCACTGTATATACTGCACCATGACACACATAATGCCTGCTAATCACCTAACCTCTTCTCATAGTAGTGCACTGTATATACTGCACCATGACACACATAATGCCTGCTAATCACCTAACCCCTTCTCATAGTAGTGCACTGTATATACTGCACCATGACACACATAATGCCTGCTAATCACCTAACCCCTTCTCATAGTAGTGCACTGTATATACTGCACCATGACACACATAATGCCTGCTAATCACCTAACCCCTTCTCATAGTAGTGCACTGTATATACTGCACCATGACACACATAATGCCTGCTAATCACCTAACCCCTTCTCATAGTAGTGCACTGTATATACTGCACCATGACACACATAATGCCTGCTAATCACCTAACCCCTTCTCATAGTAGTGCACTGTATATACTGCACCATGACACACATAATGCCTGCTAATCACCTAACCCCTTCTCATAGTAGTGCACTGTATATACTGCACCATGACACACATAATGCCTGCTAATCACCTAACCCCTTCTCATAGTAGTGCACTGTATATACTGCACCATGACACACATAATGCCTGCTAATCACCTAACCCCTTCTCATAGTAGTGCACTGTATATACTGCACCATGACACACATAATGCCTGCTAATCACCTAACCCCTTCTCATAGTAGTGCACTGTATATACTGCACCATGACACACATAATGCCTGCTAATCACCTAACCCCTTCTCATAGTAGTGCACTGTATATACTGCACCATGACACACATAATGCCTGCTAATCACCTAACCCCTTCTCATAGTAGTGCACTGTATATACTGCACCATGACACACATAATGCCTGCTAATCACCTAACCCCTTCTCATAGTAGTGCACTGTATATACTGCACCATGACACACATAATGCCTGCTAATCACCTAACCCCTTCTCATAGTAGTACACTGTATATACTGCACCATGACACACATAATGCCTGCTAATCACCTAACCTCTTCTCATAGTAGTGCACTGTATATACTGCACCATGACACACATAATGCCTGCTAATCACCTAACCTCTTCTCATAGTAGTGCACTGTATATACTGCACCATGACACACATAATGCCTGCTAATCACCTAACCCCTTCTCATAGTAGTGCACTGTATATACTGCACCATGACACACATAATGCCTGCTAATCACCTAACCCCTTCTCATAGTAGTGCACTGTATATACTGCACCATGACACACATAATGCCTGCTAATCACCTAACCCCTTCTCATAGTAGTGCACTGTATATACTGCACCATGACACACATAATGCCTGCTAATCACCTAACCCCTTCTCATAGTAGTGCACTGTATATACTGCACCATGACACACATAATGCCTGCTAATCACCTAACCCCTTCTCATAGTAGTGCACTGTATATACTGCACCATGACACACATAATGCCTGCTAATCACCTAACCCCTTCTCATAGTAGTGCACTGTATATACTGCACCATGACACACATAATGCCTGCTAATCACCTAACCCCTTCTCATAGTAGTACACTGTATATACTGCACCATGACACACATAATGCCTGCTAATCACCTAACCCCTTCTCATAGTAGTGCACTGTATATACTGCACCATGACACACATAATGCCTGCTAATCACCTAACCCCTTCTCATAGTAGTGCACTGTATATACTGCACCATGACACACATAATGCCTGCTAATCACCTAACCCCTTCTCATAGTAGTGCACTGTATATACTGCACCATGACACACATAATGCCTGCTAATCACCTAACCCCTTCTCATAGTAGTGCACTGTATATACTGCACCATGACACACATAATGCCTGCTAATCACCTAACCCCTTCTCATAGTAGTGCACTGTATATACTGCACCATGACACACATAATGCCTGCTAATCACCTAACCCCTTCTCATAGTAGTGCACTGTATATACTGCACCATGACACACATAATGCCTGCTAATCACCTAACCCCTTCTCATAGTAGTGCACTGTATATACTGCACCATGACACACATAATGCCTGCTAATCACCTAACCCCTTCTCATAGTAGTGCACTGTATATACTGCACCATGACACACATAATGCCTGCTAATCACCTAACCCCTTCTCATAGTAGTGCACTGTATATACTGCACCATGACACACATAATGCCTGCTAATCACCTAACCCCTTCTCATAGTAGTGCACTGTATATACTGCACCATGACACACATAATGCCTGCTAATCACCTAACCCCTTCTCATAGTAGTGCACTGTATATACTGCACCATGACACACATAATGCCTGCTAATCACCTAACCCCTTCTCATAGTAGTGCACTGTATATACTGCACCATGACACACATAATGCCTGCTAATCACCTAACCCCTTCTCATAGTAGTGCACTGTATATACTGCACCATGACACACATAATGCCTGCTAATCACCTAACCCCTTCTCATAGTAGTGCACTGTATATACTGCACCATGACACACATAATGCCTGCTAATCACCTAACCCCTTCTCATAGTAGTGCACTGTATATACTGCACCATGACACACATAATGCCTGCTAATCACCTAACCCCTTCTCATAGTAGTGCACTGTATATACTGCACCATGACACACATAATGCCTGCTAATCACCTAACCCCTTCTCATAGTAGTGCACTGTATATACTGCACCATGACACACATAATGCCTGCTAATCACCTAACCCCTTCTCATAGTAGTGCACTGTATATACTGCACCATGACACACATAATGCCTGCTAATCACCTAACCCCTTCTCATAGTAGTGCACTGTATATACTGCACCATGACACACATAATGCCTGCTAATCACCTAACCCCTTCTCATAGTAGTGCACTGTATATACTGCACCATGACACACATAATGCCTGCTAATCACCTAACCCCTTCTCATAGTAGTGCACTGTATATACTGCACCATGACACACATAATGCCTGCTAATCACCTAACCCCTTCTCATAGTAGTGCACTGTATATACTGCACCATGACACACATAATGCCTGCTAATCACCTAACCCCTTCTCATAGTAGTGCACTGTATATACTGCACCATGACACACATAATGCCTGCTAATCACCTAACCCCTTCTCATAGTAGTGCACTGTATATACTGCACCATGACACACATAATGCCTGCTAATCACCTAACCCCTTCTCATAGTAGTGCACTGTATATACTGCACCATGACACACATAATGCCTGCTAATCACCTAACCCCTTCTCATAGTAGTGCACTGTATATACTGCACCATGACACACATAATGCCTGCTAATCACCTAACCCCTTCTCATAGTAGTGCACTGTATATACTGCACCATGACACACATAATGCCTGCTAATCACCTAACCCCTTCTCATAGTAGTGCACTGTATATACTGCACCATGACACACATAATGCCTGCTAATCACCTAACCCCTTCTCATAGTAGTGCACTGTATATACTGCACCATGACACACATAATGCCTGCTAATCCCCTAACCTCTTCCTGTAGCAGCAGACTTTATACAGCACCATGAAAACCCCTATGGCTTACATAATGCCTGCTAATTACCTACCCCTTCCCATAGCAGCCCAATGTATATACTGCACCATGGACATAATGCCTGCTAATCATGTAACCCCTTCCTATAAGCAGCACAGTATATACACTTCACCATGGAAACTGGCATACATTGTATTTAGTCTCATTTTAAGAGCCTCATTGTTTCTTTCTCTGCATCATTATTTTTGCATGAAATCTGGCTTTTCATTCTGACTCATATTTTCATATTATGCACCACATTTGTAGAAGGCAATCTACATTTCTGCATCCCATACCTGCATTTCGCAGACAGAGAGAGTAATCCTATATATATTCGACAAAAATGGTTATATATCTGCTACCCTACATATTTTATTTTTTAGCTAACAGAAGTATATGGAACAATACCGAGAGAGATTTTTAAACATACTGATATTCTGAATCAAGCTATTGCTGGCACATTTCAAAGAAAGTATATGTAAACTGGTACACACAGCTGACAAATTTGTACATGTAAATATGCATACAATATAGCAGATACTAATTTAAGAGTATTTCCATCCAGTTGTGCTTTAAGTACACATACAGGGTTCAGAACTAAATATTTCCCTGATGTTTAGGACAGATTTGAATTAGACATTTTTGTTAAGCTACTCTTCCCAAAAATTGCAAGTCAGAGAATAGTAGGTCCATGAAAAATGTAAAGCAAATGATCTGCCTAACTATTCGGGAATACATTAGAAAATTTTCAACAAAGATATGATCTTTTTATTGTAAAAAAACCCAGCAATATATGCAAACGTCATAGGACCAAAAAATAACAGTAGGTCTAGACATTCATACACCAGAAACAAAAATATTAAGCAAGAACCTCCCAAGAAAACCCATCTTGGACAGTAATCGCTGATTGTCTCCATATCTTCTCTATTAGCCCACCTCCTTTTTTGTGTACGTAAGAGGAGGATTTGCTCCTTTTTCAACTGTATAGTTTCAGATAACATCAGAGTAAGGAGTCAAACAGCAGTATTAATGCTTTACACCACACAACATTGTGCAGTTCCATTTTCAGGTGTTATTCCAGCTAATTTAGGATATCAAAACCCCTTGATAATGGCTTTAATTCAGCAGGTATTTCATAATCATATTCTGCTGTCAGTATATTTGACAGAGGAAGGAAATTCACAAAGCCAAGAGTTATAATTTTAAAGAAATATATATTATTTTTATTTATTTATTTTATTTTTTTTTATTTATTTATTTTTATATTCTACATTTGATGACCGGGAAAGTCCGACTGGACAGAGGTCCATTTTCAGTGGAGGCCCCGGGGAGAAAAGCTCCACTTAAAACAATCTAACAAATAACATTTTATGAATTACAACACTTTCTTCTAAATGCATATTGTTAAAATAAATGCATATTGTTAAAATATATAAAAAATGAAAATAAAACTATTATTTAAACAAATCGTGAGTTTTGTTTTTCATTAAATTACAGTAGAGTCTTTTCAGAACTGAATATATGCAATTAACAAGGGACTTGTATAACCATTAAAAAGGTGACATCAGCAGCCAAAAAAGAACATATAAAATGTTAATAGTATTGCAACACAAAATATGAAAATGCTATTCAAAAATGGTCTCCTCCTAATCTTTTAAGGCACTGTTAGTACCTAGTGAGTGAGTTGCTTGAAGTACTCCACAGTAAATTCACCAAGCACCTGACCCTTTAATTATCTTTGACTTATACAACCATTCCATACAGATAAGCTCCACCTCCAAATACCTAGGATTATGGCTTGATCAGTCACTAAGATTCCATTTCTACATAGAAAAAGAGAGAGCAAAAGTAAACCATGTTCTTCTGAGCGAAAGGGATCTCCCTTTTTCTATCCCAACCAGCTAGAGTAGCCAATGGCAAAGGAGTTCTCCTTTCTCAACTTGAATATGGGCTTCCACTTTTGTTTCTACCTCTAAGAAAAGCATTGCTACAGTCCAAGCTATCTCTAACAGCATTTGCCAATTCATTACAAACTCACCTGTCTGTGAGCATCACTGTATCAGCCCCTAGAAAAATCCAAATGGCTACCCATAAAACAAATATCTAACCTACTTTTAGAATCTCAACTCTACAAACTATTCCATCTCAATGCATTTACTCCCCTTGCAGGTAGACCTCACAAAAAAAAAAAAACCTCTCCTCATGCAACCTGAGACACTACTCCCATTGCCCCTAGAACCAAACTCCACAGCACTGCAAATGCCCTGTCACACCAACTCCCATTACCCCTAGAACCAAACTCCACAGCACTGCAAATGCTTTCTCCTCTGAGCCAGCTACTCTTTGACAAGCTCTCCCCATTGACATTAAGGAAATCAGCACTTATTACAAATTCAGACTGCAACTCAAAAACCCTTCTTTATCCAAGTCAAATGCTCCTGCTTCAACACAGAACATATCACCTAACCGATTTCCTTTCCAGTCATTTTCTCCTCTCTTTAAAGTTTCACTGAAGATTGACCAACTTTAGAGAGTGATGTATATATTGTACGCTACACTCTGTGTACAAGCCCAATCTAAGCTACATAGCAGGTTGCTTGCCTGACTCTCTCAGTGACCATGCACCAACCTTTCTATATAGAAAACAAGTACATACTCAATACAACATCTCCTACAAATATAAAAAAAAATTCTCCCTTCCTACTTTTAATCAAATTCTCCAAAATGTTGACTGGTCCCCACTAAAAAGCCTCCATTTAGACCTAGCAGTACAGTTTTTAATTTGACCTTTCTTAGCATACTCAACAACCTAGCTCCATTAAGAAAAATACTCTCAAAATCCAAACCTCTGCCCTGGTTAACCAACGATACCAAACACTTAATTAAAAAAAAAGGGACATAGCCTGATCAGAGTACCATACCACCAAAAGTACAGCAGACTTTACTACCTTTAAACATCTAAGGAATCAAGTGCACTTCCAAACCTGCCAACAAAAACACATAAACAACCCCCAAAAATTCTGGGAAAACATAAACTATCTCCTAAGCCCAGGTCAGTTCCCTACCCCAAACCCAGAAACCAACAACAACACGGACCCCATTGAAACTCAAATCGACACCCACTTCATAAACTCCATAATCTCTCTTCTAAGGTAATCTACCTATAACACATCTGACCATCCCTACTTCCACACCTGGTGATCCAAACCCTTTCTGCTTCTCTCCCATTCAAACAACTTCTACCCAATAGCCATTCTTTCTCCACTTGCAAAAATCCTTGAAAAATGGATCCATAAACAACTGCTCAACCACTTGCTTTCCAACAATTTCTTATCAAATTCACAACATGGTTTCAGACCCAAACATAGTAGTTCCACTGCTCTAATCTCATTTACTAACACAATTCACTCACACCTAAATCAAGGCCCGGCAGTCTCCTCCATCTTTCTTGACATGTCTAAAGCCTTTGACACTGTGTCTTATCAACTTCTACTCAACAAACTCTCAACTTATGGGCTCAGCTCATTATCTCTGTCCTGGTTCCTTAGCTACCCCTCTAATAGACAGCAAGCAACTAAATGGCAAAATTCTCTTTCCCCCCTACTTCCCATCTCAGTGGGCATCCCCCAAGGTTCAATACTCGGCCCTCTCCTCCTCATTCTATTCACTAACGATCTTAGCTTTGCAACCTACCAAGCAGACATTGTTTAATACGCTGATGATGCTACCCATATATGCTCTGCCCCCACACCCCAAGAACTTCAATTAAAAATGCAATCGTCCTTCCAGAGCATAGAAAAATATCTATTAGAACATCAACTTATACTAAACCCTAATAAAACCATATTAATAGTCTTCGGAAATAAAAAAGACACCTTCATATGTCCCTCTGTCAATTCACTCCTCTAATGGAACCATCATCAAACCCACTACTGACACAAAACTATTAGAGGTCACTATAAATAAGAATCTAACTTTCACCAAACATGTTTCCCTTACAATTAAAAAAATACACATCAAACTGGGCACCTTATAGAGGGTCAGATCATATCTCACCCGCAATGCCAGACTTGCCACTGTCCTGTTCCCACCTGCTATCCTCCCTCCTCTGTGGATCTCATATTCTCACCAACTTGCAAAAATCTGTCCTAAACAGCCTGGAATCTTGCTATAATAAGATTGCCAAATTTGCTACAAATGCCCCACACTGTTCTGTCCTCTCCCAATTACAATGGCTCAAACTCCCAAATCTTCCATCTTTCAACCAACTTACTATAATTCACAAGTTAATAAACCAACCCACCAATTGTCCAGCTCTTTCCAAGTTGGTTCAACCCATCAGGATTAACAGGACCCTCAGATCCTCAAATAAACTACTACTAGAGGTATCCCTCTCACACAGCTATCATGGGGACTGTCTATATTCCCATCAAATTTCCAAATTCTGGAACACTCTACCCCAACCCATTACTAACTGTCCCCACTATCCTAAGTTTAAACAACAACTACTTAAATATCTAACAAACCACTGGCTCTGCTCCTGCCATACTCCTGGCTAATTCCACGATTCACATCTTTCCACCCTCCTTCTACCTTAACAGGGTTTTCTCTTGATGGTGCTTCTCTCTTAGTGTCCTTTCTATTCCTCTCTCTTATTTTTACCCAATGTACTTCTTATCAGTCCCACTACTGTAATCTCCTAACCATGGCAAACTAGCTATTTCCCTACATATGTTACATGATAGTAATGTTGTGAAACTATGTTTTTTGACATCAATTCTATCTATTTATTTTTAACTTTGGATAAACTCTGTAGTTGAATTTACTATTTGTAATAATTTGCACATGTTGTATACTGTATACTGTGTATGGAGCTTTTCTCCCCGGGCCTCTGCTGAAAACGGGCTCACAGCCTAATCGGACACTTCCTAATTAACAAATGTAATAAATAAATAAAATAAAAAAATAAAATAATTCTACATTGCACTATGCTTGTTCACTAGAATGTATATATACAGTTTTTTGTATGTAATTAGTCTGAATTACTCTGTTATTGCTTACATTTCTGTATTTTGTTTTGTGAATTTTTTTGTATTTCACCCTGGCTAAGCCTTAAATTGCTCAGTATTCATTAGTGCACTACCTTGGTAAACAAAAACAAGTAAGTATGATTTGTCACCTCATTTCTTTAAACCCCAAAGCGTCATCAAAATCACAACTGCTTTGTCATAGCCATTTATTTTCCAAGGTCAAATTTTTTTTATAAAACAAAGAAAATGTAAAGGGTTTGTGACTGACCAAGTCAGCAAATGACTGCAAACTTGGTATGATTATAAACTCTCCAGAAGTCATCATGATTCTCATGAGGGCCTGTTCTAAACCATAGACTAAAGCTAACTGCAAAAAAAAAAAAAATGCATAATCATATCCTTTGTCTGGCATGACTCCCCTGTGACTATCACTTTGACAACAGACCCCTGAAAATTGATCCTGTAGTTAGGGATTTGGGAACCTATGCTGACAATGAACTGTCATTTGATCTCCTGGTCCCGGTCCAGGAATGTAATCATTCCACTGTATGCAATATTCATTAGGCCAGTCATTGAGTATAACGTCCCTATAAGTATACACTTGTCCAAACACTTGCCACAAGTGGAATGACCGCAACACTTCTTCAATAAGAAAATAGAGGGTCTGTATCATACAAAGTATACAGATCATCTCAAATCATTGTCCCTTTTCTCAGTACCATACTATATCAACTGTGTTATATTTTATACCTAAGTAAAGAGGCAGGATTAATACTCCTTCCTTGTTATCCTTGAAAGGTGGTATTTATACTACTGGGAGAAATTTGGTCAGGGCATTAGGGAACTCCAACTACTCTTTCTGAGCATTAGGTAGTACCAGAGGGCTGTCATAAGTGCTTGGAGAATTCTAAGATGGAAGGAGTAAACATTGTTGATGGAGAACTTGTAGAGAGCGAGAGAATCAAACCATAACTCTAGCTTTCTTGGAGGATATTTGTGCCTTGAGGGACTATGGAAATTTGGTCTGCCAGAGGCCCTTGATATTAGTCCTAACCTCAGAGAAGTAAATTTCAAACAAGAGCATCCCCAGCACCGAGCTTTGAGGCACCCCCACTAGTTAATGGCCTTTTGTGGAGAAAGAGTCTCCTATTCTAATTTATTGTGCCCTTCCTCTAAGCCAGCTGGCTATCCATCAAGTGATATAGAGGTTTATGCCTACAGTAGTGAGATTTTCTACAAATCCTAGTGATGTATTGTGTCAAATGCCTTGGCCAGGTTGAGGTAGGCAGTAAACACTATTTTCTCCTCATCCATTGCTTTGGTGACCTTCTCAAAGAAGTTCACCAGAACAGGCAAGACCTGCGCTTGACAAACCTGCACTGATTTGGGTCCAATGTTTGCAGGTTACCTATTTTGTGATTTAGGATATCCTTGATAATTGTTCCTGTAGCTTTACATATCAGGCTAGTCAGACTTATGGGTCAATAATTCACAAAGTTTGTGGATGGCCCACCCACATGCAGTGAGTTCACCATTGCAGTCCCTCCATTTATTTGGCATGTAGTTAAATACTGTTTCTAGTGGTCCTGATAGTTCATGTTTCATGCTATTAAGGAGGTATCCTGGGATGTTATCAGGACCCATAAATGTAGTGCTTTTGGCCTTGGAGAGAGCCTTGAGTAACTGCTCTGTAGTGATAGCTGGGAGAGTTGTGTATGTGGTTATTTCCTGAGGGATATGTGGTGGGAGATGGGGGTAAAATTGGATCTTACTTTGTCAGCCAGGAGGTTTGCCATAGAAACGGCATTCTCTATGATACAAATCTGTCCATCTAATATGTTCTATTTATCTTGCAAGAGACAATGAGATCCTTTCAGTGGGTATTTCTAATACCATTAGACTTGTGAATGTGTAATAGATCTGACAGACTAGTGTCTGTTTAAGCTCCATATGTGAGGCTGAGGCAATCTCTCAGTAGTCGGTATGATACAGAGAAGAGTGAAGTGGCTTTGAAATGGTCTGCAAAGTTTTGTTTCTTTTAAATAATTTAGGCCCTTGATTTTTTTTAGTGAGAGCATTATGGTTATTCCAGTTATGACAAGTACAATGATTATGTTTATGAATCTGGATGTAACGTCTTTACATTTAAGCTGTGTGATGAAAAAGGACTTCCTTATAACAGTGGATACATGATTGTCGAAGGACAGCTCATAGTCGACATAAGTTCCTAGATCTCTAACTATGGGATCTATCTTCAGTGGTGTGTTGTCAATGTGATATTTACAAGGGGAGTCATGCTTGCCAAAGATTATGATTATACACTTCCTAGCATTTAGTTTTAGTCCATGTTCTTTTAACCCAGCTATTTGTTTGGAACAGACCTTCTTGGAGGATCTCGGTGTCATTTGGGGAGTTTATAATGGCAGTAGTTTTCCCTCATCTGCCAACTTAGTCAGCACAAACACTTATCATTAGCTTTGGCCTTTAAGAAGTAAATGACAAAGAGGAGTAGCCCAAGGACTGAACCCTAGGGTACACAGCTAGTGACAAGTCTTTTGGAGGAGGTAGAGCTGTCCATCTTAACTTCTAGGGTTCTGTCCGTGGGCCAGTTTGCTACCCAATGAATGACATATCTGAAAGAATTTTTCAATTATAAACGAGTAAACAATCAAATATTCTGATAGTGGGTTACACTGCAGTGGAAAAGGAAACCTTGTGTGTGTGTGTGTGTGTGTGTGTGTGTGTGTGTGTGTGTGTGTGTGTGTGTTTGTTTACTATACATTTGTTTACTTTAACATCAAAAAACAAAAGTCAGCTGTCATTTTGCACTAGGTCTGTTTGCAGTAATTATAGGACTAATTATCATTAATATTTGCACTTCTGTATGTTTCATGCCATACCTATAGCAAATTTATTGGCATCCATGTTGCCTCTGCTGAGAAATGCCAAATATAAATATGAATGCATGAATTGGGAGCAATTTGTGTAAATTACGTCGTGCAGTACATTCTCTCTGATGTTTTTCTTAATGGAATTTATAATTAGTTTCAGTTTTGGGAAACAAACCAAATGCCTGTACTGAAGATTATTAATGTTTTTTTTTCACACTCTGGTTTGTTATAGAAGGCTTTACCACTGAGAGAAAGATCTTAGCAAAATAATTATACAGTGTTATAACGTGTTACTGTTGGAGAAATTTGACTGTTCTACATGTGGTTTAAGAGAAATTCCTCGAGCATCAGTTACCAGAAAAAGATACAGAGAAACATAACATTGTTTGGTGTTTTCCATGGGAAATCATTGTCAGTCAGCATGATTCCTATGTGTGTGCTGACAATGATTCCTGCTTTTTTTGAGATTTTTCCCTTCTGCAAATTGCTACAGCTATGCCATTGGTATTTATAAATTCAGAAGGTGTTGGGGGCTTTGGAGGAGAGGGGGCTTGTTCCTCTGAAAAAAATACTTAAGGTTAACATTTTTTCAGCCTTCTGTGTTTCAGCCATTATTTTTCAGCATTTCCAGTTCCTGGGATTGTTAGGCTCAGCGATTCATAGTAGAACCATGAAATTCTCTTGTTATTACTTGGTTCACTATATTGAAAAATGCACATCTACAGAACATATAGCAAAATTATCTTAATTAGGTGTGATTCAATTTATTTTTTAAGATGACATTGGTTCACATGCATTTTTGTCATATTACTCAAGAACTACTTCATATTTTCCCAGTGAATTGTGTTTCAATGATTGTTTGGCATAATTTTACTATATCTGCCCACCCACCTAAGATGTTCTGAGAATAGAATTCTCTTACCATTTAGATATATGCTCTTGCTATGGAACAGATATCCTCAATCAATATGAAAAAGTATTTTTCATTGAATTGCCCTTGTAAGAAGCCCAGCTTTAGAGTTAGATTTAACTAGGAGGGTGATGAAGAGGTGCCAATCCCCCTACAAATAGAATTAACAGAAATTGCAGTTTGCTGCTGTTGGTTGCCATAGTGACATATAAACAGGTACACAAGTTACATTATGTGTTTCAAGGAGTAGGTGCAGTAAAATAAAATCCTGCACTTAGCAATAATAATAATAATAATAATAATAATAATGATTATAATAATTTGAAAAGTAATGAATGAATATTATATATGTAGAATAATGTTTATAGGTTCATATGTAATTACTAGGCTGTCAGCCCAAGAGCCATTTTAGGCCAAACCAAGCTTACCCCAAATTTACAAAAACATTGTTGACGTGTCCATTCAGCTAGGAATGTTAAGGTTATGATATAGATATGTACACATCAAGTGTTCACAGGCTGCCTTTGTCCATTAGTGACATAGGTGTGAAACCAAGGGTAAATGCGTGATGTTATGTATGAATTTATGTAGGGATGAGCTTTGTTGCACATAGATGTGATGCCTGTTCCAGATAAGAGGTGATCTTTGAGACACATATCTGTCCTCAACATATCCTGTTTGTGTCAGTGATGAGGTTTAGGTCTTTAGAATGGGTATTTCTAATGCTATTTGTTTTGCAGTTGTGCAACAAATCCATCAGTGTGGGATCAGGGGATGCCTTGTAGGATAGGAAAAGATTACCACACAGCAGTCTGCAAGGGACAAAGTACAGGGATAGGGCTTTGAGATGGTCTGCGTAGGACTTATTTACTCCCTGTATTCTTTTTAGGAGGAACTTCTGTTATCTCTCAAGCTGTTTTAAGTGCCTAGTTAGGTACGTGCCAAAGGATGCATTGTTCTCAATGAATGGTCTGATGAGAGCCAAGTACTGTGTGACAATGACTTCCTTGAATCTGGTTGTCATTCCTTAAGTTCTGCACCATTGAATTATTTTCTCACTACAGTGGACACATGGTAGTTAAAGGTCAGGTTACTGTCCACATGCATTCGCAGATCCCTCACCCACTAGTGTACTTTTAGGGGAATATTGTCAATGTAGTAATTTCCAGTGGTGTCCATCTTTCCAAAGGGTATTACTATAGGTTCATAAGTGATTACTAGGCTAATGACACAAGAGTCTTTACAAGCCTAGCCAGTAATACCCAGGATATGACAATATAGGTTCATAGGTAGGTACTAGGCTATTGGCCCAATGGCCTAAGTAAGCCTAGCCAACAAGGTTCTCTGGCTTATGCCAGCCAAGAATGTTAATTTCCTGTTCCCCTGTCGAGCAGAGCCATAGTAGTGATCCTCGGGGTGTATTTCCTATTTCCCATCCACTCATCAAGATTTTTCTTAAAGAGTGCTAATGAGGAACTTTGCTTGACATAGATGGGTAGCTTTTTCCAGAGTATAGGAAGTCTCTGGGACAGGAATCTATCCCTCCAGCATGCCCTGTTTATTGTGGTGACATGATTTAGGTCCTAGAGCGTGTAGCTTGGAGGGATTGGGATTACCTTAGGTGAAGCATGTCCAACAGCTCTGGGTTTAACATAGCTTTATATGTTAGGCAGAGACCTCCTCAGAATAGGTGATATGCTACAGAGTAAAGCTGGAGTTTTTTGAGATAGTCAATGTAGGGTATCTGTTTGAGGCCAGTAATCCTCTTTGTGAGGTACTTCTGTGGCCTTTCCAGCTGCTGCAGATGTCTTGTGAGATACATTCCAAAAGGGGTATTGTACTCTATAATCAGTCTAATGAGTGCCGAGTAGAGGGGAACAATGACCTCTTTTTTCCCAGATGAGAACCCTTTTGTGATGAGGTGTGCCACATAGAAGAATTTCCTGACTACTGTGGCGATGTGATTATCAAAGGACAGACTACTGTTCACCTGGGTCCCAAGGTCTCTTATCACACATTCGGCATTAAGTAGACTGCCATTTATGTGGTAGTTCATGGGTACAGAGTTTTTACAAAGGGGATGACAATGCACTTTTTGGCACTGAGCTTGAGGCCATCCCTCTGACACCAGGCATCTGTCTCAGTGTGGCCCTTCTATAGGATGTCCACATCATTTGGGGACTCGACTATGGCTCCTAGTTTGCAGTCATCTGCGAAATTCATTAGCCAGAGGCCTTCTGTGTTAGCTTGTACTTCAGAAAATTAGATACCAAACAGGAGAGGTCCCAGGACTGAACCCTGTGGTACTCCACTTGTCACTGGTTTGAAGTCAGATTTGGAGTCTGCAATTTTTACAGTGTGGATTCTGTCAGTGAGCCAGTTGTCAATCCATCTTGTGACATAAGGATTTATACCTAGTTTAGCAATAATTCCAGAATAGGGGATGGTGTTGAAAGCCTTGGCGAGGTCAAGATAGGCTGTGTGAACCACCTTTCCCTTGTCTACGACTTTGCTAACTACCTCAAAGAAGTCGATCAGGTTCAGAAGGGATGATCTGGCTTTTACAAACCCGAACTGGGTGGGGTCCAGAGTTTGGAGGTTACCAATGTCTTTGCTTATGAATTCCATGATGATACGTTCCATGGCCTTGCAGACCAGGCTCATCAGGCTAATAGGGCGATAGTTCCCAGTATCAGTGGAGGCTCCCCCTTTGTGGAGTGGGATAACTGTTGCTGCACACCATTCAGTGGGCACAAAGCCTGACATGAGACTATGATTGAACATGGTGCTTAGGTGGGGAGCCAGTTCAATCTGAACTTCATGTAAAACGCAGCCTGGAATGTTGTCCAGTCCCATGGATGCTGTGTTTTTGGTTTTAGAGAGTCCAGCTTTTACCTGCATAGATGTGATTAGAGGAACTCTACATTCTTCCTGTATAGATATGGGCTCTTTAGGGGGTGAGAGGGGGGGTAAAGTTAGCAGTGAACCTGTCTGCCAGGATGTTGGCAATATTAGTTGATTCTGTAATTTTCATGCCGTTGTGCTGTAACTCAGTGCAGATCTGGTGTTGCCATTGAGATTCTTGACATAGCTATAGAATGCTTTGTGGTTGCCCTTAGAATCAGTGGTGATTTTGTTTTTGTAGCTAGCTTTGGAGGATCTTATAAGGGATCTCAACTTCTTACTGAGGCTGACCAGGGAGCTCTTCCACTCATGGGATTTTACTCTCTTTTGCAACAGTTTCTTCCTTCAGTTGTAGAGTTTGTTTATGACAGGGGGCCACCAGATTGGCTTTCTTTTTTGTAGGAGAGCATCTTGGTTCAGTTTGGGATAGCACGATCCATGCACTCACATAAGTGCTTATAGAGTGTATTTGTATAGGATTCATCAGTTGTAACTGTATTGTCCATCTGCATGGGTGTCATGAAGTTCGCCATGTCTGTCTTAAGAAGCATGAAGTTGGATTTGGAGAAATATTTTACCATGGTTTCCTTAATGGTGGGTGGGGGCAGGATGTGGATATCTAGAGTGATTAGATTATGTTTGGATCGGACCAACGAGGAGTTGACTTCAGGTGTGGAACACCAGTCATTCATGTTGGTAATGACTAGCCAACTGCAGCAAACCCCACCACACCAAGTCCAAACATGGATTTCACTACTAGAAATAGTACTGGAAAATAATTTCTTCTCTTTCAATGGCCAGCTGTACCAACAAATAAAAGGGGTGGCTATGGGAGCCAAAATGGCATCAGCTTACGCCAACTTAGTCCTAAGCTGGTGGGAGATGGACATCCTCACCAAACTTGCGGGGTCTGAGTCCACCAGTCTCTATAAACGCTATATAGATGATATCTTTTTCCTCTGGGAAGGAACCCCCCAGGAACTTGACCCCTTTCTAGACAGAATCAACCACACCATAGAGTTCTTGGACTTCACCCTCTCAGGCAAAGGGAATGAAGTCCAATTTCTGGATGTCCCTAGACCTGGTCTCAAAAACATTTTCCTCCAACATACACAGGAAACAGATGCTCCACAACAACTACCTTGACTACATCAGCCAACACCCCCTTCTTCATGAAGAAAAACAGTAAAGAGGCAATTTGTGTGGTTAAGCTGCATGGTCAGCGAAGAGGAAACATTCATGCAAGAATGCCACTTCCTAGCCAAGATCTTGGTTGACAAGCACTACCCTGTGGAACTGATCAACAGTATCTGAAGGGAGATCTCAGGTAACAGACTCTTCAAATACCCTCCAGTTTTAGGATACAGTTTCCACAACAGGAAGAGAAACACAGCCTCCAAAGACAGCAGCAGATTCCCCTTGCCAATCTCCCTGGACTCAGAATTCATCAGGACTATACTGACAAACAAGTGGGAGATCATTAAAAGCAGCTACAAACTGCAAAAAGCACTGGGACCTTCCCCAGCTTTCATCTACAAGAGAACACTATCTCTTAATGCTATGTTCGACACAGCCCCACCAACCACCACCCCTAATGCTCAGAGGCCTCCTGCCATGTACAGCTGGGGCAATGCATCTGCTACCTGTACACAGCCAAAGGGGAATACTTCACCCTAAAATCCCCTAGGCACATTTTCACCTTCCAGCAAACATTCAACTGCAACACTGCAGACATAGTGTACCTAGTAGTCTGTGAGCAATGTGGAGCCTACTATGTAGGCAAAACTGTAAGAAAATTAAGCAACTTAATCAAGGAACACTACCAAACCATTAGAAACCAAGATACTAAAAATGCTCTAGCAAAACACAAATATACCAGCCCAGTTTGCACTAAATTCCTCTTCATAATCCTGGACAAAGTCACCATCCCCCATGGTGATACCAACTCCAGCTGGAAGTCAGAGAACTTAGATGACAGGTGAAACTGCTGACATGCCCCCAGGCTTGAATGGGAACTTAAATGTAAAAAGCTTACTAAAATGGATCAGATAAGGCAGAGCTAACTCATCCCCCTCAATAGCCAGAGAAAAGTCTCAAATGTATGAACCTGAAAGTTAAGAATTGTATTTCTGAAGAAGTTCGACCATGTAACACTACCTAATGAACAAAAGCACTCAAATATCTTATGATGTTTTTATTTTCTTGAATAAAGCTTGTAAAATTTGGGTCATAGTTCTGTATTTCCTCCAGATCAAAAGGTTTTTCCTCTCATGGTTACAGTGTACTCTAATCTTTCGGCAGTCAGTACCACCATAATTAAAAAGAGCTTTATGATTATCTTTCACCTGGGAGGCTGTCTTTGTTTTGTAGTTTACTAATCGTGATTGAGTTGACCAGCTCTCAAATTTATTTATTTAGACTGATGAGTGTCTCCTTGCACTGTTTTGTCTGTTCCTTCTTGACACTTGTGAAGATTTTTTTCCTTTTGGTCAATAGCCTGTTTATGCTAGGGGTTTAACAGGTTGGTTTATTCTTGCCAATAACCATAGGTTTGACTCGGACAGGTATTACCTCATCTATGCAGCTATGAATGTGGTTGTACAGTGCTTTTGTATACAGCACAGAGTAAGCCTCTGTCATCTGGGTTTGGAGGGGCTTGGAAGTTTAATAAGCTGTCACTTAGTCTGAGATAATTGTCTTTAACAGGTTTGGAGTTTGATGGGGGTTCTAGGTTAGTGTTAATACTAAAGGAGATCATTTTGTGGTCAGATCTTATCAGAGAGGAGTTAATGCATGGGAGGAAGCAGCATCCATATTCATGAGTACTAGGTCTACAATACTTGTACCTCTAGTTGGGGAGCTAGCTAGTTAATCAAATGGTGTTTAAATTGACAAAGTCCATTTATGGAGGGATAGTTGAAGTCACCCATAAATATGGTGTTAGGCTGAATATTAATATATTCCAGTAGGTTTAGGAAAGAGGTGTGGTTTTCCAGACTCATGTTAGGGGATCTGTAGCTAGCAATGATATGATAGTAGGGTCACACCTTTAGTTAGAAGGGCATGGAGTAGCTCAAGGGAGTCATGTTGTTGGACCAGTCTAGCAGTGTACTTGTCCTTTCTGAACACTGAGACCCCTCCTCCCTTTGTTTTATCCTGAGCAGAGGGGGCTCGAAATGTACAAAAGGCATTGTAGTCTTTTGATAGCTGAGGTGCATGATTCTGACCCACATTTCCATGACTGCACAGATGTCTGTATTCTCCAGGATGAGTAGCACTTCCACGTAGTGCAGTTTTTTATTTAAACTCCTAGTGGTGAGCAGCAGTACCTTTAGGTGGTTGTAAGTACATTTTTGTTATGTTGGTGGGTTTAACAACTTAGTACAACCTAAAAAAGGAACTATGGGTATAGATAAAGCTTTTGCCAGTATCTGGAAGCCAAGTGGTGACAAGTGCAAACCATCTCTGGTAAAGCATTATGGTTTGTCGATCATGTCTCTCCAGGCTAATAGATATTGAATCTCCCTGTCGTGACACCAGAAAAAAAAAAGCCAATTGTTGAAGTCAACCATTTTTTGCTGGTATTGTGGCATCATCACTAGTGAAGATAGGATGCTACTCAAGGCTAGATTCATACCCACCTGGAACACGTATTCAGAGAGCTCCATCATGTCTCTGTTGATATAGTCTAGTGAGGTACATCATAGGTCATTTATCCCCACATGGACTATAACCGTGTCATACTGGTATTTGTGGTTTAAAAACTTAAGTGCATGCGTGATCTGGTGGATCCTGGCTCCAGGCAGACAGCTCACTGTGATGTCCTCCTTGTTTAGCCTGGTAAGGGAGACATCAGCATGTCTTACAATGGAATCTCTGATAACTAGAATGTCTGGCTGTGTGGTTTGTTGTCTTATAGGCTTGAAAACAGAGTGTACTATGATTTTCAGAGTTATGTGTCATGTGAGGCACTGTCTTTTTTGAGTGTGCATAAGGCCTCTGACAGCTGCTTTTAGGAAGCTTGGGTAAATTACATGTGAGTAAATCTGCATATGTGAGTCTATTTATGTTGGTGCTGACTGTTTTGGGTGTAACACTGACAAACTGGTTTGTATTTTTCATGTATACAGGTGAGAGTTTTGTCTCTGATGATATTGTGCATCTACATCTCTCACATACTGTTGTTTGTCTGTTATAAAATTAAATGCTTGTCAGTGGACATGTGGTAGCTACTACACACTGTCTCAGGATGCCTATATCACCATGCCACAAACAAAGATTACAGGGAAACATCTATCCATTATACCAGCTTCTTAGTAGATGGGAAAGAGTAGGGGAGATCTACTTAAAGGTCTAAGTGAGAGTGTTTAGTATTATACTATAAGATGACCTGCAGTGCTACTGCCCTCTGTGCAAACCAACAGCTCTTTGTACAACTATGACCAAAGGGCAACTATGGAGAGTGTTTCTTATATAGGATTTTAAAGGATAAAGGTTTGCATATACACAAGACACTGGTAACCGTGTTTATGCAATGTGAAAACATGAGGCTTTTATACCAGCAAGATGAATGACTTTTACATGGTTAAGCCCTCAAGCCAATCAGATAAACACACAATAAGTCTTTCACCACCAGTTCTCAACTCAGATGGGTTGAATTAGCCCTCTACTCCCTCTGGAGTGCAGAATAAATCCATGTTAACATAAAGCAAACTGGTTTTGAGCTCAAGTGCCGTAACAAATGCTTTACAACAAAAGGCAGAACTCCTGCAGTATCAGAAATCCTTGGAAATAAGTTCACATACCCTGAGAAATGTTCCCAAATAGAAAAAATGTGCGCAAACATAGGAGAGCTTCTACAACACAGACAAATATTGAAAAACTTAGAAATACTTTGGCAAACTGAGAACAGCGTTTGCAGTATCAGAGGAGGTTAGAGAATAACAGGCTACTGTTAAAACGACCTAAGAGCAATACAGTAACAAACAGATGCTGTTTCATTAACAAGTGCAGACTGGAAAACAGTGATAAAATCAAACAAATCAATAAATGCAACACAAAACTGTTAAATAGCCTTGATATAGTTAGAACAAGTGCAAAATAAGGTCCACGGATTGCTTTAGATGTAATCCAAGGGTCTTGTAGTCACAGGTGTCCAAGCCAGGCATAGGGAAGCTCTGAGTTTTAGTACATGACTCTGGCACCAGTTGTTTGTGTCAGTCCCTCTTGAAGCATATCTCTATCTGTAGGGGATTCATTGACCATACCTAGTTTGCAGTCATCTGTAATCTTGTTCAACCAGAGCCCCTTGATATTTGCCATGACTTCAGAGAGAAAATCCCAAAAAGGAGAGGCCCCAGCACTGATCCCTGTGGGATCCCACTAGTGACTGGCTTCATTGTGGAGGCTGATTCCCCTATTCTGAATTATTGTGTCCTATCAGTGAGCCAGGCTGGCTGCCCATCTGGTGACATATGGGTTTATGCCTAATTTTCTACGTTTGTCTACAATATCCTAGTAAAGTGTCATGTCAAATGCTTTGTCCATGTTGAGGTAAACAATGTGCACTACTTTGCCCTCATGCATAACTTTATGTCCTTTTTGAAGAAGTCCACCAGGTTAAGTACACTGCTGTATGCATGACCTGCCTTTAACAAACTGAATAGGGTAGGTCCAGTGTCTGTAGGTTTTATATGGCATTGTATATCAGATCTATGATAATTCTTTCCATGGCCTTGCATATGAAACCAGTCAGACTTACGAGTCTGTAGTTCCTGGATCTGAGAAAGGCACCCTTTTGTGTAGAGGGATAACTTTTATAGTTCTCCACTAATTTGGCCCAAAGTCTGTCTGGAGGCTATTGATATATAGAGATTCTAGCAGACCTGACATATATTTCATGCTATTCAGGAGGCATCCTGAGATATATTCAGGGCCCATCAAGGCAGTGTTCCTGGCCTTAGAGAGAGCAGTGAGGACCTGCTCCCTAGTGATAGTTGGTAGACAGATGTTGAAGTGAGCATGAAAAATCTGTCTTGACTGCTAATGTCTTCCATGAACTGCTTACCTTGTTTATCATTTCCATGATAATTTGTTCTATAGCTTTGCATATTAGACTTCTTAGACTGATGCATCTGTAGTTCCGTGGGTTGGTTGATGGTCCGCCCTTGTGCAGGAGAATGACACTTGCAGTTCTCCATTCACTTGGAATGTAGCCTGTTTTAAGGCTGTAGTGGAAGAGTGTCTCAAGTGGTCCTGATAGGTCATGTTTTATACTGTTTAGGAGGCAATCAGGGGTGTTGTCGGGACCCATGTAGGTAGTGTTCTTGTCTTTAGTGAGTGCTGCCAGCTCCTTGTCCCTGCTGATAGCTAGGGGAAGTATGTTAGATGGGATTTCACCTGGTGGAGCTGGGGGGGGGGATTGGAGGGGTGAAGTGTGAGGTGAATTTATTAGCCAGTAGATTTGCTATGTCAGCCTATTCAGTGAAGGCGGTACCAATCCCCACCAGTTCAGCACACTGCTGTGTGTTGCATTTAAGGTTCCAGACATAGCTGAAGAAGGCCTTGTGATTGGCCTTAGCCTGTGAGGCTGTCCTGCCCTTGTGGTTGCCCTTGTTGAACATAATTAGACCTCTTAGTTTCTTTGTTTAGTTGTATAAGACAGCACTTGTCTTTAAGGGAGTTGCCCTCCTCACAACCCTTCTTCTCTGTACTCCCATCCCCTTGCCAGAACTAACACCTACCCCCACTTTCTCACTCACTTCACCCTTCCTACATTCACCTATAGAATTTTCCTACCCCACCATCTCGTCTTCCTTCATACTTTCAATCATTTCTAGTCCTTTTCCTTCTTTGATCAGTCTCTAGTCTACTATACCAATTTTTGACTAGCAAAAAAAGAAAAAAAAACATAAAAAGATCCTGCTTTTCTGCAACTTTATGTCTATTTTATGTCTTTATTATGAAATGGCAATACTACTGGTCCACTGAAATGTATGTCTGCATATATACAATGCAAGTGTCCTGTGAAGTGTATGTTGGTATGTTGAATTATGCTCACCATCTTTCTTTTCTCAATATAATGATCTGTATCTTTGCTTTATTGTGCTGTCTACAGTGACTCCATTACTATGCAGACTTTTCAAAATATTACTGAATGACTTTTGTATAGCTGCGGTGGTGGTGCTGCGGTAGCATTGTCGCCTCACAGTAAGACGTTGTCCTGTTCGATTCTCCGTCTTCAGTGTGGAGACATGCGTGAATGGGTGTACCTTCGTTGAAGGTTGTGCATCAGGGCTGGCAACTCGGCACGTAAAAATCTACTGCCAATTATTAGCGGACCGGAGTTCTGCTGTGGCGACCCCTAATTGGGAAAAGCTGAAAGATACAACAACAACAACTGAATGACTTTTGTATACCATGTATAAACTTTTACAAAATGTCTTTACTCATAGAATATGTATACACTTATAACTGCTGCCTTTTTTATGCTTTGTAAAACTTCCTTATTTGCTGCTTTTCTCCCCAGGCCTCCATGAATAGGGGACCCTGTGCCCAGCTGAACATCACTGTTAACAAATGCAATGGATGAATAAATAAATAAATAAATAAATACAATAATCAAAGTTGTTTGAGATTTCAAATTGAATGTGTATCATTAAAAACAATCTGTTGCAGGTAATTTGTAAATCAGTTTATAAATAATAAAAATGCTGGGGGCACACATTTCAGTAAGCAGTGATACACTGATGAGTCATACCACATTGAATTCTATTGTAACTACAGAGATTTTTCAAATATGTCTTTTCAGCTGCATATTTTAAGGCATAAGATTATTCTAGCATTTGTCAATATGCACTGGATGCAAAAATCTCCATATTTCTTTCTTGTTTTTCTCAATTCATGTTGTGTCCCATTACCATATTATCCAAAATGGGCTACTTAGAAATATAGAGGAGGATCCTGAGTTAGAGGCAGTTACTGGTTAGCAACTTAAGTGTGTTAGATGACAAAAGGTTAAAGCAGTTATATGTTGCACTGTGATGTGCTGCAGCAAATCTGTGTACCCTATTTTATCCTGTTATAGCCTTAAGGATTAGTGGAGAACGGGAGCATGTCATGTTATCGAACCTAATTTCTGTGAAAGCAGAAAGAGCGAGTGCTGTTCACCAAAATTACATCAAATAGCAGTTAAATGTACTTCTTTCTCCACTGCTGTGAGACCTTGGAGTTAATTTATATAAGTCCAAGGGGGTGCAGGGGGCTTATTGAATTGTTTGTTGAAGTTGGTTTCAGAGAATGTTTTTTTTTTGTTTTTAGTTTTTTCACTCATCAAAATTACCTTCAATGAGTTGACATGAATTTGTGTTAAATATGTGCTACTTAGAAGAGGTGCAGAATATAGAACTGAAATGAGGAAGTGCATATTAAAGGTAGAGAACAGAGCACAATGGGAGATAAAGGACTTGGCTTTT